>NW_020172678.1:362022-455012 GCF_003031525.2 Neophocaena asiaeorientalis asiaeorientalis
AATGGAAGGGAAGCTCAGAGCGGCTACTTGCAGAGATTTCTGGGAATCAGGGCCTTGGGTCCTATAGAGATTGCTGCAGGCTGCTAGTAAGGCGCTAGGTCTTAATCCCAGCTCTGAGAGGACACTTAGTGGTCCTGTGACTCTGAGCCACAGGCGCCTTACCACCTCCTGGGCAGAGAGCAATGAGTTAACTCTCGGGAGTGTTAACTCCAGGAGTCCCATGCCACACAGGGAGGGAAGCAGGGCAGGGGTGCAGGGACATTTAGACCATTTTACTTATAGAGACTGATGCTCAGAGAGGTTCAAGGCTTGCTTGAGGTCACCAGCCTGTCTGGCAGGGCTCAGATTAGAACCTAGCACAACACCAGTCTGTCCCAGGCCCTGCCTCTCCCCGGGGACCAAGGGAATCTCTGGCTCCCTCAGGGCCAGTGCCTCTGCCCCCTGGCCCTCACTCAGCCCTCCTGTCCCCGCAGTTCTGGAGTCCTCGGGGGATGTGGCGCTGTACGCAGGCCTTGTGGTGTCCATCTTCGTGGTGGTGACCGTCCTCGTGGTGGTAGGGGTGGTTGTGTACCGCCGCAACTGCCGGGACTTCGACACCGACATCACCGACTCGTCCGCCGCCCTCACTGGCGGCTTCCACCCAGTCAACTTTAAGACTGCGAGGCCCAGTAAGGACCTGGGAATGCCTGGGGTGGCGGGTGGAGGCAGGGTTCCCAGGGGGTGTGGCAGCCAGCCAGACCAGCCAGACCAGAGCAGAGGCTCCTGACTCCCTCAAGAGGTTTTCCTAGAGTTTTCTCTAAAGATCGCTGGATGAGTTTGGTTACAGAGATGCAGGAAAGAAGAAGTAACCCAGGTGGTGAGTCCCTAAGCTTCCTACCGCAGGTGGCAATGGAACCTTTCAGAGCTGGACGTTTGGGTAGGATTTTGTAAAGGAAGGCGTCCCGGCAGGTGCAGACAGTGGGACGGGGCCAGCGAGGCATGGCTGGTCTGACTGCAGCCCCCGGCCCTGCAGACAACCCGCAGCTCCTGCACCCATCTGTGCCTCCGGACCTCACTGCCAGTGCGGGCATCTACCGCGGACCCATGTACGCCCTGCAGGACTCGGTCGACAAGATCCCAATGACCAACTCACCCCTGCTGGACTCCCTGCCCAACCTCAAGATCAAGGTCTACAACTCTAGCACCACCAGCTCTGGGCCAGGCCTGGCAGACGGGGCTGAGCTGCTGGGAGTCCTGCCACCCGGCACATACCCTGGTGATTTTGCCCGGGATGCCCACTTCCTGCACCTGCGCAGTGCCAGCCTCGGCTCCCAGCAGCTCCTGGGCATGCCCCGTGACCCGGGGAGCAGTGTCAGCGGCACCTTTGGCTGCCTGGGCGGGAGGCTCAGCATCCCTGACACAGGTGGGTCCCTGCTCTGCTCACCCATCAGTCTGGCCTCAGCATATCCCCTCTAGACAGTCCCAACACTCACCCAGCAGAAGATAGGGCTTCCCCGGTCCCATTTCACAGATGGGGAAAGTGAGGCCCAAGGGGAAGAAGTCATTATAAAATAGAAGACCTGGAGTCCAGGTCTGCCTCTGCCTCACAAGGGCAGGGGAACTCTCTAAACCTCAGTTTCACCATCTGGTGAGTGGGAAAGTATACCCCGATGTAGTCGAGAAACCTACAGAGTGCTGTTGAAAAGGCAGGGCTGCCCAGCTCAGGTTGCAGAACCAGCAGTTGACAGTTTCCCAGCATCATACACTGAGCTAGGCTGGGGCTGGCACTGCACCTTCAGACTCCAGGTCTTTGTCCCATCTCTACACCCCATCGCAATGCCAGTGGCCCCTGTGCTACTTGACAGCCCCTCTGCAGTCAGTGACCTGGCCTTTCCCTGCACCCAGTCTCCTCTCCCCACTCCTTGCTGGTGACCACCAGGAGCTCAGATGTCTTTCTCTCCCTGCTCCAAGATGGGGGCCAACCCCCCATCCCCTGTTCTAAGCTCCTGGACTCCCTCTAGCCCCTCCCTACTGACCTCCCTCTCCCCCTAGGGGTCAGCCTGCTGGTGCCCAATGGAGCCATTCCCCAGGGCAAGTTCTATGAGATGTACCTCCTCATCAACAAGGCAGAAAACACCCTGTGAGTATAGAGACCCCAGCCCCAGCCCAGCTGCCCACTCCTTGGCCTCTCTCTCCCTGCTGCTTGCCCACCTTGGGCTCAAATGTCACCATCTCCCCTTCTAAGTCCGATCCTAAGGCCAGAGGTAGTTCTCCAAGGAAGACATTGCTAGATCTTTTTATGTTCACATTTAAACCATGCAAAACCAGCACAACAAATCATAAAACTGAAAGCCAGTTGACCAGCTGGCTACAATATGACAAAGGGCTACTATCCTCACTATGTAAAGAGGTTTGGGAGACCAATAAGAAAAACTGAACATCTCAGTACAAAAATGGACAAAGGATATGAACAAGTGATTCACACACACTCTCTCTTATACACACACACACACACACACACACACACATACACACATAGCGGCCAATAGGTTATGAGAAAATGTTTGACCTAATTTGTAGTCAAAGAAACAGTCATTCAGACAGCCATAAGATACTAGAAGTTTTTTTACTTCATCAGCTTGCAAAGCTATTTTCAGATGTCATAATACCTTCATACTGGTGAGAGAATGGGAACACAGCCCTCCCAAGGTACGTCGGTGGGAGCGTGGATGGGTACCAGCTTTCCAGAGGGCACTTTAGCAGCACCTATCCACAACATCCCTGGAGTGCAGAACCTTTGAAAATGGGAGCAAAGATTTGGCTATGAGAATATTGCGGAGTAATAGCAAAAATTTAGAAACGATCTCAAGGCCGGTGCCATTCTTCCTTAACCTGTGGCCTCTGGGAGCCCCCAGGGCGCAGTCCTGCCTTCTCCCATCCCAGGAGCTGGGGCAGAGCCGGGAGGCCAGCACCGCTCCCTCACTGCCTCCCTCCTGCCCTCCATCCCACCCCAGCCCGCTTTCGGAAGGGACCCAGACAGTATTGAGCCCTTCGGTGACCTGCGGGCCCACGGGGCTCCTGCTGTGCCGCCCCGTCATCCTCACGGTGCCACACTGCGCTGAAGTCAGTGCCGGTGACTGGATCTTCCAGCTCAAGACCCAGGCCCACCAGGGCCACTGGGAGGTGAGGAGCCAAGGCCGGGGGGCCGGTCCCCTAACCCAACCTTCCCCCTTCCTCCTGGCCTAACCTGGTTGGACCCTCTCCAGGGCCTTGGCTGGTACAGCCACCTCACCTCCACTGTCACCCTGCAGGAGGTGGTCACCCTGGATGAGGAGACCCTTAACACCCCCTGCTACTGCCAGCTGGAGGCCAGGTCCTGCCACATCCTGTTGGACCAGCTGGGCACCTACGTCTTCACGGGTGAGTCCTACTCCCGCTTGGCAGTCAAGCGGCTCCAGCTGGCCATCTTCGCCCCCGCCCTCTGCACCTCTCTGGAGTACAGCCTCAGGGTCTACTGCCTGGAGGACACGCCCGTAGCACTGAAGGTAAGGCCAGGCCATTTGGTACCCACACGGGCCTGCACGCTGCGGGTACCTCGCCCACAGCCGGCCAGCTGCATGGTACCTTCCAGTATCCCCCTCCCCAGGATCATGGTACCTGCCAGGCACCCTCTGCCACCATCAGCCTCATTCAGTCATTCATTTGTTCCTCAAACATTGAAGTCACATCAGATCCTCGAGATACAGAGATGAGTTGGGCACAGTTCTGCCCTCACCAAGCTGTGGGCTAGAGGTGGGAGACAGACCAGGGGATCACTGATGCGGGGCTAAGGGAACATCAGCCTGGGAGGGGCTGGCAGGTCCTGGTTGTTGGGGAGGGGGTCTGAGAAGGCTTCACAGCAGGGCTGACCTTAGACCTAAGCTCCAAGGGACAGGTGGGTGTTCCAGGCAGAGAAGGAAGAAGCGCATTCCAGGAGACAGAGAGGCTTATGCAGAGGCAGGTGTGTTGTTCTGTGTGCCAAAGCGTGCAGGGGTATGAGAGGTGGGGCTGGAGAGACAGGCAGGGCTCAGCCTCCCAACAGCCTTAGGGTCGTGGCAAGGAATTTGGAACCTATCCAGTGGGCGGGGGCAGAGACCCGGTGGACACCTGTTCATGGGTGCTCTTTTGAAAGCTACGCAGTGGGAATGGGTAGACAAGAAGCAGGGAGACCAATTGGGAGGCTGCAGCTGGACCCTGGACAACAGACAGTGACAACAGCTGGAGAGGGGCCTGGAGTCTGTTAAGTCAGTAGAATGGACAGAAACAGTGACTGATGGGAGGAACAGGGGGAGGGGGAGGGGAAGGGGGGCGGCTGACAGCCAAGCTCCTAGTGTGTGCAAAAGAACGGACAGTGCCCTTAAGCGAGGGGGGTGCATGGCAGATGAGAAGGGGTTCGGGGCAGGAAGAGAGAGAAGGTGAAGGGACCGGATTTTAGCACCTAGAACCTGATAACGGCAGGTGTTAGTACCACCCTGTCCCCCCAGCCTCTAAGACCCTGTCCATTCTCTGCCCAGCCCTCCCACCAGTTCCCAGGATCTCAGTCTCATCCTGACAAACAGTGGAAGAGCACAGAGGCTTGGCCCTATTTAAACCCCTTTTCCTTCTCCATCCTTCCATCCCCTGCTGCTATGAAGCCTTCTTTCCTGTAGCTCCAGGCCTCCTCCAGCCCACGATCTGTGGGCCTTTCTATCTCCTTTGCCTCTCAGTCTCATGTGACTTGTCTCAAACTCCAAGTTGCCGACTGATGCAACACAGGTTAAAAGGCCTTGTGGGAGAGTGAGTGTCTTCTGCTGGGACCAGGCTGACCTGAACTTGCAGGAGGCCCATAATAGCTAGAGGCTCCTGGGAAATGCTCTTGAAACCTGGATCCCTTGGTATTAGGGCATTGGCTAACATCTAGTTATAGTCAGAGAATGGAATGGAGATCAAGAGGGAAGTTGCCACATATTGGCTTGATGGCGTTCTTTATTTTTTCAATCCCCATCCATCCGTCTGTCCATCCATTCATCCATTCACCCATCTATCCATGCATCCATCCATCCACCCAACTTTCTGCCCATCTGTCTGTATATTCATTTAGTCCATAATCTATCTGTCCATCCAGCCATCACTCATCCACGCATCTATCTTTTCTTCCATCTGTTCTGTTTCTATACCATCCATTTGTATATTCATCTGCACATTTTGTCTGTCTGTCTCTGTTGATCTGTCTATCCATCCACTTGTCAACCCATCTATTTATCCATCTACTTAACCATCCATTCATCAGTGCATCTATTCAGTCATCTGTAAATCCATTCATCCATCCACCTGTCCCACCATCTGCCCATTCATCCATCTGCTTTTCCCTCCATCCATTCTTTCATGCATCTCTCCACACAGTAAGTCTTCTATGAGCACTTAGTCCCAGCCCTGTGGCTCAGATGGTTCCCTGCCTTCAATGTTACAGCCTAGTTCCCTCTGCCCACGTGTGTCCCCAAGCCCCAAACTTGCAGAAGGAAAGGGCCCTTTGGCCAAATGTGATGGGCTCCCCCTTCTCATTGCTCCCTGGCCCACAGGAGGTGCTGGAGCTGGAGCGGACCCTGGGTGGCTACCTAGTGGAGGAGCCAAAACCCCTGCTGTTTAAGGACAGTTACCATAACCTGCGCCTCTCCCTCCACGACCTGCCCCACGCCCACTGGAGGAGCAAGCTGCTGGCCAAGTACCAGGTGAGGACTGGGCCGCAGGAGGGGGAGGGATGGAGCTGGGGAGGGGCGCACCTGGGGGGCTGCCCAGAGAAGACCAACTCCCCTCCCTGCTTCCTCCCTCAGTCCTGCAGCCTTGGTCCCCACTCCCACCCCTGTGTCTCTCTCTGTCTCCCTCCCCCTGCCACCCCTGTCACATACTCCCACACACAAATGTCTGTACCCGTCATCTTTAAAGAGACCTTACCATCTCTAAGAGCGTTCATGGCTGGCAGATGGTCCAAACTAATCTCTGATGGTCACATCCCTCTGCCCGCGCCCATCTGTGTGACACCATTGAGTCCACAAGGCTTCCCAGACCCAGATACGTGCACACACACAGTCACATATTCAGACTTGTGCCTTCTCACCCATATACTCCCTTTCTCAACTGAAGGGCCCTTGCCCAGCTCTTCTTCCTCTGCCCACCTGGATGGAGAGGTCCCAGCCCTCCCTGAGGCTGGCCCCCTTACCTGCCTCCGCCTCCATTCCCCAAGGGCAGGGCAGGCTGGCCTCGCCTCCCTGACCCTGCCCCTCCTCCCCCAGGAGATCCCCTTCTATCACATTTGGAGTGGCAGCCAGAAGGCCCTGCACTGCACCTTCACCCTGGAGAGGCATAGCCTGGCCTCCACGGAGCTCACCTGCAAGATCTGCGTGCGGCAGGTGGAGGGGGAGGGCCAGATATTCCAGCTGCACACCACGCTGGTAGAGGTGAGGGCCGGAGAGCGGACGCCCCACGGGGCTGGGCGCTGCAGCGTGCAGACCCCAGGCTCCCCCTCATGTGAGGGAGAGGCCACCTCCCACAGAGCTGTGCCCCTCACCTCCCAAGTCTGAGCTGGGACTTGGTCACTCTTTGCTAACAGCTGTGACTTACTGAGTGCCGACCCTGGGCTTGGCCTGTACCGAATCTCACCAAATCTGTACAACCACCAGGGAGACAGATACGAGGATCCCCACCTGGGAGATGAGAAAGAAGGTTTTAGGAAGGGCAGGTATCAGGACCTTGTATCAAGCCAACACTTGGCCCAAGCCTGTGGCTCTCCGCCACTATAATCCGGATTGAGGTTTATAAAACCTAGGCCACCCAGGGAGCAGCGCTAGGTCCTCCTTGCAGTGCAGTGTAAAGAGCACTGGATATAGTCTAGACCAGCGGTCCCCAACCATCTTGGCACCAGGCACCGGTTTCATGGAAGACAGGTTTTCCACGGACGGATGGGCGTTGGTGCGGGGGATGGTTCAGGCGGTAATGCGAGGGAACGCCGATGAAGCTTCGCTCGCCCGACCCCGCCACTCACCTCCTACTGTGCGGCCCGGTTCCTAACAGACTGCGGACCGGCTGGGGACCCCTGGTCTAGACCTAGCTCTACCACGAACATGGCATGTGACCATGGATTCATCACTTCTCCTTTCCAGACTTCATTTGCGTTTGTGTTAAAGGGGGTCCACGTGGATTAGACTGGGGCCAGGGCCCCTCGTGGCTTTGTAATCACGAGGTGGCATTAGCGTGTGCACCCCGAGGGCGGGGAGCGGCTGTACAGCCCTGGCCCTGGGGACGCAGTCACAGCAGCCGTGGCAGACCTTCCAGGGGAGGAGCCCTTTGACTGAGCAGCTGGAGCCTGCCCAGAGGCGGGGGAGCGGCCGGAGCCTCCAAGAGCTCACAGTCCCCAGGCAGGAAGGCTGGAGGGGCAGATGCCCAGTGAGCCGTGCACAGGGAGCCCTCTGCCCCTCTCACCCTTACCCCCTGCTCTTCCAGACGCCTGCTGGCTCCCTGGACGCCCTCTGCTCCGCCCCCAGCAGCACAGTCACCACCCAGCTGGGACCCTACGCCTTCAAGATCCCCGTTTCCATCCGCCAGAAGATATGCAACAGCCTGGACGCCCCCAACTCGCGCGGCAATGACTGGCGGTTGTTGGCGCAGAAGCTCTCCATGGACCGGTGAGTGTCGGGACAGCCCGCCCGGCCTGGACCAGAGCCGCCCCCCTCCCACTGTCCCCATGGGGCAGGTGGGGCAGGCAGCCTGACGGTCCAGGAGCGGATCTGCCGTTTGCGGCAGACCAGGAGCTCAGGCTTGGGTGTGCTAAGTCTGAGAAGCTGGTTCCTTGAGGAGCACCGTGCTCAGAGTGCTGGCCCTTGAGAATCAGGTGAAGCCAGGATACCAGCCACGCGTGGTCACCGTCAGCAGTCCTGTGTCCAGGACAGGGCAAGTGTTTTGGAAATGCCTGCTGGGTGACAGAAGGCATCCTGGTGTCAGAACTCTTCTGGAGCACTTAAAGTGCTGGATAAATATAATATAACGGCATTTAGGCATCATCATTGTTATGGTACACTGACTGAGAAACCATTTAATACACCTGCGTCGAGCAGATGCCGTGTAGAAGACGTCTCACTCAAAATGGGTGGGATCTATAAGGATGGCAAAGCCTTTGTTCCTGATTTCAGGGCAGTGCATGGGGCGGGTGAGAGCAGGCAGACAACGAATGTGGGATGGAGAGAGAGAATGGAGTGCTAGGTTTGGACAGCCTCTCCTGGGGCCAGTGTCTTTCAATGATAGTAATAACGATACTGATGACTGATGATGAGCAGGACAGTTTCCATTTTAGAGATGAGACTGGGGCTCAGAGAGGAGCAGTGACTTGCCCAGGGCCACACAGCCTGCAAGCAGAGGGGCTGGGAATTCAGACCCAGGATTGTGGGAGCCCAGAGCCCACCGTCCCGGTGCTCCTGGGATGTACCCTCAGTGCTCTGTCCACCCCAGGCTCCTGGGAGGGGCTGAGCATTTTGGGAGCCCAGTGTCCTTCTCCTTCCCTCCATCAGGTACCTGAACTACTTTGCCACAAAAGCGAGCCCCACGGGTGTGATCCTCGACCTCTGGGAAGCGCTGCAGCAGGACGACGGGGACCTCAACAGCCTGGCGAGTGCCTTGGAGGAGATGGGCAAGAGCGAGATGCTGGTGGCCATGGCCACCGATGGGGACTGCTGAGCTGCCCCAAACCCGCGGGCTGTTAGGGACCAGCAGGCGGCTGGCGCAGGTGGCTGGCACAGGCAGGCCCAGGGCAACCTCCTGTGGGGCAGTTGGGCCTCCTCTGCTCCCGAGCTCACAGCCAGAATCGCCCTTCCTCCTCCTCCTCCCCTTGCCCACCCCCCCCAGACCACGACCAGCCTTAGGAAATCCATGGACGTTGTTGTTGGGAGGACCCAGCAGTCCTTCTCCACCTCCTGCTGTCTCTCCTGACCTCAGACCGCTGTGCAGGAACCGGGGTGGGGATGGGGCCTCTGGGGGCAGCTAGGGGAGCAAGGAGGTGGCCCTCCCACCCTGTGCCCCAGGGTCTCAGGGGTGCATCTGTTTTAGTTGTGCTCTTCATTTTCTTCCTCAGCTATTGATTTCTCCCTCCTCCCTAAGCCCCTTTCTCCTTTCACACTGTTTTCCTCTTCGAAGAGTCAAGTACAATTCAGACAAACTGCTTTCTCCTGTCCACAAGCAAAAAGGAAGAGGAAAGAAAGAAGGAAAGAAAGAAAGCTTCAGACTGCTAGTAAGGCTCAAAAAAAGAAGAAAAACACCAAAACCACAAGGGAAAAGAAAACCCAGTTTCTTAGGAAACGCAAATGATTTATTATCCAGATATTTGGATAAGTCCTTTTTAAGAAAAAAAAGAAAAAGAAAATGAAAAAACAACACAAAAAAAATAGAAAACACTTTTCTTGAGTATGGGTGAGTGTGGCCATGCTCGTGGTTCTGGCCAGGAGCGTGTGTGTGTGTGTGTGTGTGTGTGTGAATCAGGGAGAGAGAGACTGAATAGGGAACACTTTGCTGCTAATGATTTTATCTTAGACTAAATTCTTACAAGGCCTCAGCTTCCACAGTTCTACAGGGTCAGATGAGGTTTGAGCTGTGGTCCCATGTTTCTTTCTAAAATCTTAAGCAGATGCTGAATCAGTAAAGCCAAGGAGCCCTGAGATCTGGCTTGGGGTGGGGTCCTGCCTCCCTCTCACAGCCCCAGGCAGGTGCTCCAAGTCTCATCTGGGCTCCCAGGAATCCAGATGAAGAGGCCCTGGGATGGAAAGTGTGGGCGGGCCAGCCCAGCAGTGAGCCAGGGAGAATTTCCAGTACTGTGGTCTGGTGGCTTCTGGAAAGGGGCCGTGGCCCAGAAGCGGGACCCTAACAGAGAGAGAGAAGTCAGGGATGAGAATCCCCCATGGACACATCTCTCTCCCGCATCCCAGGGTGGGGCCAGCCAGGACACGCCCACCCAGCAGCCTCTAGACCAGGTGGGCTGGAGCAGGTGGGTGTTCTCTTAATGCCCGGGATCTGCCCTTTCCCAGGCTTGGTTACTTCTGTAAAACAGAAGGGGTGGATAAGAGGGCCTCTCTAGCTGCAGAAGCCTGAACTTCTGGGGTCAGTGTGGCTTTGAGGAGCATGTTAGCAGCCATCCCTGCGGGTGGCATGGGAGGCTGGGAGGTGGCTGCTTGGCTGTGCTTTACACACTGGCCCGTAGTGGAGGAGGCAGGGTGGAGGGCTATTTTCCCAGCTCTGATCTCCACAGGCACCCCCTGTCACCCTCCCTCCACAGTCTGACAGAGTCTGAAGGAAGCTTTGACAGGCAGCATTGCCAGGGTGGAGGGCCTGGCACCCGCTCTCCAGCCTGTTCCAGGATGTTCCAAGGGGCCATCAGGGTCCCTTTTTGGCCATCTGGTGATGGCTGGAACCAGAATCTTGAGCTGGCACAGAGGCCACATCAAAGGCTTCTCCTCCTTGGCACCCAAGCCAAAGCAAGTACCACCTCTGGGCATTGACCCCAGGGCTTGCCCCAGCCGGTCCGTGAGCATCCTGGCCTTTAAAAGTCTGGTCTCCTGGGAGGAAGGCAGGTTTGGGGGTTGTAGTCCCAACCAATGTCCCCAGCCTGGCTTTCCTGCCATGTACCAGGGGGCTTATGGAGATAGTGGGATTCTCACCACCCACCAGCCCCCCTGGGCAATGGGTTGGCTGTGGGCAGTCAAGGGCCTGCTGGGTTTGAGAGAGGGTTCCTTTTTATCAGGGCTGCTGAAGGGGCCAAGCCTGCATCGGGCTTGGGCCCCTGAGGCTGAGACCATGGCTCTTCATTACCCCAGTGCCTGTGTGAACGTTGCCTCAGACAAAGGCAGTGAGCCTTCCCTGCCAAAGGTGCCTGTCCACTACAGGCTCAGCATCCCGGCTCGCTCCTAGTCTGAGCTGTGTGGGCCTGTGTGGTAGCTTGAGGGTAGCCTGGAGTCAGCGTTCAAGCTCCAGCTTTGCCATTAAACCTCTGTGTGACTTAAGGCATATGACTGCCTTCTTGGGGCCTCTGTTCCTTTTTCTACCAAGGCCCCACAGCTGCTGTCTGAGGACTTTGGGGCTCTGATACGTCATTCTAGTCTCCTGATGGGAACGCTAGTGGGTAGAAGTTGACGGTGGTCTGCCATGTCCCTCCTCCGTGCCCCACCCTCAGAAGCGTGCTGCTTCCTCAGTGCCCAGGACGGGAGCTCTTGGTGGATGAGGCCAGGCCAGCCCCCCAGGTGCCATTTCTAATCGGATTCCCAGAAATTGTGTACCAGGGCCTGGAGCACAGAACCAACTGGCTGAAGCCTCCTGGGAGGGTTCAAACTGTCCAGCTTTATAAGAAAAGCCTGGAAAGGATTTGTTGGCTCCAACAATCTGCCACGGCTGCTGTGACTACGTCTGCAGACTGCCCGCCTCAGGGTGCGATGGACGTTCCTCCGCTTATTCAAGCCTGAGAGGCAGCCCCACACAGCCGAGTACCTTGAGAACCGCAGATTAAGTGCCACTGCAGGAATGCAGGACCCTCGCGCGCTGTTGACGTCTCTCTCATCTCTGTGGTGTGTGTGCGCGTGTGCGCGTGTGTGCGTGTGGGGGGACTTTTGTCCGCGGGCACATTAGCATGCCTCTCCGGGAACGTGACCCCACCTGTGTGTGCATGTGTGCCCTCCTCGCGTCCAGGCTGGGCCATCTGGAGGTTGGTGTGCCTGGTTTTGCCCTCTCTGAGTCCACAGGGTCAGTCGGTGTATCTTCTATGTGCCTCTCCCTCGGCCTTCCCTCGCAGTGCCCTGGGCTCCAGAGGGACCCTCCCCACTCCTGGAAGATCCAGGACCCTCTGGTCCCTTTTCCCCAGCAACCAGGCAGCTGAGCCAGGTCCCTTAGCAGGCCCTCTGAGGAGAGGTGACCAAGAGCCTGGGTGCAGGGAGCAGCTCTCCTGTGGGCCAGGGGCTGGACCACTTGCCTGGGCCATGGACATGGTTCTATGCTCGGGGCTGCAGGGATGGCCCCAATCCCACCTCTGTTTATTCTGTAAACTACAACCTGTAAATAACATTTAGCATTCCTATTGTAACAAAATTAATTTTTATGAAATAAATTATATTTCCTAGTCTAATAAAAAATTCAGGTTGTATTCTGTCTTTTTTCTTTTTTCTTAGATTTTTTTGGTATGGATGGACTTCTTTTTTTTTAATGTCTTTATTGAAGTATAATTGCTTTACAATGTTGTGTTAGTTGATGCTGTATAACAAAGAGAATCAGCTATATGTATATATACATCCCCATTTCTCCTCCCTCTTGTGTCCTCCTCCCTCCCACCCTCCCTATCCCACCCCCTAGGTGGACACAAAGCACCAAGCTGATCTCCCTGTGCTATGTGGCTGCTTCCCACTAGCTATCTATTTTACATTCGGTAGTGTATATATGTCCATGCCACTCTCTCACTTTGTTCCAGCTTACACTTCCCCCTCCCTGTGTCCTCAAGTCCATTCTCTACATCTACGTCTTTATTCCTGTCCTGCCCATAGGTTCTTCATAACCTTTTTTTTTTTAACATTCCATATATATGTGTTAGCATACGGTATTTGTCTTTCTCTTTCTGACTTACTTCACTCTGTATGACAGTCTCTAGGTCCATCCACCTCACTACAAATAGCTCAATTTCGTTTCTTTTTATGGCTGAGTAATATTCCATTGTATATATGTGCCACATCTTTATCCATTCATCTGTTGATGGACACTTAGGTTGCTTCCATGTCCTGGCTATTTTATTTTATTTATTTTTTTTTCAGGCTATTTTAAATAGAGCTACAATGAACATTGTGGTACATTACTCTTTTTTTTTTAATAAATTTATTTATTTACTTATTTATTTATTTATTTTTGGCTGTGTTGGGTCTTCATTGCTGTGCACGGGCCCCCTCTGGTTGCGGCGAGCGGGGGCCACTCTTTGCTGCGGTGAGCGGGCTTTTCACTGCGGTGGCCTCTCCTGTTGCGGAGCGTGGGCTCTAGGCACACGGGCCTCAGCAGTTGCAGCACGTGGGCTCAGTAGTTGCAGCTCATGGGCTCCAGAGCACAGGATCAGGAGCTTTGGCGCACGGGCCTAGTTGCTCTGCAGCACGTAGGATCCTCCTGGACCAGGGCTCAGACCCGTGTCCCCTGCATTGGGAGGTGGATTCTTAACCACTGCACCACCAGGGAAGTCCCACATAAATCTTTTTGAATTATGGTTTTCTAAGGGTATAAGCCCAGTAGTGGGATTGCTGGGTCTATGGTAGTTCTATTTTTAGTTTTTTAAGGAAACTCCATACTGTTCTCCCTAGTGGCTGTATCAATTTAACTTCCCACCAACAGGGCAAGAGGGTTCCCTTTACTCTACACACTCTCCAGCATTTATTGTTTGTAGATTTTTTGATGATGGCCATTCTGTCCCATGTGAGGTGATACCTCATTGTAGTTTTGATTTGCATTTCTCTAATGATTAGTGATGTTGAACATCCTTTCATGTGTTTGCTGGAAATCTGTATATCTTTGGAGAAATGTCTATTTAGGTCTTCTGCCTATTTCTGGATTGGGTTGTTTGTTTTCTTGATATTAAGCTGCATGAGCTGCTTGTACATTTTGATGATCTGATCTTTATGATTTCTTTCCTTCTGCTAACTTTGGGTTTTTCTTGTTCTTCTTTCTCTAATTGCTTTAGGTGTAAGGTTAGGTTGTTTATTTGAGATACTTCTTGTTTCTTGAAGTAGGACTGTATAGCTATAAACTTCCCTCTTAGAACTGCTTTAGCTGCATCCCATAGGTTTTGGGTTGTCGTGTTTTCATTGTCATTTGTTTCTAGGTATTTTTGATTTCCTCTTTGATTTCTTCAGTGATCTCTTGGTTATTTAGTAGTGTATTGTTTAGCCTCCCTGTGTTTGTATTTTTTACAGGTTTTTTCCTGTAATTGATATCTAGTCTCATAGCATGTGATCAGAAAAGATATTTGATATGATTTCAATTTTCTTAAATTTACCAAGACTTGGCTTGTGACCCAAGATGTGGTCTATCATAGAGAATGTTCCATGAGCACTTGAGAAGAAAGTGTATTCTGTTGTTTTTGAATGGAATGTCCTATAAATATCAATTAAGTCCATCTTGTTTAATGTATCATTTAAAGCTTGTGTTTCCTTATTTATTTTCATTTTGGATGATCTGTCCATTGGTGATGATAGTTTGATTAATATGTGTTTTGGAGTGTTTCTCTTTGGGTTTATCCTGTATGGGACTCTCTGCGCTTCCTAGACTTGATTGACTATTTCCTTTCCCATTGTGGTTTTGATTTGCATTTCTCTAATGATTAGTGATGTTGAGCATCCTCTCATGTGTTGGCAATCTGTATATCTTTGGAGAAATGTCTATTTAGTGGTTTGGAAAATTTTTAAAGTCTTTATTGAATTTGTTGCAATATTGCTTCTGTTTTATGTTTTGGTTTTTTGGGCTTGAGGCATGTGGGCTCTTAGCTCCCTGACCAGGAATTTAACCCGCACCCACTGCATTGGTAGGCGAAGTCTTACCCACTGGACTGCCAGGGAACTCCCATCAGCTGTCTTCTTGAATGTTTTTCTGTCAGCAATTGGGAATGACCTTCCTGCTTTTCTCAAAATTCCACAAGTTAGGGGCCAGGAGGTCATTGCCAGAGCTCTCTGAGCTCCTGGAAATGATCAAGTTCAACTGCCTAATTTTACAGAAGGGAAAACTGGCCCAGAGACGGATAAGAACTTCCCCATGGTCACACAGCAAGTCAGAGCCCATGCTACCTCTGGATCCCAGTCCCTGCTCCTCAGCCAGTGCTCTCAGTGTATAAGCATTCATGGGACATATTCAGGAGTCAGTCATTTGAGCCTGTCATGGGCTAGGTGATGGGTGGGAGGAACAACAGATGTGAAGCCCTCAGCGTCCCTGTCTGCCTCTGAGTTCAGAAGGGTGTTTCCCAGCTGGGGCTGAGGCTGAGGTCAGTTGAGAGCACTCACCTGAGACATAAGAAAATCATGCCAGCAGAAAGGGAATGATGGGAGGGCTGGGATTGTGTGACTTTAGACCCAAGGCTGTCTTGCATGGTTGGGCTTAATCACTGGACAAGAATGCCATATCTAAGGGGGAGGGTGGTGCTATTCTACACAGATTGTACATTTATGTATTTACTGTGAGATATTTCCAGCAGATGGCAGTAAAAGGTCTTGTTCTAATAACATCAACACACTGGTTTTAATTTTCCTATAGATGGAAATGTCTTTATTTATTATTTATTTTTGGCTGCATTGGGTCTTCACTGCTGCCCATGGGCTTTCTCTAGTTGCAGCGAGCGGGGGCTACTCTTTGTTGTGGTGTGCGGGCTTCTCCTTGTGGTGGATTATCTTGTTGCAGAACACGGGCTCTAGGCATGCAGGCTTCAGTAGTTGTAGCACACAGGTTCAGTAGTTGTGGCTCATGAGCTCTAGAGCGCAGGCTCAGTAGTTGTGGCACTCGGGCTTAGTTGTTCTACAGCATGTGGGATCTTCCTGGACCAGGGCTCAAACCCATGTCCCTTGCATTGGCAGGCGGATTCTTAACCACTGAGCCACCAGGCAAGTCCTGGAAATGTTTTGAGGGGATTTTTTTTTTCTAATTTGCACAAAGGTGTCATACGGCTGGCAGTAGCCCTGGTCCCCTCTACCCTGTAGACCTCAGGTCTCCCTGTGTGAGTTGAGTCTGGTCCCAGCCTTGTCCAGCATTCATTGCCTGCTCTGTGAGTAAATTTTGTGATCTCTAAAGTTTGGGGTAAGAGCACCCTCTGGCTTCTTAGTAGAGAGTCACAGCACATTAAAGGCTCTGAGAAGGCCTGCGTGAAGAAGCTGGTCTCATAATCCAGGGCGTCCCACATGTATTTGGCCATGGGACCCTTTTTTATTTTTAAAATTTTTATTGGAGTATAGTTGATTTACAATGTTGTGTTAGTTTCAGGTGTACAGCAAAGTGAATCAGTTATACATATACATATATCCACTCTTTTTTAGATTCTTTACCATATAGGCCATTACAGATTATTGAGTAGAATTCCCTGAGCTATACAGTAGGTCCTTATTAGTTATCTATTATGGGATCCTTTTTTAAACTTTTCATGCCCTGAAGGGCCCTGCCAGCTCTGACTTCCAGGGACCTGTGGCTCTAGGGTGTATGCCAAGGATGGCCTGGCTGTCCCACTGTGGGTAGGGAGCACCTATGGGCTGGGTCCTCTGCAAGTTTATGGCCTAGTGGGGGAGGCGGGGGAGGCAAGGCACATACACGTACATGCACACAGACCCACCACTAAGATTGTCATCATTCTCTGGGGACCCAGAGTACCTGAAGCCATCACATTTCGTGAGTGTGTGTGTGTGTCTGTATGTAGGAAAGGAAAGGGGTAATAGCCTGAGGTGGGGCAGCAGCCCAGGGAGGGGGTGGGCAAGGTCAGGTAGAGGGAAGTTATTTCGTACAGGTAGCCCCCATAGGCAGGTAGATTATCTAGGGTACCCCCAGGAGTCAAGGGTACCCATTTAAAGCTCCTCACCCTCTGCCCACCACCTAAGCAGGAGGGCCTTGTTTACCACCTGCTCCTTGGTGAGGCGCAAAAAGTTCCAGCCTGGGAAGCAGGAGACCTGGGCTCTAGTCCTGATGCTGTGGGGGTCACTATCCCTCGCCAAGCCTCAGTTTCCCCATCCATGAAATGGAGGCCTTCGACCTGCTGCTCTGTAAGTTTTCTCTGGCTGTTGTAGTGCTGTAATTTGAGGCTGGGGGTCCTCGTTCTAGGCAGGGGTGTGACAGCCCCACGCATTGGACCCTCCTCTGTCCCTGTCCCAGGGTGGATGATGGAAAACCAGGAGCAGGCAGAAGATGGGCTAGTTCCACCCCTGTGACCGGGTAGCTGCCCAGTGAGATGCCCTAGAGCAGAGCAGTGAGGTGACAAGACTGCCACACGTGCCAGCCAGCCTGGCACAGCCTGCAATCATCAGGCCACCCGCTGTTGCCCCTGAAGGGTTGCTGGGTGTGGACGGGCCACGGGCTGCCTCTTCCTCCACTAGGGGCCAGAAGGAGAAAAACTCCATTCCAACCCCAGCCAATGCCTTGAGATCAGACTCAGGAAGACCTCATCCACTGCCATTTAGCAAATTTTCGAAATTTTGCCCATTTTAATTCAAAATATGATAATGCTTATGGTTTAAAAAAGTACAAAAGAATAGGGGAAAAGTAGATCCTCTTCCTTCTGTCTCACCCCCTCCCCTCCCGCCCTCCCCAGTCCCCAGTCCTCCCCCATGGACGCAATTGCTACTTTGCTTATATATTGCCTCAGGAAGATCTATGCATATACAAGCATACATTTGTTCATGTAAATATTTAAATAGAATGGGTTTGATTCAGGAGTCTCAAGCCCTTAAGGTATAAACATGAAATAGTTTTATTTTTCCAATAACTGCTCAGATACTCATTTTGTTGACACCATCTTTCCCCGCTGGATAGCAGCCTCCCTTAATGATGTCTCCATGGAGGTCCCTAACTTTTCTCTCCCCTGCTGTTGTTAAGACAGATTCATTTTTGTTGCTAAGGCTCCACCCATCCATCTTGGAACTCCAACCTCATCTTTAACGAAGGCCCTGCTAGCGCCCTCTACAGGCCACTGGGGGCTGTGCTGCCTGTTCTCCATGCCTCCCCCTTGACCTCCCCTTGCACCCCCATTCACTGCCTCAGCCAACAATTCCCTGCTCCCAACAGGGGGATGTCTTTCGCCCTCCCGACCTCCTCCCTCGTCACTTCGTCAGAAAAGCTGCCCTCAAGCAAGCTGTCGCCTCCTGCACCAGGTACAAGCATCTCACACCAAGGCCCTGGCCTTCTCTGAACTGGGCTCTTGGAGCGTTTAGGGACTGTTCTCAACAGGTTGCCGTTTCTAACCATAATCCCTGCCCTGGATCAACATTGCAGGGACAGGAGGCGCTTGAGATTAGGAACCGCCAGGCCCTGATATTTCAAAACAAACTGGCGGGGCAGGGAGCGGCCCCCGTGCTGCTGCCCATCTCACTCGGCACAGTGCCCGTCACTGCTGGGTGCCAGGTCCGAGCAGCACACACTGCTCTCGGAGCCACGGCCTCGGGGGAGACAGGGAAACCGATGGGCAAGGGGACCACGGAAGCTCAGAGAGGCTCCAACTAAGCCTGGGGTCCACAAAGACTTTCTGGAACTAAGATGTTTTAGAATGCTGGGGCTGGTTTCCCTCAGACAGTTTTGCAATTATGCGTTTTGTGGAAGATGCTTTTAGGCAAAAGCAGCAATTTTCTTTCATGAAACTTCTTACAAAGAGAAGATGCTGTTGTCCTTTCAGCAGCTGGTGGGCCAGATATGAAGGCTGCTGTCTGCCGGAGGTGCTGAAGTGGCCTCAGGGCCCTATTTGGGTGCGTGTATGAGTGTGAGGGGTGTGTGCTGGTGTCCTCTTAATGACCCTAACCTGGGAGATGGAGGGGTGGGTGCAGGGACGGGGGTGGCACCAGCAAGTCTGTGCTATTCCAGCAGCCCCCAAGGGGCTGGCCCAGCCCAGGCCTCACTGTGGGTGATTTGAATCTGCCCATTCCAGTTCCTCGGCCTAAGAAGCTTCCTCAAGGAGAGGGTCTGCATAACTGGAAATTCAGTCAGTATTTATTGATCTAATCCATAGACCTGCACAGCACAGGGAGTGCAGCGGGAAGCGAATCAGACCTGGACTCAGTCCTCAAGCCACTCGGCGGAATAAAAAGTGAATTCTCGTAGTGGGTACACCAGGACCGAGCAGCAGCCAGCCTGAGAGGGACACCAACGGAGCACGAGGGAGCTTGAGGAAGGGAGGGGTCCCCCCGCTGGCCCGCCTTGAAATGTGTGGAATCTAGGCAGGTGGAGATGGGGTGGAGTGCTAGATGCAAGGGACCACCAGGTGGCAGGAAAGGCGTGATGACGAGTACGGAGGTGAGAAAGCCCATAGTGGAGCAAAGGGCTCGTGGAATCAGAGAAGGGGCAGGGTCAGTCTGGGAAGGACAGAGGGGCTGTGCTGACCCACCTGCCACAGGGGCATGGCTCCCCATAAGGCCACCCACTCGAGGTTCATCCACGGATCTGCTCCCTGAGGCCAGGGGTCAAAAAGAAACGTCTCCAGGATCCATGCTGCCCGGTCACGTGAACAAGAGAAGCGGCCTTATTAACACTTCACAAAGAGATGTGCCCTCTCGGCTGTTTCTTGAAACACAGGCTGTCTCAGCATACTGCCCACTTTCCACTGTTGTTAGCAGCACAGGTCTCAAGGAAACAGGAGGGTAAGTGTTCTGTTAAATGGCCTCTCTCATTTGGCCTCAGCGCAACAGGGAGGTGATGGGGGAAGTGGCGACTGTGGCTCCCCCAAGACCCCACAGCCCACCCGAAAGGGAGGCCCTCACTACTGGCTCAAACGGTGGCTGCCAGGCAGGAGTGAGTACCCAGGGCTGCTCCAAGCTCCTGCTCTTAGAAACCAGAAACCAGGATTAGGATTTGTATGGGAAATCATTCCATTTGTAATTCTGGGCTCAAATTTCTTTAAATACTGGGTAGGCCAAACAAGGCCCACCCAGTCTGTGACCTGCTAGGTAGTGGGAGCTGCGGAGGGGTTTTGAAGCGGAGGAGGGTCAGGCTCAGAACTGCTCTGGTTCAGGGCTCTGCTGCCTGGGACAGGGTCCCGAGCCCCTGGCCCTCTCTGCAGACTGCCGAGAGGCCCCTGTCTGGGCGTTGCTTTCCCCGGGCTGCATCACAAGGACAGTGGCACCTGCCCCAGCCCCCCTCCTGCGTCCCTCCATGGGATGGCAGCCTCGGCTGGTCCTTTTCCCAGGAGCCTCTCCTCTGCCTGATGAAACCCAGGGCAGGGCTAAGCTGCCAGCCCTCAGGTCCCAGCGATTCCCCTATGACCAGGAGCTCAGGGACAGATGCCCTGCACTCACACCGGTAAATGCTGTGATAACCCAAGGGGGTTACACTGGGCAGGGCAGCCCCTGAGAACTGCAGGGGCTCATTGGGATCCATTTCACAGACTTCTAGGATGGCAGAGGTGGGGGTCCTTGGCCATCATCTAATCCACCCTCACCTGATGCCAGAATTCCCTTCACAATGGCCCACACATGGGCTTGACCAATCTCTGCTTGAATACTTGCAGAGTTAGGGAAATCATCACTTATTAACAGTAATAATAACAGCTGACATTTGAGTGCTTACTTGTTTTCACTGTAGGGGCTGATTTTAGGAACCAACAGGAGTAAGTCTAAGACTTCTAGTCCCTGAAAGCTTATCAAATATTTGAAAACAGCTCTCATGGTCCACCCTGGAGCCATTTCTCCCCCATCCACTACTGCAAAGGTCACAGGTTCCAGCTCGTGTCACTAGTAATGTCCCATTTCTTAATCCGGGTGCTGGTGGCATGGATGCATCCATTGTGTAATCATTCATAAACGCTACACTTATGATTTGTACGCTAGGCGATATGTAGGTTACACTTCCATCAGAAGACGTCGAACAAGAAAAACAAAAGAAACAGTGGAAAGAATGCATTAAGGAGTGTGAGGTTGAAGCTGTAAGAAAGAGAAGGATCGATGGATCCTGAAAGGCTCCTGAGCTGGTGGGAGGGGAGGGGTTGGGATCTGGAGCCGGAGGGGGAGCAGACCCAGGACAGAGAGGGCAACTTTCCTGTTGTAACTGGAAAGATAGACAGAAAAGCAGGAGCAGATGGGAGCATATTTGGTGCTGAGAAATGAGGAAGGTCCTCCCTGGTGGCTTCTGTTTTCTCTGCCAAGTAGGAGGCAGGAGGCAAGGCCATCTCAGGATGGGGTGTGTCCAGGTGTTTGAGGTGAGTGGAGAAGGAAGGTGGCAGCCCTCCTGCGGAGAGCAGGAACGAAGACGTGTCGTGGGACTGCCAGTATCCTGGAGGCCCATCCCAGGTTGGTGACATGAATTTAGAGTGGAGCCACTGACCTGCTGGGGACTTTTTCCAGCAAGGCTCTTCCGCTCAGGTGTAGGTGTGTTCACCTGGGGTTTGACCGGCAGTGCCACTGGGAGACGAGGGGCATGGGAGTTGAGGGTATTGCCAAGATGTTACCGAAATGATGGACCATGGGATCTAAGCTGGCTCTGGCTGGAAGGAAAATGCCCAATGCAGGGAGGGGAGACAGATGGGGTTGGGGGCTGGAGCCTCCAGGAGGTCCAGAACATTCCCCAGAGGGAGCAGTTGAGCAAAGCAGAGGAGAGGTGGTTTGAGCCAGAGAGGTGGTAAGGACTTGAACCAGTGATGTGGGAGCAGAGAGTTACGGGTCAGCAGTTACGGACGATCCCTTATCTCTCAGGAGCCACGTGCCCTGCTTGGGGGCCCAGGAAATCCTAGAAAGCAGGAAATGGACGGAGCCAGCCCAGCCTGGGAGCATGGCAGTGACGGGGAAAGGCCACGAGATGGCAGCACCAGCCTGATGAAGCCTCAGCCTCCCCCGGTGGCCTTCCTGCCGCGCAGGCTCCTCTTATTGCTTAATCGCCTACAGGTTTTAAGGCTTTGGGTGAAATGAGGAGTTTCTGTGAGCCTCCCCCCGTCCCCACTCCCAACCTCCTTTCATGGAACCCCTGACTGAGTTCTGGAGGCAGAAAGGCGTTGATTTGAATCTTGGCTCTGTCGCTTATCAGCTGCGTGACTCTGAACAAGGTACTAACCTCTCAGTTCCCCGGGTTCTTCATACGGAAAATGAGGCTAACCAGAGTACCGACCTCACAGGGTTGTGTGTCAGGCTCAAGGAGATGGTCGCTAGGGGGAGGGGGAGGGCAGCCAGAGCTTTTTGAGAGCAGTTGTTACTACTTGCAGGGCCCCCCTCTGGGCCTCATAGAAGGCTGTTAGGTTGGGATGATCAGAGGAGGGAACCCAGACTTGTCTTCCTAGGGATGCCTAAACGGCATCCAAGCCCAGGGCCATCTGGCTCCAGTTCTGTCCACCACACCAGGTGGCCTCCCCAGCCAGTCCATAGCATCGCATCCCAGCTCCCTGGGGCCAGGAGCAAGTCCCTTTGTAATAGTGAGATGGCTTCTGTCCAGCACTTGGAACTTTCAGGGTATTTCCAAGCCTAGGAGTGACAGGATGCTTTCTCATAGCGCCGAGTTGTAAAGTATCAACCCAGTGGAGAGCACCTTGGATGTTTTGAGTTTTCCTTCCTTCCTTCTCCTTTCTTCCTCCCTCCCTTCTCTTCCCCGGCCCTCCTTCTTCTCCCTCACCTCCTCCTTTCTCTCCCCGCTTCTTTTTCTTCTTCGCGTGCATTTCAGAACAATGAGGATGCCCAGTGGCTGTGCAGCAGCGTACCGTTTCCAAATATTTCCCTGACATGCTCTGGCAATGCCTGCAAGCAGGCATCAACTCCGCCCACTTGCAATGCCTCTATGCCTCATCCCCTCCCCAGACACAGAGGAGACGGCCCTCCAGGCAGGAAAGTGTTGCTACTCCATTCCTAGGCCTTATCAGAAGAGGCCTCCACAGCCAGCCCACAACAACACGGGCCAAGGGAGCGGATCCCACCAATCACTGGGGCCTACCCACTTGCCCAGCCGTTCCCATCCCCTCCCTGGTCCTGGAATTGGTCTGCTCTAAGAGTTGGCTGCAGCCTCAGGGTTTCCTGTATCCTCTGCCCCTGGCAGCCTGTGCCCCAGGGAGGGCACAAGTTCCTCCAAAGCAAGGCCCGAGCCCTTGGCACCTTTGGGTCTTTGCACTGTTTTTACTCTCAACACTTCCGACAACAAATGTGGTGGGTTTCTTTTTTCTGATATACATACCAACAACAAATTCTCCAACTCTCTGGAAACCAGCTAGGTGTCCTACAATTCAATTCAATTCTGACACCAACTCCATGGAGCCTCAGACCCCACAGGTGGAGGGCTCAGTCCCACAAGTTTGCCCCCACTTCAGACTCCAGTCACAAGTATGGGGTACCCAGCGTGCCCAATCTGCTGTCCAACTTGGTGACAAAATCGAGGGTTCCCACACATCCCCTTCACTTCCAATAATTTGCTAGAACAGCCTATGGCACTCAGGGAAAGAGCTAACTTACTATCACTGGTTTATTATAAAGGATACAAATGAACAGGGTACCAGGTCCAGAGCTTCTGTCCCCATGCAGTTGGGGTGTGCCACCCTCCCTGCAGGCGGATGTGTTTGCCAACCCAGCAGCTCTCTGAACCCCCACCATTTAGGGGTTTTTCTGGAGGTTCATCACGTAGGAATGATTAATTAACTCATTGGTCATGGGTGATTATGTCATCTCCAGCCCCACTCCCCTCCCTGGAGGGGGGGCGTGGAGCTGAAAGTTCCAAGCCTCTAATCCCTGGGTGGGTTCCTCTGGTGCCACCAGCCCTCATCCAGAAGCTATCTGGAGCCCACCAAGCCCACCTCATTAGCATAAATACAGGTAAGGTTGAAAGGGGCTCCTTATGAACAACAAAAGACTCTCCCATCACCCCCATCACTCAGCAAATTCTATGGGTTTTAGACAGTCGAGTCCAGAACAAGGGAACAGACCAAATATATATTCCTGATTCTAACACAATATCATGGGACCCCATTGCAGGGCAGGGCACAGAGTACGTCTGCTTAATGAAGGAAGTACAGTGTTCTGTGAGCCTCACCATGAAACAAGGCTGCCACCTCCCCCGGCCCCGAGAGCAGCCAGCACTGAGCTCACCCCTGTGGGGTCAGGGGCATCTCCGCAGGGGTTTTAGACCCAGACAGAGCTGGTGTTACATCCCAGCTCCATCTGGGCTTCCCACAAGCCCAGATTTCTCAGGTCCCTCCGTAATAGGGGCACAAGGCAACGCCGGACCCTCAGGGCATGTGACAATAATGAGACAGTGGATGTCAGGGCCACAGCAGAGAGAGGGTAGGATAAAGGTGGCTGCAATGGCCTGTAATTTAGACAGGAAGGTCTGGCGGCTGGTGGGAGGGCCTCGTGGGGCCGGGATGGTCCTGAGGACTGCGTGCTGCCGGCCCAACTACGCCCCTGCCTCAGCCAGACAACGAGCCTCTGGAAGGTGTTGGCACACAGGAGGGTCCGTCAGGCGGCGCGGGGGCGGGGTGCGGGGAACAGCAGGGGATCAGGGAAGAGCGGGTGAGACTCTGCAGGAGTCTGGGGGCAGGTGGAGAGCTTTTCCGGGTTCTGGGGAGCAGGGCTCTGGGAAATGATGGGGTCGGGTTCCACGGTGGAGAAGCAGCTGCGGCAGCTGCGGCAGCACCGAGAGCCGGCTCACGGAGCGCTCGCACGCCCGCCTGCTCAGGGAACCTGGCGGCCCGGCGCCTCACTCTCTCCACCTGTGAAATGGGGTAGCAACGCAGGGAGCGCCGGAAGCAGAACGGTTTGCAAACCGGGAAGCGCCGGCGGTGGTGGGCGGGGCGGCGCCTGGAGGCGGAGCCCGGCCTGCGGCCCCGCAGAGCCCCGAGTCGTCGTAGTGGCCGAGGTAAGGGGAGAGGCGGCGGCGGCGGCGACGCGGCGGCGACAGTAAGTGCGGGCCGGCTGTCGGGCGCGGGTCTGGCCCCCGCCCAGCTCTTCAGGCCCTCGGTCGCCCACTGGGCTCGCGCGGTCGGCGGCCTCCCGCCGCGGCCTTCCTGGGGTGCTCCAGGGAGCCTCAGGACTCCGGCCTCTGTCTTGGCGCCTCTCGCTGTGACCCCCCTCCCCAGCGTCCCTCCCCTTCCTCTCTGCTCTCTCCTCCTCCCCCTACTTTCCTCTCACTTTCCCTCTTTCTGGGTCTCTTCTTTCTCCCCCAGATTCTCTGCCCTCCTCCCCATGGATTTCCTGAGACTGGACCTCACCGCCTGGATATGGGGGGCCTGGGTATGGACAGGTCAGCCCAGAGTATCCAAAAGGTAGCTGACTGTCCAAACTGGGAAGCCTGAGGCTGGGGGTGTCCACAACCCCAAGGCAGATTCTGCCATGGCCTCTGGGCGGCACCGTGTGTTTCCCAGCAGTGCTTTCCCGTCGGTTAGCTTCACCAGCCCCCCTGCCCCCATTTCATAGGTGAGGAAATAGAGACACAGAGGCGAGATTGCCAGAGTCAGTAAGAAACTTCCTGGAAACCAGCACCCAGACCTGGAGGATGGCCTGCAATGACTCCAGGCCCCGCGAGTTTCTGCTGCTTTGTGCAGCGGCTGACCCTTGCCCCAGGTCACCCAGGACGGCAGCAGGGCTGAGCCCAACCGGCTCCTGCAGGTGCCTGAGGAACACACTCCAGGCCACAGCCAGCCCACCAGCCGAGGCTCTTCCTTACCTTTTTTTTTAATCCAAAAGCCAGCAGCTCGTTTTCATCAAGAGTAATAAGACTTTGCTCACTCCAGTGCCTTGGCCTGTGACCTGGGTGAGAGGAAATTCCAGGCTGCTTCAGAAGCTTTGTCAAGGCTGAATGGTCCTGGACAAATAGATACCTGGAGCTGAGAATGGACTCTGGCAGACTGTGGCCTGGGTGACCGAGCTGTTGGCCCCTGCACCCACACTTGGAGCTGGAGCATCTGGAAGGAACCACTTGGTCTTTGTCTGTTGTCCTATGTGGGTCATAATTTTTACATTTTAAACACTAATTTAGAAATGGTGTGTGTGTGTGTGTGTGTGCGTGCGTGCGTGCACGCATGTGCATGTGTGACCACACTGTCTGGTTAGTGCTGAGCTCCCTGTGAGCAAAGCTGGGAAAGAGCTCTGCTCAACCAGAGGAGTTTAAAATAGACTTGCTGACTCGGATGCTCTGGGTATCCGGCATCCTCCTGCCTGCCTGCTGCAGGGTAGATGCTGCCCCAGCAGGGGAAAACATCCTGGCTGCCCCCATTCATTCCATTCATTCCAGAGTCCATTCATTCAGCAAACATTGATGAGGGTGCCCTGCAGTGCTGCCTTCACCGCTGCTCACAACTCACTGGCCAGGAGCCAGCGGACAAGGGTGCACGTCGCCAGCCACCTGCCTCCCAGGGACGCCATGGAGTCCACATGGGCTCAGACTGCTTGGCTATGTAACCTTACTCTTACTGTGTGACTTTGGGCAAATTACTCAACCTCTTTGAGGCTCACTCTTCACCTGTGAAATGGGTCTTAGAGTACTACCTACTATACTGGGCTGTTGTCAGCCTCAAGTGCTAGGTAGAGACCTTGACATGCATGAGTACTGGATTTAATTTTAACTATCGGGAATTCTTACTGTTTGAATGTGGGACAAATCAAGTGACTTAAGCCCTCATCCTTTGCTTCTGATAAAAAGGAGACAATAATTTCTGTCCTGCCTAATTCCGGGAAATGTTGTGAGGCTCTCCCGAAATAGTAGCAGAGCCTGATAAGGCTCTGTACCTCTGTGACACAGTGTTCCCATCTCACCTGGCCTGGCTTGATGCTCTGAGTTAAGGCTCAGACTCCTACGTGAGCCGAGATGCATTGGTTTGTTTATTGCAGAAGGGACTACAGAGTATCCCATCCTCAGCTTTATGGAAATATTTCCCATTTATCAAGCTGCTGTCATGGCCTATACAGGGCATAGAAGCAGGCGTGCTACCTTGCAGCCAAACTCCGCAGCCAGCCGGCCAGGTGACAAGCCCAGGATGGCAGGGAAGATGCTGACGTTTGTCAGCATTGCCAGCCAGTCGCAGTTTACAAAAACCATTGGAAAAAGGCTTCCCTGAGTTTGTGGATGGGGATGGGGAAGGTGAGGCTCAGAGCATGGTGACTTGCCCAAGGCCATGTACACAATTGTTACTGGCAACCTGGAATCTTCAATTTGTCTTAGCTGCTACCACAAATGGGGAGTTGCTGTCTCATGGTGGGATGTGATGAACAGAGGTGGGGACCCAGGCTGGAGCTGCAGGCTCAGGCTTGGCCATTGGCCTGGTTTGTGACCTGTTCTTTGGACCTCGGTTTCCCCACAAATGAAATGAGAGAGTGGACTATTTAGATGTTTCAAACGAGCTTCTGGGGGCAGTGCTAGATACCCTGAATTTGTTTGTTTGGGTTTTTTTTTAATATTATTTAATTTGAATGCCTTTATTTTTATTTATAATTTTATTTTTGAACAGATAATACATTCACAAAGTTCAGAATTCGAGAGGCGCAGAAGAGCATGCAGTGAAGTCCCCACCCTCCCCATCCCTAGCCTCCCACCTCAGAGGCAACCACTGTTTGAAATTTTTTGCGTCCTTCCAGAGGATATATGTACATATGTGTGTATTTTCTCCTTCCCATCTACCCCATCCCTGCTTTTTTGCACAAATAGTACCATATTCTGCACACTTTTCCTGCTCCTTACTTTTCTCACATAAAGTCGAAGAGTTTAGAGAGCACTGTGTGCTCATCAGGGGTCCTAATTCCTTTTGTTATGGCTGCTTAGAAAGTTCGATGCCTTGAGACCAGATTTGCCCTTGCAGATTGATTGCCACAGGCCCCACCATGCCGCATTGCCTTACTCCCAGCTGCCCCACAATTATTTGCTACTCTGTTGCCCTTGTATGGACCGGGTGGGGGGAACCTGAGGTCACTTACAGTGTGACATCTTGTCCTTCTCCCTAATCTTTAAACCTGAAGCTCTCGAACCATGCCTTGGTGACCCTGTAGACCTCAGAGTGGGGACATAGTCAGCTCTGTAGGATGGGTGAGTCCCGGCCTCAGCTTCTGATCACCTGCCCCATCTCTGCTTCTCTCTCTGCTCCAACAGTGGCCATCGTCTCAGAGGATGACTTTCATCAAAGCTCCAACTCCACCTACAGAACTGCAAGCAGCTCTCTCCGAGCTGACCAAGAAGCACTGCTTGAGAAGCTGCTGGACCGCCCGCCGCCCGGCCTGCAGAGGCCCAAGGACCGCTTCAGTGGTACCTACATCATCTTCTTCGGCTTGGGCATCGGTGGCCTGCTGCCGTGGAACTTCTTTGTCACGGCCCAGGAGTACTGGATATTCAAACTCAGCAACTGTTCCAGCCCAGCCACAGTGGAGGAGCCTAAGGGCTCGGACATCCTGGTAAGGCGTGTTCCTCCTGGGAGGCGGTGAAGGGCGGCTTCATTTGGGTGCACCCTTCCAGGGAGGCTTGCAGCGTCCTAAGAGTATGGATGCAAATTGGGAAGCTGTGTGGAGTATAGTACGTAGATGGAATTCACTTCAGCCCTAAAACATGCTCTGTGTTGTATATGAGGCCTCATGCTTCAGGTGGCAGGGGAAGATGGAAATGGATAAGACACAGCACCAGCCTTCACATTGCTTAGTATTTAACTTGGGGAGGAGATGCAAATGATGATTCTGTGCTGTGTGGTATGGTAACCAAGAATTCAGAGTCCATGCCTCCAGGAGTTTGAAAGAGTGGATATAACAGTGCTAAGTTCAGCTGTGAGTTGCAGAAAATTCCATAAGAGCAGTGGCTACCACAAGATAGAAGGTCATTTTTCTCTCACGTGCAAGTCTGGAGGGGGCCAGCCCAATGCTAGTGTGATGTTCCATGTTTGCAGGAACCTAGTTACTCCACCATGTGTAGCTTCCATGTTCAAGATCACTTCATAGTCTAAAATGGCTGTTGGAGTTCTAGCCATTACATCAAATAGGAAGAGGAAAAGGACAGTTATAAGAACATAAACACTCTGGGAAGTAAAACACATTGCTTTTGCTCATATTGCATTGGTCAGTCATGTGACCACAAGCACCGCAAAGGAGGCTGGGAAGTGTAGTCTTTAAGTGTTGTCTTTATCCCGGAGAACCATGTACCCAGCTCAGATAGGAGTTTGTGTAGTTATGGAAGATGGGGAATTGAAGACTGGGCGTAAGTAGTCTTGTTATTAGGGGAGAGATCTCTGCAACTTAGAAGAATGGGGAGGAGACATTCCAGGTGGAAGGAAAACTCTGAGCTATGGCAGGTTGGGAGGAAAGTTCAGATGTCTATTAGGAACAGTGAAGCATCTGGTTTTGCTATATGTGGGGTGCACGTAAGAGAGAAATAAGGCTTGAGATAATTTCCTGGGCCTTGAAGACTTTGCTTGGGCCTTGAATGTCAAGGTGAGGAGTCTCAGTTTGGTTGGTAGTGGCATCAAGCCCTCTCTCTCCACCTGGGGCTGCTCATTTTGTGGGGTGACTTTTCCCACGGGCAGGGAGAGTGTTAAAGAAAAAATTATTCTGCCACTTGTTAAAGTGGTAAGGAAACCTTTACTCAAGACTGTTGCAGTAAGGGAGAGAGATTGGGCTCAGCTCCAAATACTGCAAGGACAAGTGGAGATGTATAGCTAAGGAGCAAAGTGAGGGGGTCAGTGGTTGGAACGTTACTAAGAGGAATCATCAGGGTAGAGGGATTTTTTTTTTCTCCTAAATTAAGGTTTCATTATAATTTGGTTTAGTATAAAAATTGTCACTAACCTTACTTGGAAAGTAGCCATCACGTTTGAGAATTATTTCTTTTTTTAATGTTGAAGTATAGTTAATTTACAATGAAGGGTAGGGGGATTCTTGCTAAAGGCAGGCCAATGACATAGACACCAAGGGTGGGGGATGAAGAACTTGATCAGATCTCGAGGGTGATAAGATATCAAGGGTGGGGGGATTCTCCATAAACTGACTTCGAAGGATTCTTGCTAAGACTGAGCTGGCAGGTGGAGATAGGACGGGGGCTAAGGTCCAGGTTTAGTGGAGAAGAGGGTTCAGTGTGGTTACTCTTTGTCAGGAGCCTCAGTTTCCACAGCTGATCTAGGGCAAGGTCTGCTCTCTCTTGAAAGCTCATGGATGGGGGAAGCAGGGTGCTCTAAAGGCATCCCAGGCTGGGGGTTGCCAGCTGCCCCTCTCCTCCAGGGGTGCCCCAGGGGACAAGAAGAGGATACCCTAGCAGACCCCAACCATACCCATCAACTGGCCTAGGAGTTGGCTCGCCACCCCTTTTCTGAGAGCACCTTTGAAATCCCTGACCTAACCCCACGGAACTTTCAATGAGTCTGACGCATTGACTGAGGCATCCCTATTGTCTGTCTGGAAGGGCTCTACCATGGCTACGCAGTGGAATCACCCAGGGAGCTTTTTAAAAATTCCAGTCTGGGCCCTACCCCAGAGATTCTGATTGAATAAGGCCGAGGTGAGGTGTGGACATGGGCATTTTAAGACTTAACACTCCCTCCTCCAGCCCCAGCCCCTTGATTCTGACACCCTGTGAGGGCCTCTCCCTGTTAACTGAGGAATTCGCACTCGCCTCCAGAGGCCAGAGGAGTGCGTATAAACTCCTTTCTGCAGTGAAGGGCTGTCACGGAACCTAGTATAGTAATTTAGAGCGCCCTTCTCAAGGCGTGGTCTTGGGACCAGGCATTCCTGGGAGTGTGTTAGTGATGTAGAGTCTCAGGCCCCCAGACTGACTGAGTCAGGAGCTGCCAACACGCCACCCTGGTGACTGGCAGGCATGGTAGAGTTTGGGAAGCACTGGCTAGGGCAGGGCTTTTGGAAACAGACTGCATGGGTTCAAACCCTGCCTCTGTGCTTAGCTCCCTGGCCTCTCGGTGCTGCCTCACCTTGCAGGCATATAACAGGAGGATAATACACCCACCCACTTCTCAGCGTTGTGGTGAGGGGTAAGTAAATTAATAGGCATACAAAGCACTTAGAACAGGGTCTGGCACCACTACTGCGAGTTCTGTATAAACATCATTATTGTTACTGTCCTTCGAGGAATGGGGCCACACTGTGAGCTGCATGTGGCCCTGGTGTATTTCCAGACGTCTGGCTTAGCCAGGGTGCTTTATGATCCACTCTCATTTACCAGCGACTCAAGGGCCCCAGCTTTCTGCCAGCCTCCGTAAATCAGCCAGCTCACTTGGGCTTCATCCAGAAGATCCCTGTCTGTCTGGGCCAGCACCCGGCCTTGGGTGGCCCCCGGGGCTACATTCCATGTGCACCTGTCCTGCCTCCTCTTCTGCCCGCTGCCCTGGCCCCAGCAGCGGGCTGCCCAGGGCAGGCGACGATGTGCGGTCCAGTCCCTGGGAGTGGCCCTCGCCCAGTGGAGGTGTGCCGTGAGCGGCTCTTGCTGCAAGGCAGTCCCTTCCCAGCTGCAGGCACTTAGCATTCCAGGCCCTGCTGCTATGCTTTATTGCCTCTTTCCAAGTGCTGGCAGGTGCAGATGTAGTACCTGTGGCTGCCCGGAGCTCCTGGCTCTTGGCATCGGAGATGAGAGACCCGTCACCCCTCGATTCATGGGCCAGGTTTGGGAAGCATGCATGCTGGGGTGTTTCTGCATTTTGTGCGCCATTTTTCTTTGCCTAATTCCTCATTCCTGCCACCCGCCTCCCCAGTTCTTTCCCCCTCTCTTCCTGATTTCCCTGCGAGAGGCGGCTGGTCTGTGCTGTCACCTGAGGGCTACTCTGCGGGTAGCGAGCGGGGGAGAGTCAAATGGGTCTGTCTCCAGCCACCACCTGCAGCTCAGTTAGCTGTGGGTCTGGATGTTGGTTGTTCTCCATACTTCCTTTTTATATTTCCCAGGGACGGATACCATTGGGTGGGGAATTTGGCTCCGTAGGGGTGTTTGCACAGACCCCCTCCCCGGTTATGTCACTTTCAAGGTCACCCCCCTTCTCAAGATCATTTTCTTCTGCCTGGAACACCCTTGGGGTGGTTTAGAAAGCATTCTCAGGCTCGCCTGCCCCCTTGTCTCCGTTCTCTGGAATAAGAACTTTGAATAAACTCACCACAAGACTGTGGGCCCAGAGCCAAAAAAATGAGAGCATAAAAGAGGAAGAATTGATAGGAAAAGATGGTGCTTTGGGGAGCCATCTTTTGAGCCTGACTCTGGGCCACCATGCTGGCAAGGGTGTTAAACACACTGTCTCTCATTAACCCTGTTTTTGGGGGGTTTTTTCAGGCAAAAAGCCAGAGGCTCAGAGAGGTTCGATAGCCTGCCCCTAATCACATAGCTAGGAAGGGCTGTAAACAGTTTTACGGAGAATTTAGGTGGATAGATGACTGCAGGATTTGTCCTGCTCGGAGGGTAGTGCAGAGGGGACTGTCCTGGAGACAGAGGCCACCCCACACCCTGATGTGGCCAAACCCTATTATCTTTCTTCCTGTGGAGAGCCTGACCCTGGTCTGGCCTCCTTTTCCACCCTGGAAGCCCAGGTGCCTTAGCTGTACCCTTGGATTCTGGACCCAGCTTCCAAGCTGTCAGCATCCCTGATCCCTTCCCCACACCACCTCTACCACATCCCCCTGCCCCCAACCCCAGTCCTCCCCTGGCTCTGGGGTTCGTAAACCATCCCTGATCCTGTTGGGGGCCTCCTTGGCCTCTCCTGCAAGCCTGTAGCGCTGCCGCTGGACCAGGGACTATAAGGCGGACACACACCCCCTTTCTGCCCCAGAGAAGGTGGTGATGACACCTTCTCCCGGTCATCCCCTGCCACGAGGCCTCCACGGCCCCTGCCCACGCATTCTTCCCATTCACCTTGGCCTGCCCAGGGCTCCTCTCTGAGGGGGCTGCGGGACATGGCCAGGTCGTGGGTGGGACCCACAGTCCGACTTGGTGTCAGCGGGGCCAGGACCCACGCCTGGCCATCTGTTGCCATCCTGTCCATCCCCTGACCAGAGGCGCTCCAGGGGCTCAGACCAGGGAGTGCGGCAGGAGGTAGGTGTGTCTGTTACTCCTGGGAACCTCCCCTGCCTCCACCCTTCTGAACTACAGGCTCCTCATCTGGGTCCCCAGAGCCTGGCGTACTTCCCCATCAGGTCCTTACCCCACAGCTCAGGGTCCTGAGGGCTTATTTTGGGGTAGCAACACTCTCAGCACTTCGCCTGCATTAACTAATTTAACCCCCAGCACCCTGTGAGGTAGGAACTGCTGTTATCCGTGGTGACGGTACCCTTTTCAAAGATGAGAATGCCTCCCCCGCCAAACCGTTTGCTCTTTGGGAATAGTGAATACAGTTCTCTTACTCTACATCCCTGTGCCCCCAGCACAGAGTTGCACATGATAAATATTTGTTGCTTTAGTTATTATATGGCTGGGGAAGAAAGCCCCATCACCCCAATCCAAGATAGAGCTGGCATGGTTTTACAAGGGAGCAGAAGATCTGGGGGTCACAGTGGCCACCACCAAAGGAGTTCTGACGTTTCAGGTGGGTTAGCAGAGACATGAAGTGGGATTCCTGCATAGGGAAGGGATCCAGGTTGATCTGGTTCAGAAGGTCTCTGAGCATCTTCTCATTTATGGCACCTTTGTCCTGGCCTAACCCCTCAGCCCCGCAAAGAAACAGGATAGCATGACTTGGGAGCTATTCTTACGACTAAGGGCCTACATCCCAATTCAAGGAGAAGGGCTAAAAGCAACCAGGATGAACTAGTTTTGAGAAGGACAGATTATCAGAGGTCTTGGTAACGACCTGTTGATTTTACAAAGTCCCCGCCACACAGCCTGTACCTGCCGCCATTGGACCTACCATCTTACTTCATCTGCAGGATGACCTGGTGAGTTAGGTGCTGTAGCCCCAGTTTTCAGATGGAGAAACTGAGCCTCACAGATTTGGAGACAGTGACCCAAGGTCACTGACTAGCAAGTGACAGAACTGGGCTGTGGACCAGTCTGGAGGTCAGCGGAGCCTGTGCTGGTAACCGACGTACTCTGGCCTCTCCTCTCTGGCTAGCATCCTCCGCTCTGGCTGTACGGTAGAATCACCTGGGAGAGTTGTGAAAACCTACCCGCCTGCCCCACCCACCTGATTCTGGTGACATTGAAGGAGGGGCCTGGGCAGAAGCATTTTTAAGCTCTGGGAAGAAGCATTCTTAAGCCTTAAGGTGAGGCTAACATGCAGCCCCATGATCGAAGAGAAAGGTTAGCAGGTGGGGGTAATGAATAGCTGTCCTCTGCCTCTACCAGAGCGTCCATTGAATGGGCTTAGGCTACATCATGAGAAACTTAGGTGAGCCCTCTAGAAGGACTTCCTGCAGTGCAAGTGGTCAAAGCTGGCAGTGGAGGGGAGAATGAGAGCAGGCTCCCTACTGGAAGTCCGAGGAATGGTTTTCCTTAACCTGGTCTTCAGAGAGCGTGGGGTGCACTCTGGGACCCTTACAGATGGAGGTGGTGATGCCAAAAGCTCAGCCTTTTTTGCACCGGTGCCAAATCAAATCTCAGAGACAGAGTTTTGGGTAATGTAGAAAAGAAGAGCTTTATTGCTTTGCCAGGCAAAGGGGGACACAGCGGGCTCCTGCCCTGAAAAGCTGTGTGTCCCAACCTGGAGGATTTGGTGAGGAGTTTTATAGCAACAATTCAAGGGTAGGGTTGCTGATAAGATCAGGGTGTGTGCAGGGCCTGCACTCCTCTAATCCGGTCTCAGGTAATCCTCTTTTTTTTTTTTTCCCCTGGTACGCGGGCCTCTCCCGTTGCGGAGCGCAGGCTCCGACGCGCAGGCTCAGTGGCCATGGCTCACAGACCCAGCCGCTCCGCGGCATGTGGGATCTTCCCGGACCGGGGCACGAACCCGTGTCCCCTTCATCAGCAGGCGGACTCCCAACCACTGCGCCACCAGGGAAGCCCTCAGGTAGTCTTCTTGATGAGCTTCTATGGTATGAAGAATGCTGACATGTTCCATTTGTTGGGTTTTAATTCTATAAAGAGCTTAAAAACACTGTTGTGTGTATCCCTTGAGGCCAGGACCCTGCCCCTCCCTTGTCTTTGCCTCTCCTGCCTTCCCTGATTAGCAACTGCCCTTTGGAACTCAGGGAAGGTCATGGAGGCTGGAGTCTGTTCCCTACAAAAAAGGGGGTACAGAAGGGCTTCTGTGCCCGGGAGCCCCATAGGGTCCTGCTCTGTTTGACTGGATGGAGGGTCTGGTGCTCACTTGACCTAAATGCTTTGGGCTTAATTCCTCAACGTGGCTCTGCTGTCCCCTGATGCCTGACAGCCTGGAAAGAGACTTCAGCTCTTCCTCTGGGCACACGCTCAGTGTGAGCTGAGGGGTTCCATAGCCACCTTCCTCTTCCTTCTTGTTTGCCAGCTTCCTGAAAAAGGAGCAGTAGGGCCGACTGGGCCCCGAAGTGGATGTCCTAGCACCTAGGGTAGCACAGGCCAGAGCAAGTGAAGCCATGAGAACGGAGGACAGGGAAATGGAGACAGTCCTGGCCTCTGCTCTCCTGGGCTGCTGTCACTGCCAGGACCAGCCAGTACCCTCTCTGTGCTGGATCAGGGGGTGGACTGTGACCTGCTCCTGGAGTTTTAAGAGCCCTGGGTAGTTGATTTTGTAAAAGCTCTGTACCTGGGAGGAAGCTGGGTCTGTCTGTCTCGTGGGACTGCAGGGTAGCTGGGAGCAGCCCAGAGGGTGACAGAAGGACTTCCTTTAGCCCCAGTCCCAGCGGTGCCCTCCCCCGCTGCGTGGCTTGGGGCCAGGCTTTGTGGCCCCTGGGTGCTCTGAACACAGACCCGCCATGGAGCGTCCGCAGCATGTACAGAGCGCCCCAGCTGTCGCCGGGAGGGAAGTCTGGTATTTACTGCGCATCTCCTACACGGTAGCTGTGGTGTGAGGGATGGGCCGAATCGTCTTAACGTTCACCGCCTTGACCAAACCCTCGCCCTGTGCCAGCACTGTACTGAGGGCTCTGATTTGTGTATTAATTCCACGATATTTATTAAGCAACCTACTGTGTGCCAGAAGCTTTCTTTTCCTTATCTCTTTTGCTCCTTACTAGAGCCCTCAGGGATAGGTATTATTATACCCATTTTACAGAGAAGGGAACCAAAGCTCAAAAAATACAGGTTATTTGTTCCCAGGCACAAAGTCAGTGACTCAGGCTGGGCCATCTGAACCCACATTGTCCATGCCCTTAACCCTGGGCTCCATATCAGCCTTTCCAGATGTTTTCAGACTACACATTTCATCTGGCAGAACGTACATGTCTGTCATGGAAACAGCAGTTTCACGAAGCAGCATCTACACTTTAAAAAAATCTGATTGTAGTTTTCAAGGAGGAGCAAGTGATCATCTGTGCTGATCTTATAAATGGCTTATAAGCCACCCAGGCTGAGGAGGATGGAGAGTTTGCCTTTGGATTTAACCTCGTGTGGGCCCTTGGTGTCCTTGGGGAGCAGCGACATGGGGGTAGGGGCAGAAGCTGGACCCGAGGCCGTGAGGGAGAGGATGGGGGAGGGACTGGGGAGACCGCAAACCTGGGAAATACCTCTAGGAGTTTTGCTCTGCGACTCTTTCCTTCTGGAGGATTGGAGCGGGAGTTACAGGGGATGTGTGGTCAAGAGGGTATGGATTTTTTGGGTTGTATTTTTTTTTTTTTTTTTTTGCGGTATGCGGGCCTCTCACTGCTGTGGCCTCTCCCGTTGCGGAGCACAGGCTCTGGACGCGCAGGCTCAGCGGCCACGGCTCACGGGCCTAGCCGCTCCGTGGCATGTGGGATCCTCCCAGACCGGGGCACGAACCCATGTCCCCTGCATCTGCAGGCGGACTCTCAACCACTGCGCCACCAGGGAAGCCCAGTTTGTTGTATTTTTAACACAGGAGAAATAGCAGGTAGTTTGTGTACTCATGTGAATGGTCCAGTGGAGAGGGGACTGTGGGTGCTGAGGAAGAGGAAGAAACATAGCTGAGTGCAGTCTGCGAGCAGACGGCCTGGGCTCAGGGCACAGTGGAGGGGGTCCTGGAAAAGCACGCAGATGATTCATCCTGAGGAACAGGAAAGAAGGCAGCAAAAGAGAAAACGAAATAAAATTCTGGTTGTGACCCATTAAGTAAATTTCATATCCTTTATGAACAGGGTTGCAACCTGTCATTTGAAAAGCCCTGCTCCACCCATTTGCCTGTCACCTCACATCCAGCCATAAGGATGCATTTTGCCCACAGAGGAGGAAAGTGAAGCAATTAGTGACTTGCTGATGCCACAGGGCTATGAAGACAAGAGTGGGGGCCGTAACCCAGGGGTATCTGAGTCTGTATCAGGTTTCCTGGGGCACTTGGCAGACACCCAGATTCCCAGGCTCCGCTGTGCTGGCTCCTCCTCCCTGGGGTGGGCCTGGGCACTGTTGCCAGGTGCTTCCGACATGGCCAGCTGGCAGGGTAGCAGGTATCCAGGTCTCCTCTGTCCACATGCTGTTCCTTGAGAAGCACCATTCTGGATGTAGATGGATCGTGACGCTCCTGCAGTCCACTCCTAGTGCAACTCAGACCTCTCCAAATGGAAAAGGTGCCTAGATTCCATTTGGCAATCTACTTCTTAAGAGCAGAATTCTGAAGAATAGTGCTAAGTGAAGGAAACACCCTTCCTTACACCATGAAAGCATTTTAAGGCGGGATTTTGCCTGAGCCCTGTCATCCCAGGAAAGGAGAAGTTGGGGGCGGTCTGGGGGTCAGGCAGGTTAGGATGGGGCTGTAGGCTTCCTGAGCAGGGCATGGGTGAGTGGCCACCAGGCAGAGAGTGCAGGTCCCTCCTCCCAGCTGCCCAGTGGCCTGGGCTAGCATGGATGGCTGCTCTAAACCATTTTTAAAAATTAGAACTAAAGTGAGTCATTTTTTAAAAAATTCCTTTGTCCACCCTCTGATTCTAACTGCAGACCCAGCCAGCATGCTATTCCCAGTAAATACACCTGTGATGGCTTTTTCTTCTGTTTTTAGCTCTTGCTGTGTCCTGCAGAGGGAGAGAAAAAGCCCGACCTGAAACGCTGTCAGTCATGCCTTCAGTGGCCTCGACTTCTCTTTTTATTTTCTCCCTGTGTGCTCAGGGCCCTTGTCCACAGCTGCGCCCTGCTCCCTGGCCCTCCCAGGCTCTCGATCGCTCCCCCTCTGCCTTCGGTTTTATTTCTTTCTGCACACATCCTTAGAATCTAGAGGTGATTTCCTCGACAAATTAGAACGCGGCCTGGGCCTTACGTGCTCCAGTGTCTCCTTGACGTGATTGATCGTCTCGAGTACCTGGAGAGCAGAACCAAACTGTAGTCTTTGCCAGGTGCCTTCATTACAGGGCCATCTTCTGGGAGGGATCCGTGGTGGCAGCAGCGACCTGGGAGGCCATCTTGGGAGTCCCATGTGTGTGCACACACGCACGCACGCATGCATCTGAGGCCTGTAGCAGCCTGTGGTTTCTGCCCACATGAACCCCCAAAGAAAAACAGCCTCCCTGTAGAGGAGAGGGCATGTTGGGTGAGGAAGTGCAGCTGGGTCTGCTCAGGACTGCCTCTTCCTGGTTGTTCTCCTGGGTTTCCTTCTACAGAGAGCAGCTGGAGCACCGCCAGGCCACCTCATTTTTTTTGTTTTTGTTTTTTGTCTACCGCTTCCTCTTTAGGCACATGCCACAGGGCCTGGTCCCTGTCCCTAGCCATCAGCCCTGGGTTGCTGATGTGTGTCAGCCCTCAGGGGGCTGCAGAAGCTGAGGGGAGGTGGGGAATTTCCTTGGAAGGCCTCTTCCTCCTTGCCCTGGCCACATGATCAGGCTGCAGAAGAGGAAGGACAGGCTGGCCGAGCGTCAGCAGGGACCGAGCCCTGAATCAGCTCTCACCCCTCAGAGGTTGTGTGTGGACTTACAGGCTCCCTGTTTCTCTGACCTTTCCCTCTACCTGTTTCTGAGCCATCTCCCTGCCTACTAAGGTTCCAGCCTGAGGGTGCGTAGGGGGCACATAAAGATGCAGATCCAAGGCCTGCTTGCCCCTCAGGGACCTGGCGAGGGTGGGGTGGAAAGTCGACAGGAGTGATGCTGCCATTTTCCGTGCTCACCCTGCGTGGTGGAAAAACCTGGGGCTCAGGAGAGCTGGATTGTTTCTGACTCTTTGTCAAATTTGCGGGCAACTTAGGGCTCCATTACCTTATTTAAGAAACTAGATCGAGGCTGGCAGACTTTTTCTAAAGGGCCAGAGGGTAAATGCTTTAGGTTTTGCGGGCCACAGGATCCCTGTTTAACAGGTGCTCAGCTTTGCCCTTGTAGAGTGAAAGCCACTGTGGATAATTCGTAAACAAAGGGGTGCAACTATTGTCCAGTATTTACAAAAAAAGAGGGTGGGCAGATTTGTCCCCAGGCCAGCCTTTTGCCAGGACTAGCCGCTCCCTTGTGGTTCTCCTACGAGCGTTGTGAGATCCGTCATAGAGGTGCCCACCTGGCTTAATTTCTCTTCATAACACTTATCACTGCCTGACATATTGTCTGTTTGCTTATGCATTAGCCAGCTGTCTGCTTGACCAGAGCATCAGTTCCACGAAAGCAGGAACTTGGACTGAATCCCCTGTGAATAGCTATGGGGCTCAGCAAGTATGAGCAGAGTGATGAGTTAATCAATAAGCATTCGCAGAGGGCCAGTCACGTGTCAGGGCTGGACTGCTGGCAGGGAGGGGCATGGGAGGAAGACCGTCGTCCCAGGATTAGACGCCGTGGCCCCATATTCAGGGGGGTGGAATCTCACTGTGGGGTCATTACTTTACCTGCACGCTCAGACTACACCGGGGCAGACTTCCTTCCCTGCCCCTGCCCAGTCGAGTTGCTCAAGCCCGAAACTGAGGCGTTACCTTTATTTCCCTCTGTCTTTCCACCCCCACCTTCAACCCATCAGCAAGGCTTGTCAATTCTACCTCTGAAACGTCTCAATCCCTCCAGTTCTCCCCTCCACGGTCTCAGCCTCGCTGGCCCCCAGGGCGCCCCCTTCAGTTGATTCTCCATGGAGGCTGCAGAAGCGGTCTTGAAGACAAAACAGAGAAGCTGTCCACTGCGCCAAGTAAGGGGACAGAGGACTGGGTCTGAGCTATGTGACTTTGGGCAAGTACCCGACCTCTCTGAGCCTCAGCGTCCTCCCCTGCAACATAGAGGGAGCAAAGACGTGATGAACACGCGGAACGGCACCGTGTGGTGGGGGCTTAGTGAATGGGTGCTGGTACCACGTTTCTCAGCTGTTTAGAATCCCACATCCAAACTCCAACCTCAGCCTGGACACCCAGGCCCTGCCCATGCCCCCAGCCTGGTCCCCTCCTCTCTCCCTCACTCCCAGGATTCCAAAATCACCCTGGTTTTTCAGTTGCTTGAACACACCAAGCTCCTTCATGCCGCAGAGCCAGCTGTCTGCTGTTCGCTCTGTCCAGAAAGCTTTTCTCCTCACCCGTCACACAGCTTATCCTTGGGTCTCTGTTCACACATTACCATCTCACTACCCTCTCTAACATCAATCCCCCACGAGGCTCTATTTTACCCCCTTATTTGGTTTTCCTTTTTATCCCATTTGTTATAACTTTTTTTAAAGTCTTTTTTTAAAACTTGTTGCTGCCTCATTTTTTGCCTCCCTCACTAGAGCACCCCAGCTCCAGCACACGTTGGGCAGATAGCAGGGGCTCGGGCATTACTTGTTGAGTAAGTGAGTGAGCTTTGGGGATCGACTACCTTTAACATTTCTTGAATGAATGAATGAGTGGATAAATGCATAGCCCCTGCCACCCGCTCCTCCCCTTCCGTTCATCCCATCCCCTCCTGCCAGGTGACCTGCTAGACCTGGCACTGGTCATATGGTTTTGCTGCTCAGAGGCCTTCCATAGCTCCCTAGTACCGTCTGGAATAAACACCCTTCTTCAGCCTGCTACATGGGAGCACCCGTTAGCCTCCCTCACCCCCACGTGCCCCATCAGTTAACCAAACTGGAGCTTGAGAAAGGGCCAAAAGAGAGGGGACAGTGCATGAGGAGCTCCAAGGAGGGGCCAGGAGGCCAGGCTACTGGCGGAGGGGGTGTCGCTGCTGGGCCCTTCGAGGCAGACAAGCACAGGACAAATGGGCTTGGCCTGTGGGTGAGGGGCTGTGGGCGGAGGAGGGAGCTGAGCAAAGGCGAGGGGAGAGCTGGGACCCGGGGGAGTGGACGTGAGCTGCAGTCAGGTGATGGGGACGCGGTGGGGGAGGGTGGCGGCAAATCATGGAGCTGGGGTGAGGGTGAAAGGGAAACCGAGGAAACTTTGAAGGGAGGACACTGAGAAAAGGAGGGAGGAACCATGCGGCCTCGGGTCGTGGGGGTTCTCTTGAAGGCTTCTGATTTGGGAGCTGGGAGCTTGGAGCTTGGGCTCAGCAGGCCACCCAGGCGGATGGCCCGCCGGCAGCGGAAAGCGTTCTGGAGTCAGGGAGTGAGGCAGGCAGGCGTGGGTTGCCGTCAGAGCCGGGGGATGAACTCCCAGGGCAGGGCTGTAGCACAGGAAGGAGGGAGCTAATGAGGCCCCTCCGATAGCAGAGAGCACAGGGGACTGAGCCGCCGAGGAGGGGGCCTGGAGGTGGCCCGTGAGTCCAGGAGGGGGCGCTGGAGGGAAGGTGCAGCGGTTTCCCGTGGCTGCTCCATTAACAAGCTACCACAACCCACGTGGTGTAGAGCAGCAGAAATTTTATTCTCACAGTTCTGGAGGCTAGAAGTCCAAAAGCAAGGCTCCAGCAGGACCGTGCTCCCTCTCTACCCCCTACAAAGACTCTGGGAAGAATCTTGCCTCCTCCAGGTTCCAGGGGCTCCCAGCGAGCCTTGGCTTCCCTTGGCCTGCGGCAGCACTACTCCAGTCTCGGCCTCTGCGTTCACTGGGCGCCCTTCCTGTGTGTCTGTCTCTGTGCCCTCTCCTTCTTGGAAGGACACTGGTCCTTGGATTTAGGGCTCACTCTGATCCAGTGTGACCTTGTCTTAACTAATTATATCCGCAAAGACCCTATTTCCAAATCAGGCCGCATTTGAGATTCTGTGTTGACGTGAATTTGGGGGGGACACAGTTCAGCCCATTATAGTGGGTGGCATGTGGTGACAGGAGCCTGAGGGCTCAGACCAGGCGGTGGTTATGGGTTGGCTGCAAAGAGGACCCCTTGAAGGAGTCTTTCCCCGGAGCCACCCAGGAGCGGGTAAGGCGTTCACAGTGAGGGCAGAGGCTGCATTTTTAGGGAGTTTGGAGTGAAAGGATGGACGGGCCTGGTGACCAAAGACTGTGAAGTCAAAGAGGTTTTTTTCTTAGCCCAAGGGAGACCTGAGTGAGCCGCTTAGGCAGAAGAGTAGGAGGGAGCAGCAGTGAGGGAGAGAGAGAGGAAATGCGGGTGGGGAAGGTGAGGATTTGTGGTGGAGGAAGAGCACCTTCTTGCCCTGGAAAGCTTTACACAGAGGGGAGGGAGGTCAGGGGAGCTCATTCCAGAAAACCTCAGGAACTTTGCTTATCCTCTGGCAGGAGTTCCAAAGGAGGTGTGAAAGGAGATCACAGGCTGAGGAGGGCTTCCAAGCTACTGAAGAGCAAGATTTACAGTGGCCCCGGGGAGCCTGGGCCTGGAGAAGGCCTGAGAGTCCATGCTCAGGCCAAGCATCAGGGCTGATGTTAGAACAGCATGCAAAGGTCTCATGGGGCCTTCTCTCCTTGGAGTGGCTGGGTCATCTTTCCGGGCTTTTCCTGTCTGGCTCTGACCCCAGCTTTGCTGTGCCCTTGGGCCCTTGGCTACCCCGTCACACCTCGGTGGATCTGAGCTCCTGTTTCCCTCAACTCTCTGAGCCCTGGAACAGGCATTGCCCCTCCCTGCTCATCCAGGCCCCCAGCCACAAACCCCTTAGTTTTCTGAGGCCGGTGCCCCAAACAGGGGGCCTTAGAAGCCACAGACAGGACGCCACCTGCACCCCTCGCAGGGACACCGGCCCTCTGCTCACTGCTTGGCCTGCCCAGGAGTGACTGTGACCAGTGCCAGGGTGGAGGCGCTTCCCCTGCAGCATCCCAGGCACAGAACTCAGCTCTGGGCTGTCCGAAGGCAGCAAGTTTGCAATGGCAAAAGCTAGTCTTGGCTCCAGCCTGCTCGCTGCTGCTAATTTCATGCTCCTGTGATCCAGGTAACGCTTTGCTGCCTCGAGCTGCCACTCCCCAGGCTTGAATCGCTTTTTCTCGCCCCGCAGGAGCCCAGCTGCCTCCGCTGTGCTCTTGAGGTGGGGGCCACGCAAAGCTGCCTCTCAGAAGCCGCTGGGCAGCCGGCCCCAAGCTAGGTGGCCGCGGCTCGTGACTAATTTGCTGCACTTATTTCAAAGTGCGCAAATGGCATTCGGGGCAGAGGAAGCTTACCCGGGGCCTGCCAGAGATAAACGGGCTCATTTCGGGGCCTTCCTGCCTGAAGAAACCTCCTTCCCTGGACTCTGAGCTCAGAATTAAATTCTTCCAGAAGAGGTGCTTAGCACGGAGGCTCTCAGCGTGGGGGAGAGGAAATGCTCCCCGACGTAAAATGCACCTCGCATCTGGCCAGCTGGCTCTGCTGGGTTTTTAGATTGTGTTTGAAGAGCATCTCTCCCCCTTCCTGGTGTTCACAAGCTAGGCTAGAGGGTCACGGACGGAAATGGTTCCTTCCTCTCCGCTGCAAGTGGATCAATGCCCTGTGTCGCAGCCACAGGGCTGCTCCGCACCAACCTGCCGCCTGGGGGCCGCTGGCACCTAGCGCCCCCGGGCGGGCTCTGTCCACTCTCTGGGTTTTGATCCCCGCCCCCACCCGTCCTGGGGCGTTCTGCTGGGGTTTGCATGGTCAGGAGAGAAGCTGGAAGCCTGCCCAGTGCTTCCCAACTACAATGTCCTCCTTCACATGGCGTGTGCTTATCAGCAGACCGTGTCCATCCATTTCGGTGGCTGACAGGAGTGAGGGCTTTTCTCTCAATCTTTATTTTTTTGTGTGTGATTTTTACTGCTACTCCGATCTACAGGCCTGAGGAAATGCACAAGGGAATGGACGGTGCGGTTTAAGGAAAAGAGAGAGTTAACGGGCAGAGGCGAGAACTCAAGCCCCATCATTTCTGGCTGGGGCAGAGGGAAGACGCCACCCTGATGGACCCTTTGATCCCGCGGGCTGGTCCCAGCTCACTGCTGGGAAGGCATGTGGGCTGCCAGTCCCGGCCTCTGGGGCAGCCAGTGACATGCTGTAATCCCAGTGATGGTGTTTGGGTTTGTGTGACTGTGAGGCAGGCGGCCTCAGCTACAGCGGCTCTTACGTTTGTGGAGCGATGATAACGATCTCCCCATCCCACCCCTGCCCTGCATCAGAAAATCCTGCCACCAGCACTCTCCAGGTGTGCACCTCTGTGCATTTCATCCACCTCTGTTAACGTCAAGCTTCTTGTCTGTGAAATGGGAGCAATCCCAGTTCTGACTTGCTCTTACGCGCTGAGTTAAGAGCAAATGGACTGGGGTCTGTGCAGGCCACATGTGAGCAGTTTTGTTCAAATGTCAATAACCTGGTACTGTGCAGGGCTTCCGTGTCCATTGGATTACCTGGCAAGTGCCGAAGAGGACCTTTGATGTTACCTTTGTCAGATGCCGAGCCCTAGGTAATTGCAGAGTGCAGGGGAGATACTGGAGGGCAGGGGGATTAGACTAGACATTCAAGGAGCAGAAGTTTCCCTCTTTGTTCCTCAGAGCCGGGCTCACCTCACATTGAGTTGGAGAATTCCGAATGGTGGGGCCGCGCTCTCTCCTCAGCACCCCGAGGGGCAGGGGCAGGTGCTGGGGCTACATTCCTGCCTCTCTGCCCTGTGTTTGGATTGAATGGATCACAGGGTGCCTTTCTGTCTCAGTGCAGTAGATTCCTGTGGGTGCTGAGGAAAGCCTCAGGGTGGTCTGTTCCGACAAATGAGCTGGGGTTAGAGTCCTGAGTGGCAAAGAAGCATCCATCCCTGCCTTTGCATGTGCTCTTCCCGCCTCTTGGAATGCCATTTCTCTCTCCACCAGCAACACCTCCCCATATCTGTCTGGCAAACTTCCCCCAATCTTTCAGGCTACAGTCCAAGATGGCCTCCTATGGGAAGCCCTCCCCCACCCCCCCAAACTCCCTCCTTCCCTCCCCTCCCCTCCCTTGTATCTATTGTTCTACAGCTGTAGGATTGCACCAGACTAGTGCTGCCTAAGGGCATCAGGCACCCTTTCCTGTCTATTTTATACGCCAAACCACCAGCACGATGTTGGGCACACAGTGAACAGAGGAGTGGGTAGAACAGGAAGGGATGCTGATGTGGATGGACAGTGGCCACTCAGCCAGGCTGAGGGCTGTGGGATTACCATCCTCTGGGTCTCCCACCTCCTGGGGCAGGCAGACCTGCTTGGGGACCTTTCATCATCTCATAAAGTCCTGCCCTGCTACACCCACCCACCTTCCAGCCCTGCCTTCTTCCTGAATCAGATACGGTCTCCCACCTGCAATCATGTCAGGCCCAAACTGACCCCCATGAGCTGTGTAAGCAGGGCTGCCGTGCTGCACCGCTCTGCGGAGCTCCATGCATGTCGCCGTCCACGTGACTGGTCCCCCTGGGGTTGTGTACAGCACAGCCTCCACTGTCACAGGAGGGGGCCCAGTGCCACTGCCCTCCTCCACTCCTCCGAGACCGGAGTCCTTGGTGTCCTTGGGTTTACCTCTGGAGGTAGAGGCTGCAGACTTGTTGCAGGGTGCCTGGTGGGGTAAATAACAACAGAGCCTTCTGAGGGAACTCTCAGGAATCGGTCCCAAGTGGAGGTGAACCATGGTGTGAATTATCCCCAAACATTGCATTACGTAAAATCACCCTGTGGGATGGAGATTTCAGATTTCTTCAGAGGGGGCAGCACTGTTACCATTCTGACTGCGATGCGTTTGAACCAGTATTCCGACGTCTTCACATTTCCTTGAGTAAACTGGGAGAAGGTAACCTCAACAGGCCTTGGAAGCAAATGAGACGAACCCAGGAAGTGAGTACCAGCTGCACGTCTGCAATGTGTGGGATGGAGAGTTGAACGTAGGGCCTTTGCTGTTGGCTGTTTTTAGAAAGGAGCCTGGGGCAGCACCTTACCTGCGATACTCCGTGGGGAGTGCAGTCCTAGGGAAGTAAGAGTGAGGGAAAGGGAAGTGAGGCAGGGATGGAAGAGAACAGATAGAGGCTGTGGTATCACTGTGCTGGCCACAGCTTTGCAACTAAACACAGCTGCTTGCTCAGGCACACGGGATGTCTCCTGAGGAGCCACGTGGAGCCACCACATTTTAGAACACGTGGTGGAGGGGGGTGAGGAAGGAAAGACAAGCAATGTGTCTCTAGTCTCCTTCCCGTCTCCTCTCAACGGTTGAAGCCTACCTTGTGGGTGGGGCTTTGCCTCCCCCACCCTTCAGAGAGGGTCACCCGGCCCCTCCCAGAGCCACCCAGGGAGCAGGAGCCTCTGCGAGCACAGCCCAAGCAGTACGCAGGCTCAGGGGTCTCTCCTTGGCAGCTGGCCCCCCTGCTGGTGGCGGCAGTGGCTTTATGACCACGTGGGACCAAGTAGCAAGGCAAATGGCCTAAGGGGCGGGTGAGGTGAGCAGATCTGGGGTGGCACGTAAACTAAGTCCAGTTTCTTGAAATCACTGCATGCTGCTTGCAAAAATGATCCTAATTTTAGCCAAGGATTTGGAGAGGAAAGGCTAGGGGGACTGATGTGGTCGGCAAGCATAACCTTCCTTCCCCTCGTGGGCAGGCACGTCGGTCCTCATGTCTGGCAAGAAGTTGAATAAAATCATGGTCAGCTCTCTCTGCCTTCATCAAGGAACTGAATTTAAATTGCAACAGGAAGGCTGCGATATTCAGAAAAAACCCATTACTAGGAACTCAGCTATCCCAAACCCTCACTAAATAGGAATCTACTGCTGCAGAACAGAATACCACCAACTTAGCAGCTTACAACAACACACGTTTGTTATCTCACAGTATCTGTAGGCCAGGAGTCTGGGTACAGCCTAACCCAGGCTTCTGCTCAGGGTCTCACTGGCTGCAGTAAGGGGTTAGCCAAGGCTGCAGTCTCACTGGAGGCTCAGCTGGAGAAGGATCACTTCCAGGCTTACTTGGGTTGTTGGCAGAACTCAGTTCCTTGTGGTTGTAGGACTGAGAGCTTCAGTTTCTTGCTGGGTATTGGCCAGAAACCACTCTCAGCGACTAGGGGTCACCTGCAGTCGTTGCCACGTGGGTTTCCTTAGCCTGGCCCCCTGCCTTCTCCAAGCCATCAAGGGAGGAAAAAAAGAGTCCAGCAAGATGGGTACCACCATCTCATGTAACATAATCCCATCCACATAATTGTGTATACCCATCACCTTTGCCATGTTCTGTCAGTTAGAAGCAAGTCCAGGCAGGTCCCAGCCACACTCAGCAGAGGGGATGATACAAGGGCATGAACACAGGAGGCTGGGATCATGGGGGCCACCCTAAGAGCCTGCCCACCACACCTCATTTTGCTAGAACTCTGCTTATAAGCAAAAGCAGCAAATAAGTAAAAACCACCACATGTTTGTATCAGGAATTAAGTTTAAAAAAAAAAAGCTCTGTGGTATGTGCTGAGTCCACCTGTGTCACTAACCACAGCTCCCGGATCTGAACCAGTAGAAAGATGACCCAGGGTCAAGTCCATTCTTCCCCTGCCTCTGCGCCCCACCCTGCCCCCCAACCACATGCCCTTTGTAAAGCAGAGAAATGGGCTCAATCAACAGAAAGGGGGGGTCCTAGCCTTACCCAGTTGTCAATATTTAAAAAGCTTTTCCAACATTAAAAGGAACTTCTGCTTAAATATCAACAAACCAGAACATTCAATTACCTAGAAAATCCCTATTCCTAAAATGTTCAAGTAACCTGAGCCTGCTTGAAAAAACAAAGACAGAGCTTCTGCATCCCACGTGATGACCGTTTATAGAGTTGCCACAAAATGAACAGCCACTGAAGGAAGGCTGTCATGAGGAACTCAGATTTGCGGCAGTCCTGGCCCCCACCTGCAGCTGTCTCTTCCTTGGGGCCCTTTTCCTTTGCTTCCAGTCGCCCATCACCTGCCTGGCCTCACCTACGTCCAGCCACTATGTCAAGGAGTAATTGACTGAGTGCCTCGGACCAGTCCAGGCTCCACTGAACCCATCAGGCTAGGACAATGCAGTGGCCCCTCAAAGGAGGAAGGCTATTTCTAAGGCTCATGGTTGATGGACCACAGTAGCTGTGATTATCATTTTAATTGCAAGGCCATCACAATCTTATATTCAGGGTGTGGATATCAGAGACCACAAAGCACTCTGCAGCCTTAAAAACAGACTGTGGAAACGGTCTGTGCTTCAGACTAGAAGTGGCCCATTATGACATCTTTCTTTCTTGGCCTCCACATTGCAGTCAGACTCTCCCAGAAAGGAAAGATCTTACCCTCCCTGTTAAGGTCTGACGCAAATCCCACCTCCTCTGGGATCTTTTCCCCAAACCATATTCATTGCCATTCTCTCCAGGTCTCAGCCCCCTCGTCCTACTTCCCTACCCAGAACTCCCTTAGAACTCACTGCTCCTACCACTGATTTGACAACAATCCCCCACAGAATTCTGACAGCTCTTCCTGCGGTGTTTTGAGACATTAAAAAACCTCACACTCTATCTTACACTCCCAATAGGACACCCCGTTCTTAACAGGGAAGAAGCATGTCTTAAACTCTGCAGAGATCCTACAATTGCCCGAGCTGTTTGCACATCGGCAAGATTTTTGCACACATTGTTCTTGGTACTTGGCACATTTGTACTCAAAATAGTTCCCCAGTTAAGTTCAATTTTGTAAACTTTCCAGAGTACTCACAGCTCTTTTATTTTTTAGGGTAAAGAATATCATTCGTATAAAGCCCTTGTACTTGCACACGGTATGCTTAATACATGGAAGCTGTTTTCACTGCTTAGAACCCATTGTCATGACTGACCTGGGATTCATGGTTTGACATAAAAGGACCAAAGCCAAGATGTGTCAGCCTTTCCAGTGTTTTGGCTTTTTGTTTGACACGTATATTGAGGGATGAGGTACACTCAGTAAAATCTACCCTAGTGAGTGGACAATTCCCTGAGCTTTGAAAAATGCATAAAGTTGCCACTCAGCTTCCTCAGCTGAAAGTTGCAGCACATTATAATCAGGAATCTTCGTCTTTTCTGTGGTCTCATGCACTCTTTGTCTATAATACTGTCGAGCTACTTCCAGGAAAATGCCCTTTTTCCTCATCTTGGCCAGACTAAGAGCCACTTCCCAAAGTGGCTTTGACCTTGGGTAGCAGCTCTATTGAAGGAGCAAATCCAGAGTCGGAACAGAGTTTCTCTGCAAGGATCAGGGCCCCATGTATTTCTAACAGGCCTCACTTGGTTGCGAGAATGTGAGAATGGGGATGAGTCATAACAAAACCCATCTGGATATCTCTGAAATTTGACAATGGGCTAAGATGACTGATGGGATAAAATTTTTCTTTAAACATACGTACATACAAGTCCTGTCTCCATTGCCTCAGACGTGAGTGGAACAGGTAGGATGGATGGGAGCATGGGCTGCAGAGCGTTAGTGCAGGGACAAAGTCCTACCCTTCCTTATGTCCCCAGCACTTAGCATAGCTCATTGATGGTATCTGTTGTGTGACCGAGTGAGTGGTCTTAGGTTAGAGATGGGGCAAGAGCATGCCATCTCGGGGTGGACTTACCCATCACTCGTAGGTGTCTAAAGACAGTGAGGAGAAGACCCACCAAGAGGGGCCCTGTCCATGCTCTCAGGTGGGGCCCCTCCCCTCCATCCTGAGTGACCTCAGCGGACTCCTCACTTCTGTGATTGCAGAACTACTTTGAGAGCTACCTGGCCGTTGCCTCCACTGTACCCTCCGTGCTGTGCCTCCTGGTGAATTTCCTGCTTGTCAACAGGTAGGCCACTTTCCTCCCTCTCCGAGGCCCCTGACCTTCACCTCCAGCCTCATCCACTCCCCTTTGGTCCACAGTTGCTTCTCTTCTGCTGGCTTACGTGTGTCCACTAAAGTAGGAAGCAGGCAGTTCAGACACCTCCATGAAGACTGAGAGTCAGATCGGTTACCTGGGGCCCTGCCTATGGAATGCCCGGTCAGGGAGCCACACGCTGCCACATGGGGTCAGAGCTGACTGTCAACAGCTGCCTGGGCCGCAGGGACACCACAGATGGTGGGTGGGGCCCGGGGAGCAAGGTTTGTGGAGGCTGGTCTTCCAAGCCTTTCTGAGAGCCATCGAAAGTTAAGAGCCTGGGGACTTCCCTGGTGGTCCAATGGTTAGGACTCTGTGCTTCCAACGCAGGGGCCACGGATTCGATCCCCGGTCTGTCAGGGAACTAAGATCCCACGTGCCACGTGGAGCAGTCAAAAAAAAGAAAAAAAACATCAGAGCTAGAAGTTAAGAGGCTGGCACCCCACCACCCTGGCTCTCACTATATGGGAACGGGTCACTCAGTGCTCAGTGCCAAGCTGGTAACAGCAGCTCATGAGTCGACCGCCTATGGGGGAGGTCAGTGGGCGACTTCTGACACAGCACTTATGAAGGGTGGGATGCACTGTGGAAGAAGGAATGATTTAGGAGATAGCCTGTGGCCCTTTCACCCCACTGGGTGACTGGTGCCATCCGTTCTCCATTTAGGTTTACAGGGGTAACAGCCTGAGCTACTTTGCCTGCATTTCCCCTAAGCTATCATTAGCTGATAAAGGTAGCTACGTTGTGATTCAGAAACTTGGGCATCTCTTGGGCACGGCCTACTGCAACCTTAGGTCGCTGGTGGCAAACCTGTTTTACCCAACTCTGCTCAGTTTGTAGTGACTACCTGGATCTCTGCTTGAACAGGATTCTGCGGCAGGTCTGACCTCAGGGAGTGTGCTGTGATTGATTATTGATGTCTGTTCTGAGTCCAGGAGGAGAGAGGGCAGCGCATGTGCCTCAGGTGTGCTAAGCCTGAATAGACCAGTCTTTCCAAACATATTACGTTGTGGGGTTATTCCAATGATCTGTTGTTGCAGAAAAATGATCCCAGAGCATGGTGGCTAAAAACACTACCACTGTCTCTCATGGTTCTGGGAGTCAGCAGGCTCACCTGGCAGCTCTGGTTGGCCCTCTCTCATGTGGCTGTAGGCAGCTGGGGCCTCCGCGGGGCACCTCTCTCTCCGTCTGTCTCTGTCCCTCCCCTCGGTCTCTCGCAGGTAGCAGGACTTTTCATGTTGTGGCTGAAGAGCAGGCGCCCCAAGAGAGCAAGGCAGACGCTGCATGGTTTTGGTAACCTAGTCTCTGCAGTCACATACTGTCCCTTCTGCCCACTCAGTTTTAAGGGACCAGGGACCGCACCTTTCAATGGAAGGAATGTCAAAGAATTTTGCACGCCTCTTAAAACCAAAGTGAAGGCTGGACGAGCAAGAGGGAGGATGGTCTGAGACGGCCTGGGGGCCGAAAGCCAGCTGGCCCCTAACCTGCCTGCTCTTGCCTGTCCCTGGCACACGGGGCTACGGTCAGTGTCCTGGCAGGAGGAACGCAGCCTCCAGAGATCACGCCCAGAAGGAGGCAGGGGATGGAGTTATGAGCAGGGTAGAGCTGGGTCCCTGGCAGTGACCCAGAAGAGAAGGTATGAGGAAAGGAAGGGCATGCAAGAAGAGGACGACAAGGAAGAGGTGACGGAGCCATGGCGGTGGGCCTCTCACCGCCCTGTCTCCTTTCCAGGCCCCTATCATGATCCTCTGTCCAAAGTGGAGGTCAGGAGATGTGCGCAGGACCACAGTGCCAGGAAGGGCTGGCCTGAGCTGGTGTCTTACCTGGCACTGCCCCCTCTGTGGTCGTGAGGTCCAGCAGGCCAGAAGCCAGCCGGGACCGGGGATCAGCGGCAGCCGGGAAGGCCCAGCCTCAGGGCCCTGGGCGAATAACCTCTGATCATCGCAGTTAGCATTCCCAGCACTCAGAGCCCTCGGAGGCATTCTCTGCTTTAATCTGCAGTGGCCAAGAGCAGCAAATTTATTCCCCTGTTTTACAGATGGGCAAACAGGCTGACAGAGGTGACCTGCCCAAGGTCATGTGGCCATCAAGAGGTTGGAGGCAGGATTGAACTGGGACCCTTCTCCCCCCACATCTGTGCGTGGAACCTCTGGGCCCCCTGTCGCCTAGTTCTCTAGCTTCGCGGGACCCCTCCCTGCAGCCAGAGCTGCATCTCAGGCTTTATAAGCGGGAGCCCGTTTCTGCCCTGGCTTCAGGCTACTGGAGGGAAAGAGGTGGTGAAGAAGGTCTGGGTCTGTCTGCAGTGGGCACTGCCCTCCCGAGCATGGCTGGGAGCTGGCTCTGAGGGCTCAGTGTTACAGGGCGTCCTCCAGAAGGGTCCTGCCCACGCCAGGGCCTGCCTGTGCCCTTTCCCGGCTCCAGGAGAGGGGTGAGGGCCGTGTGGAAAATGCTCCCAGCCTCTGTCTGTTTCTGGATTGTGGGAAGATGGTTTGGAGCTAAGCTGTTTTCTATTTAATGTGCGAGATTGAAATGTCCCCTTTTCTCCCCTCCTCGAGAACCCTGGCTTTATCTAAGCGGCTCATCCATAATCGCCAAGTGTTTTATTATGTTAAATCTGTAGCATCATAAATACTTATGAGGAGGATTTACATTTTGGAGACTTATGAAGAAATCAGTCCCCTGGGGTCCTGAGCCCTCGTGAGCAAGGGAGGGAAGCTGGCAGCCTGGGTACATCTGGCAGCCCTCTCCAAGAATCTCATATCACTGTGACCTGCCCCAGGGTCCCAGGGCTGGAGCTGTCACTTCAGACGTCCCCTGTGCCAGAGCAGAGCCACCAAGCCTAGGGCAGCACTTGTCTTGACTTTCCCTAAAATCCCAACAGTGTTACCACCCCCTGGGCCGCTGTCCAGGTGGAAGAAGCAGAGAGTAAGGCAGTGTGCCCCTGCTAGTGGATATGGGGTGGACTTGCACGGGCACATTTTATAAAGTTTTATAAGCATTGACAATAGCCCCAGGCAAGACCCCTGAGGGCTTGGAGCCTCTGCAGGGAAGCTCCAGCTGAGAATGGGTTCTGCAGCTGGCAGCTAGCTGGCGAGGAGGAGATGTGTGCAGGTCAGGGATGTGACCCGGGGCGGAGCGGGGGGCATAGTTGGGAGCTGCGTTGCTTTTGTGATGCACTTGGTGTTTACCTCCTCCTCTCTCACTCTGCCCTCCTCTCCCTGCCCTGGGGGTGCCTGGGTAAGAAGTCCCCTGGCTCTCTCCAAAGCAACTTTCCTGTTCAGGCAACTACTTAACCTTGTTTTGACAGGCACAGAGAGCTTCTGGGGTGCCAGCAGCATTCCTGGGGGGGACCTTTCCTGCGTTGCATCTGGGAGGAGGTGGTTGGAGACAGAGGCCATTCCCAAAGCTGGCTGGGATCGCTGCTGCTGTTTCCAGCTGTCTCCCTGCCATGCTGAGGGGGTCAAAAAGCAGAGCGTGAAGGGGAGCTTGAGGCCCAGCGTGCACTGCTGGGACCCCTTAGTTATCAATCTGTGCATCCAGCAGGTGTTTACCAGGTGCCTGCCAGGCCCTATGCCAGCCCTGGGGGTGAGAATGAGACGGGACCCTGTCCCTGTGCCGCTTCTCATGTCTCCTAGTCTGTCCTTCGCCTTCTTCTTGCCCCAAGGAACTGCTAAAACTTTGGGGCATTAGTCCCCAGCCTTTCTCTCCACTTGAATTTTTTCAGATTTAGAAGCATAAACTGGAAGAAACCTGAAATTTTTCTTGTGCCACCTCTTCTTTTTCAAGGAAACTGAGGCCCAGAAAGGTTGAATATTTGCCTGGGGTCACACAGTGAATTGGTGGCAGAGTTGGCAGGGTTTCTGTCTCTGGACTCAGGCTCTGTGCCCCTGTGGCTCTTATCTTTGGGGTGGGTGGGGAAGCTGCAGCTCCTGGGAGAGAGTTGGGCGGGGGGGGTCTGTGTGACAGGGTTGAGTGTGTAGCATCACCCTGAGCATCAGAGTAAGGCCTGACCACCAGCCTTCAGGGCACCTGGTATGCATTTAAAATAGATACTCAGGGGCCCCTGGGGTCCAGGTGCTCACCTGACTGCCCACCAGCTCCTGCCCAGGCCAAGTCCCCTGCAGACCCTGGGAAGATGTGTCTTGATGTGGAGTTTCTCAGAAGCAGACCCTGGAAAAACGATTCAAGTGCAGGTAGTTTATTTGGGGGGCCACGATAGGAGAAGGGGGGAGACTGAGAAGGGCTGGCAGCCAGTAAAGGAAGCCTTATCAAGCCAGCTCCCATAGAAGGTGACCGAGCTTCGGCTGCTCAAAACTCTGGCAGCCAGTGTGGAACACACCTGAGGGGGTGGGAGCTGGGGTATTTATCCACCCGCTTCCCCATCATTGGCTGAAGGCTGTTCTTGGGAGGTGTTAATCAATCACCTGTCACTTGCAACCTGCGTCCTGGTAAGAGGGGAGGGCAGGAGGGCAGGGCACCCGTTGCTCAGGGCTGGAGTCTCTCTGTCGCTCCCCAACTGGAAACCCTGATGTGCCTCTACGTGTTGGTTGGCACTCTTGGTAACAAAGGAAAGAGACACAAAAAGGATTTTCTCATTCTTTCCTTAGGAAATTAAAGTCAGGGCTGCCTCCATTGCTGGATCTAGGGGAGTATAAACGTCCTTCTCATCCGCCGGCCCTGAGCTCTGTGTGTGCCTACTTGGCTTCATCTCAGATGTGGCCTCTCCCCATGCAGCTGGCCAGATAGGAACCAGCAGCCCCCGACACAGTCCTGGCAGAGACCCAGCTTCTACCTTTGAGTCCCAGCGATGACTGACTGGCCCTGCCTAGGTCACATGCTAACCCCTAACCCAATCCAGTGGCCAGAGGTATGGGTGGGACACCCTGATCACCCCAGACCAGGTCGTGTGCCCCTCATTTGTGGATGGGTTGGTGTGGACAGTTTGACCGTCCACCTCCGCAGGACAACTTGGCATGGAAGGAGTGCTCTTGGTGGGAGGGATGCTGGCAGACAAAGCCTGCGTGCCCACTCCACGCCCCACTCTGAGGAGCAAGTCTTGGCACTTATCAGTTGGACCAGGCCCTCCAGGGTGGGGCTTCATGTCTGTCTGGTATCCTCTGCTCCCAGTGTCACCTGCAGCCAGAGTCCATTTTAATTACCTGAGTGTGCTACGCTCTCTCTCACAAGATATGTGCACTCACATCCAGACGTACCTTACGCTCCAGCTTAGGTATCGCCTCCAAAAAACCTATGAGATGCTCAGAGTGGGTGTCGTGCCCCTCACATGTACCCAGGATGCCCTATGGCCCTGCTGATGGAGCACTTTGCACACTGGAGCAAAATGCCTGTCCCTCGCCTGTCCTGTGTCCCGGGCATCCAGCCCAGCGCTGGACACACAGTAGTTGGCCAGTGTTATCTGTGGAATGAACACACCAGAGAGGACGCGACTTAGCAAGACAGCCATGGGCTGGGGCTCAGCAGACCTGGGTCCTCATCCCAGCTCCTCACACCACAACCTTGAACTGTCCCTTCACTTCCTCAGGCTTCCTTCTGCCCCTGACACAGCCCAGGCAGCACCTGCTCTCCCTTCAGCCAAGGATAGGAAGGAAACTCAGATTAGCCTGGGGCCACAAAAGCACCTTGAAAAAATCCTTTCTTGCTTTTCATGCTCATCATTTCACACCTCTTTATGTATGTATATATTTTTTTCTACCTTTCATGTCTTTCTTTTTTTATCCAAAAGAAATTTGTATATAACTAATCTGGATTTTCTCCCAGCCGCCACCCACTGGTTAGCAGGAAAATTAACTAAACATCCAATCTGGTTTAAAGCTTAGTCTAATCTGATGATTTAAACAGCCTCTTTAGATGATATTCTCTCTCCCTGCAATAAAAATCCAGTTTCACAGAGAGCTAGGCTTCCCTACTTCTCCCTGCAGGACGGTGTCTGGGCAGATTGGAGTCTGGGAGAGGCGTAAGGCTTACATGCAGGAGTGGGGTTGGATGGGGGTAGCTGGCTCTAGCTTGGCATCAGCTGCTGCCCATGACAACTGAGCCCACCACAGGAGCCTCCCTCTGCCCTGGCCACCTGTTCTGGGCCACCCATATTCCCTTCATTCCCAGGGAGGCAGTAGAGTGTCGTTCTGAGAGCACAGGTGGGAGCAGCTGACTGACCTTGGGCAAGTTGCTTAGCCTCTGTGACCTCGGTTTCCTTATCTGTATATGTGGGGTAGGTAAGAATACCTGTTTTGTGGAGCTGGTGTGAGAATTCAACAAGTTAGCATTTAGAAACCACTTAGAAGAGCACCTAGCACAAATGAAGTACTATCTCAGTGTTTGCTTTGATGACGACAGTGATGGTGATGATTTTCTTCTCTTCTCCCTTCTCTCCCTGCCACGGCTAAGTTTTGGGGGAAGGAATCCAGTGGGAGGTTGTTCTGTTTAAGCACTAGACAAAGCCAGTGGGAGCTCATCCCCGTGGCAGGAGGAACGGGGGTCTCGCCTCAAGAGCCCTCATCTCCTGTCCTTGAACCTCACAGCAAGATGAAAAGAAGCAGCATTTGAGAACATTTGCCCTGAGCCGGGTACTGCTGCCTGGCTCTATACACTCCCCGCCAGAGATCCTCACAACCACACCTTCAGGTAGATTGATTCTCCTTTCTTTTGTACAGACGCAGAAGCTGAAACCGGAATGATAGAGTCACTAATCCAAGTCCACACAGGACTGTGAGCCAGGAAGGCAGGATTCAGACCCAGAGTGCACAGTCCCAGCCACTGAGCACACCTGCTTCCCTTAAGAATGTTCACCAAGCCCAGCCTGGCATGGGAGGCCCGAGGGGGTCTCTAACCGCTTCTGGTATCCTCACCTTAGGGTTCCGATTCATGTCCGCGTGCTGGCCTCGCTGACTGTCATGCTGGCCATCTTTGTGGTGATGACCGTGCTGGTAAAGGTGGACACCTCCTCCTGGACTCACAGCTTCTTCGCCGTCACCATCGTCTGCATGGCGATCCTCAGCGGCACCTCCACCATCTTCAATAGCAGCGTCTTCGGCATGACTGGTTCCTTCCCCATGAGGAATTCCCAGGCGCTGATATCAGGTGAGAGCGGGGGTCCAGACAGCTGAGCGGGTCAGTCTACTTGGGGGTTATTTGAAGGAGCCAGAGGTGAGCATGTGGTAGCTCTTCCAGAAAAAGAAATGAGTGTTAGTTGTATTTCCATGATCTATTATTGTGTTAACAAAGCACGCGAAAACTTCTTAGTGCCTTAGCACAATAAGAATCATTTCTTTGGCCCGTGTGTCTGCAGTTTGGGTAGAAGTTCGCAGGGACAGCTTTCCTCCTCTGCTCCACGTGGCATCAGCCAGGATAGCTCGCCTGGAGCTGGAGGATCCACTTTCAAGATGGTGTGCTCACCCAGCTGGTGTGGTGGTACTGGCTGTTAGCTGGAAGCTCAGCTGGGGCTGGGGCTGGGGCCAGGGTTTCTCTCCATGTGGTCCTCACCACGGCTGCCTGGGCTTCCCCGTAGCATGGCCTCTGGGTTGCAAGAACAAGCATCCCAAGAGGCCCAGGCAGAAGCATTATTTCCTTTTATGACTTAGCCTTGAAAGACATTTAGGGGCACTTCCACTATAGCCATAAGCCTACCTGGATTCACGGGGAGAAAACACAGACCCACATATCTCAGTGGGTGAGTATGAAAATCATACTGTAATGGGAGGGGAGACATAGTTGCAGCTCCTTTTGGAAAATACAGTCTGCCTACCAAGTGCATTTCCTGAACCAGCGTTCCTTTCTTTCCCTCCCTCCTCTCCTCCTTTCCCTTCTCCTGTCCCCTTTCCTTCTCGTTATTTTTCCTTTCCCCTACCTTTTCCCCCTTCTTTTCTCCATCTTTTCCCCCCCTCTATCTGTATTTCCTTCCTCTGTAATTTTGTAGAAGACCTACTATGTGCCAGGGATTCAAAGATGAACAGGACTCAGCCTCCCAGGAGCTGATAGCCTAGTAATAAACTCCTCTGTTACCCTGAACTTTGGCATTTTATGGGGCTGCTGACATGACTTGGGCTGACCCCTTTAACTAAAATTTTAATCCTAACCTAAGCCTGTTGCCTAGACCTTAGCAGTTCTGTTCTCTCACCCAAATGTCTCAACAAGATAAAAAGGAGCTGGGTCAGGAAGAATCTGTGCTTTCCCAGGAGACCACCATCCCTTAAAGCAAGATTGGGAGCTCAGCTGCTCTGTTCAGTGTCTCTGCATGTCCATGTTGTGTGAAGGGGTGCAGTAAGCATTTGCCCACTTGAGAAGCATTTTGCGAAGAATCTTCTCTGTGCCCATTAATTGATAATGCCAAGTAGTATGTGACAGGGATGACAAATACCTGGACACGTGTATATCTCCTCCCTGTTCCCACACCAGTGCCAGACATCACTAATCGATCTGTATCTTTCCTCCTAAGTGTCTAAATCCTTCTCAGCATAGCACTGGAGACACTTACTGTCAACAGATCAGAGCTCAGATGTGAGCTCAAGTCTGTTTGCCATTTTTGATGTAAGATTAGGCTTCTGGCTGTATCCTCAGAGAAACCCTTGGGCGTAAAGTAAAATAAAAGTGGACCCATTGCTAAGTTTCCTGAGTACAATCAATATGCCCCTAGCAGTGCTTCAAGAAGGGCATGCCTGCAGCTCAATAACAAAAAAACAAACAACCCCATCCAAAAATGGGCAGAAGACCTAAATAGACATTTCTCCAAAGAAGATATACAGAATGCCAACAAACACAAGGGGACAGGTACCGTATGCTAACACATATATATGGAATTTAAAGGAAAAAGATGTCATGAGGAGCCTGGGGGTAGGATAGGAATAAAGACGCAGACCTACTGGAGAGCGGAAAAAAAAAAAAAAAAAAGAAGGGCATGCCTAAGCTGAGGGAAGTGGCCACTGAACACTGGATTTAATCCCTTCTGTCATCCTGGTCTCTGCTAGAGGATTTTTCAGTATAACAACCTTGCTGGCTCTCTCTCCAGGAGCCAGTGACCAAACACACCGATATGTTGGCAAGGCGCCCTTCAGGTTCATCTGGCCACCTGCAAACCTTCCAGAGAAGGAGACTCTCCCGTGCATTTTTAAGAAAGTCCATTTTTGAAAAAGTAGAGAAATCTAGTACTCACACTTCAGTATTAATTACCCTGGGCCCTAAGCCGTTGTCACCACGGTGTGCAGTTCCCAGTGGGCACCCATCACCCTGGAAGATGTGAGGTGTCCCGATCTTCCAGAGGCCTCAGTGCCACTCACCAGCCCCCGTTGTTTTTTGTCCAGAGGAGCCCATCTGTGAATTCTGTGTGTGTTGGCATCTGAGGAACAATTCATTTGTTTTGTACTGGTGTTTTTTTAAGTCCCTCGTTTGCATGTATTTCCATAACTGATGAGATAAAAGTAGGGAGTCATGAAGGATGAGCTCCCGGAAGCCTGGTTTGTTGTTGATGATAATATTATAAATTCTCTACAAGTTGGGAAGAGAGAGAGGAAAATCAATAGGCAGTGATGTTAAGATCTCTTCCTCAGGGCAGCTAGGGAATGTCTTACGGAGTTTAACTCCAGTTCTTACAAATCACCCAGGTGGGGATTACAGCTTCTCAGAAGTTGGCACCCTCTTGGCAAAGAGTTTACCCTGTTGTTGCTGTTTTGATGTAGGAGGGACAGAAATAACGAAACACCTAATTGGGAATCTGAAAGGATTTATATGGCACCTCTCAGTACCAGACACTGTCCTGCTTTACATGTAATGATCCTCTTAATCTTCGTAACAGCCCTAAGAGATGGGTTTTAACATCCCCATTTTACAGATAAGGAAACGGAGGCACAGAGAAGTTAAGTGACTTGCTGAAGGTCACACACGTAGAAGTGGTAGAGCCAGGGTTGGACTCAGATGTTTTGATTCTAGAGTCTGTGCTAGAATTAAAACATCACTATGCTAACTTTCATTTCTTTGCCCTCCTCTCAGATCCCAACCTCTGGCCCCACCCAGGCTAATAGAACTCATATTGAGAAGGTTGGGGAGAAAAAGAGCCACAGAGGTGTCAGTCAGAGTGTGGGTGAGGCAGCGAGGATGGGCATCGTGGTGGACGAGGGCCCAGCTGTCGCTCTCCCACCTCTGCTCTGTGCAACAATGGGCAGTGAAGTGGTGCCTGGTCAGACCTGCCAAGTAATGACAAAGCAGCTCGTGCCCACACGGACCAGTTGGCTGTTTGCAGTCAGTGGCCCTCTTGCCTCCTTGAGACTCAGGATCCTGATCCTCTAACGCAGGCAAATCCATCCATGCAGCCAGGCAGTCCTGTATTCACAGGCACTTACTGTGTTGATCCTATTGGGCGCGCCCATGTATTCATTGTTTTTCCCATTCACTGTTTCCATTTCCATCCCACTGTAGTCTCATGGGAGGGACAGGACAAGTGTGAGTCCCATCTTCCAGGCAAATAAACAGGCTGAGAGGAGTAATGATCTGCTCACATGGACCATGTATAAGCTCTGACTCGTGGCCAGCACCAGTTGACCACCCACGGTTGTGAGGGTTCAACAGAGAAGAAAGACACATGGCCTGCCTCCCAGAAGTGACTGTGTGATTGTGGTGAGGAAGGGGACTGACATTTGTAGAAAGCCTGCTGTGTGCTGGGCTCTTTCTAAACATCATCTGATTCAGGCCTTGCTCTGCAAGGCAGGTGTCATTGTCCCCATTTTACAGATGAGCAAACTCTGGTCCCAAGAAGTCATGTTGCCCCCAGGTCACAGCGAGCAAGTGGCAGAGTCAAGGGTCAGATGTACATCTGTTTGGCTCCTGGACCCATGAGTCCCCTCGGCTAGGTTGTGCTGCCTCTTCTGTTAGGTAGCAGAGAAAGACGTGGTGCCACGTGGTCATCTGGGCCACGTGCCGAAGCCCTCGGCAGGAGAGCACATTCCATGTGGTGGGGCAGTTGCGTGCATGCGAGTGTGTGTATGAGTTTGGGGTGGCATGGTGTGTGAGTATATAGGAGTGTGTTACTGAGTGTGTGTGTGACAGTGTGGTTTGAGACTGTGTGTCGGTGTGTGTGTGTGAGAGCTTGTGGTAGCCTAGGTATGTGTATGTGATTGTGTGTGTGTTAGCGAGCGTGCATGCGTGTTCACGCGTGTATGGTGCACAGCTGCCGTGGGGTATAAGGTAAGCTCCATGAGCTCCTGGGTGGCTTTCTAACCGGTAAGGACTCCCCAGATCGGCTGGCCTCGCTCGAGGCAGCGGGGAGCCTGTGCTCGGACAGGCCGGAGCCTCTTCCATGCCCCTTGGAGAAGAGCTGGGCTGGGGATACCCTCCCAGAGTCAGAAAGCTCACGGCTGCAGGACCCTCCGGGTCTGCCAAGCCTCGCCGTACTGTGAGAACAGCAGCGTTCTTCTCAGCAGGGACAGCGTGGAGCTGGAGTGGAGCGCGGGCGGGCCGAGAGGCAGGGAGGACGGGCCCGCCCTGACCATCCGTGGGGGGTCCCACGCTCTCTGCAGGAGGAGCCATGGGGGGCACCCTCAGTGCCGTGGCCTCGCTGGTGGACCTGGCGGGGGCCAGTGACGTGACGGACAGCACCCTGGCCTTCTTCCTGACGGCGGACGTCTTCCTGGCGCTCTGCATCGGGCTCTACCTGCTGCTGCCGCGGCTGGACTACGCCAGGTGAGGCCCGCGCTAGCTCTCTGCGGCATCCTTCTCTCATGTATGCTTATACCTTTATCCTGTCTGCTTGAGTTCTTCTGTCCTCTAGCTAGAGCCCATGTTCGTTTCCTGGTTTACTGCCTGTCTCCCCGCTGGAGTGTGACCTCCCCTGAGGGCAGAAATAGAGTGGGTTTTGCTCTCTGCTGTATCCCATGCCTCGAGCTGTGCCTGGCTCGTAGTCGTTGCTCAGTAAATTGGCTGGGCCGTTGGACATGAGAAGTTGGCTTTGCATAGCAACCCCAAGCAGCTGAGCCCCCGGAGTCTGCGTGGTTTCCATCAGAGAGGGCAGGGGGCGGAAGTGGGACCTGAGGAAGGATAAAGATGAAGAGTAGCTCCTTGGGCTCCGCACCTCCCCTGCTCCTGCTCTGTGCTCAGCCCGGCCTCACGGGGCTTCTTAAAGCTCACACACCCGCTTCTCATGGGGGCAGCACTGTGACTTATCGTAATTGCGCCCGTTCACACATGAGAAAACCAGGCTCAGAGAGGCTGAATTACTTGCCTGAGTCCCACAGCCCGTCGGCAGCAAAACCAGCATTGGAGCCCAACTCCAAACCTCTGATTCTAACCCCCGTCTCTCGGGGCCTCTCGACCCTGCGGGACCGCTTTCCTCGCCTTAGTCTCTCTCGCTCTCTCCTTCCTCCTTTTCCTTTTTTGCTCCCTGCTGCTCTTTAAAAAATGACCCGTGACTTTTTCTTGCTTTTTATTCTTTTCAATGCATTTTCATAACCATTGTCGTATTTGATATAGGAATGGCAGGAATTATATTCCCCATTATACAGGTGACTAGACGGAGACAGAGAAGGCCAGGTGCTTGGCCTGTGGTCCCACAGCGTGCGAGCCGCAGAGCCGGGCAAGAGCGCAGGTCCTGGCTCTGCCGGATCCACGGGAACCGATTTGGTGTGGGGGGCACTGAGCTAAGCAGTCCATTTTTTCCCCTTAGGATATATGACAGCCTCGTGCAGTTATTTTCCCATTTTACCAATGAGGAAACTGAGGCTTTGGAGAGTTAACAGACATGCCCAGGTTTCTTACCTGGTGAGTCGTAGGTGGGCGTTGGAACCTGGAGCCGTTTCCCGGCTGCACCATTACCACTGCATCCTGCTGCACCCCTGGCTTGTGACGGCGAGGTCCTTCCTCACCACTGACTCCTCCTGTCCCTGTGAGAGTCGCCTCGTTAATCCCCAGAGCCCCCTGCCTTCACCAGAATCCTGAATCTGCTGGGGCAGGTTGCTCTCCCCAGTTAGAGGATTGTTGTAACTTCAGCTGGCCTCCGTGGCCTCAGGAGGATAAAAGGGGACTGAGTGATGACACCATGTACCCCAGGTGGCTACAGACCTGAGTCTGCCCACCCCCTCCCTGCCCCTTCAGGGCTGTCATCAAAAGTTATCCAGCTGTGCTCCACGATGATGCCCCTGTGATTCCTGGGGTCTGACTGGCTCGCTGTCCCCCAGCCCCTCATATACTGCCTGACACCTTGTTGCTGCTGACTAAATTATTTTGAGTCAATGAACAGAAGGCAGGAGGTTCCCACTACTCCTGCTGTTTCCCTGTGTCCTGTTTCAGGGAGCCTCGCGTGGGCTGTTTACACCGGGGTGGCCAACCTTCCTTGTTTGCCTGGGACTGAAGTCCCAGGGGTTCCCAGGACCGGGAGCTTCCAGTGCTAAAACCAGGATAGTCTCAGGCAAACCAGGACAGGTGGTCACCCTAGTTTTCAGTCTCACTTAAGCAAGCCAAAATCCTTTCCAGCTGAGCACGTGAGACAAGAGAACAACCCAGGGCTATGCCAGCCCATGGAAGTTTCTATTTCTTTGCATACTAACACTTGGGTCAAGGCTTCTGGGTTTACAGAAACCCATCTGAGGATGGAGCTTTAGAGCTGTGCTCCCAGGGCTGCTCAAACTAAATCTTACTCAAAAGGGAGCCCATAGGTGCTGCACCCAGGAGGGCTGGGCTAGGCTGCCCCATCCCACTCAGGAGGAACTGAGCCTCACGCAGTGGTGGAAGCTGCTGACTGCGGTAGGGTGCAGTTAGATTTGGACGAACTTATGAAGAAGAGCTTTGACCAGAAGAACTTGGTGGGCAGCTTCCTCAGAGCAGACTAAGGCAAGGACTTGATGCTGAGTAGAAGCAGAAGTAAGAATAGTCCTTTCTCTAAATAGTGATTGGGAAACAAGACAAGGTTTAAGACCGAAGTGCTCAGCTCAGCATTACATGGAAAAGTGATTCTGGGGAGGAGTCCTCCCAGTGACTCGTTTATGGACAGTATGTAGGCTCTTAGGATGGGAAGGCTGGCAGGGATCTCAGAAACTACAGCTACAGAGCCCCTCCATTTTACAGAGGAGGAAACTGAGGCCCCGAGAGGGGAGTACCTGGCCTAAGGTCACAGTGGGGAGGCAGAAGTAGTGCTGAAACCAGAACCCCGCTATCACCAACCTGCTGTTCTCCCCGGCACCACACCAGTTCTTCTGTTTGAGATATATTAATACAATCAGCCCATGTCTCCTGGTTTTTAGGCGCCCATGTCTCCTGGTTTTTAGGCACCCAAGGCCCAGAGAGGTTGAGTGACTCAGGAAAGGTCACACAGCAATGCAAAGAGACCCAAGCCTTTTCTACTCTGGTCAGAGTAGCAGAAATTGAAAAAATTGATCATATTCAGTGTTGAGTATATGCGGGAAAAGATACTTTTATAGGCTTTTCAGTTCTTTCAACAATTATGTTTTGAAGGGTTATTGGGTACCCAGAGATTTAGCTGGGAACAGCCAAATGTGTCTTTGCCCCAGAGAGCTGTCTTCTACTGAAGGAGACAGATGATAAACCAGTAAACCAACACAATGATTATAAATTGTGGTCAGTTCTTTTTAGAGAAACAGGTGCTCTCATGGAGATTGAAGGGTTAGGTTACTTTAGTTAGGGTAGGTAGGTGGTACAAAGCAGAGATAAATTGGTTCTCCCTATCTGGAGAGCAGTTTATCAATATCTATCAAAATTTTAAAGATACAAACCTTGTGATCCAGCAGTTCTTCTTCTAGAAATTTGCTCTACTGAAATACTAGTATATATGTGCAAGGATTTATGTATAGGGACATTCATTGCACCATTATTTGTAGTAGAGAAAAACTAGAGCTAACCTAAATGTCCAGCATTAGGGGAGCAGTTAAATTGTCTATCCATACAGTGAAATACTCTGCAGCAACAGAGACAGAGCCGTCTGTCCCTGTGTGAAGGGATGGCCACAAGATACTCTTCTTTAGGCAATTGTGTGTATACATTTATGTATAATAGTTATGCATGTAGACAGTTATATAATGTATTTATATTATGTTAGTTATACTGTTGCAAAAAGTTTTACAATATGTATAGTTTGATCCCACTTTTGCTTAAGAAACATAGCTATGTGTGTGTGGTGTTTGCATGTGCATGGAACAATATACACCAGACTTTTAATGATCTGTATCTCTAAGGAGTGAGACCAGAGGTGGGAGGTGAGAGTTCTTGTTCTACTGTATCATTCCTCTTAGGTATTATTTGGGTTTATTGCATCAAGCATGTGTTACTTTTATAATTTAAGATTTTAAATTACTTTTACATTTGAAGAATAAATGCTACTTTAGCTCCACCTCTCCCCACCCCCAAAACCAAACAAAAATAAGTGAGTGAAGACTGGGTCCCAGGCTCACCATGCAGCGGTCAGTGCTGGTTTCCTCTCTCCCTGCTCATGGCACGGCCGGCACCACAGAACAATGGACTGGAGTCCAGCCTTACAGGCAGCTCCAGGACAGGAAGGCTGGGGATTGTGCAGGTCTCCCTCTGGCCACCCCGCAGCACACGTGTCATGTGAGGGCATCCTGGGGCTTAGGCTTTACATGCTGGACCTAAAGACCGTCCCCGGCCTTGTCTCTGAAAATCCCGAGTGACCCTGCTTTCCAGCCCCTCTTACCACTAGCCTCTCTCCTGTAGGTACTATATGAGGCCTGTCTGGCCGGCTGTGTTTTCTGGTGAAGAGCAGCTGCCCCAGGACTTCCCCAATCCCCCTTTGGTGGCCCCTGGATCCAGCGACTCCCAGACACCACCCCTCCTCCCCATCTTGAAGAAGACTGCCGGCCTGGGCTTCTGCATCATCTACCTCCTCTTCATCACCAGCCTCGTCTTCCCCGCCATCCTCAGCAACATCGAGTCCCTCAGCAAGGGCTCGGGCTCGCCGTGGAGCACCAAGTTCTTTGTCCCCCTCACCACCTTCCTCCTGTACAACTTTGCTGACCTGTGCGGCCGGCAGATCACAGCCTGGATCCAGGTGCCAGGGCCCAGGAGCAAGGTGCTCCCCGGGCTTGTGCTCCTCCGGACCTGTCTCGTCCCCCTCTTTGTGTTCTGCAACTACCAGCCCCGTGTCCACCTGCACACGGTGGTCTTCCAGTCTGACGTGTACCCGGTGCTCTTCACCTCTCTGCTGGGGCTCAGCAACGGCTACCTCAGCACCCTGGCTCTCATCTATGGGCCCAAGATCGTGCCCAGGGAGCTGGCCGAGGCCACTGGGGTGGTGATGTCCTTTTACATGTGCTTGGGCCTGGTGCTTGGCTCAGCATGCTCTGCCCTGCTCGTGCACCTCATCTAGGAGGGGCGGTGGCTAGACCTCGGTGCTGTGCGATGCCTGGGAGCCTCAGCAAGATGGGCAGGAAGTGCCAGGAGGGCCCAGGCGGCGAGCAGGAAGGGCTGGGGTTGGGCTCTGCAGAGCACAGATCACACCCGGGCCTCATTGCTGCCAGGGAGCTGGGACCAGTGCTGTCGCCGGGACCAGGTAGACATTCCAGATACTTTGACAGATGTCCTGAGATGTTTTGAGGACCAAAGACACCTGAATAAGACACAGTTACAAGTTACACAGAAAGCTCCTGGCCGATGGGTACTTTCTGCCTGTTGTTATTCCCTCTTGGGGAAGGTGTTGCCAGTGTTCGGCTCTTGAGTTGTTACAGGGTGAGTGCCAAGACCGTCTACAGGCCCTTTGCCTTCTCCCAGCCTTGCTCCTTCCAGCTGATGGCAAGATGCGAGACTCCTTAGCCCTCCCTACCCGGAGGAGGTCCCCCTGGGGTGCCCAGTCCTCAGGCCTAAGACCCAAGCCTGTGCAGACCTCCACTTTCCACCAACCAGACTGGGAACCCTGGGAAGACAGGCCTTCCAGGAGCCCTTCCTTCCCTGGACATGGGCTCCAGAGGGCCTCCCTGCTGTACCCAGGACCAAGCATGTCAGGCCTGGATTTCAAGCAGGGATGCTTAAAGTGGTCTATGGCCTGGGTCAGGGCAGGGTTTAGTGTCCATGTTTACAGTATGTCAAGGCCATTGGTTCAAGGGCCTAATAAATACCTGGGTATTTAATGAAAGCCTTATTGGTGGCTGTTTTAGGGTCTTGGCAGGAAACAGCATACTCAAATTGAGTAATTTAAGGATATTTGAAGAGTGGGTGTAGGAACCCTAAGGGGTTATGCATTATATCCCAGAAGTACTGGACTGGCCAAAAAGTGCTTTCGGGTTTCTCCGTAAGACGTTGGCCAACCCAATAGTAAGGCTGCTCTACCCCAGGCCTGAAGGGAGGGACACGTTCAGCCTGCTGTGACCCACAGGAGGCGTGTTCCCTCCTCCCGTCCATCTCCTCCGTGCCCCTGTGGACTGAGTCACAGCCAAGGAGCAGGCGGAAGATGGAGACTGGACTGGAGGAGCAGAGGGTGTCCAGAGGGGGCCAGTAGCCCCTTCACCTTCCTAGTTTGGTTTATTATGAACATCAGCTGAGCTCTGAAGCTTTACTCAACAGAATTAGGTGTTGCTTTGTCCTGGTTTTTTCTGGACACAGTCATATATTTTGTAGCTGTTGTTTCAAAAGGCAACCCCTCAGGTTCTGAGGCCTGCACACACTTGTGATTGCCTGACATGAGTAGTAATCTATATTTTTTCAGGTTCCTTGAAGGCTCCCGCAAGGCTGTTCCTTGGGGGAGCAGGCTGACGTGGGAATCCGAGAGAGGAAGGAACTAGATCAGACCAGGAGTTTTCTCAAGAGCTGTGCAGGAAGCAGAGAGCTTGCCCCGAGAAGTGGCAAAACCCTGAGAGCCGTGAATCGGCCGCTCCTGCTCTGAAGCGCACCGGGTCCGAGGTGTCCTGTGGACACAGCTGACAGAGCCAGAAGCAGCCAGCGACCCACCCATTGTCAGCAGTTGATGTTCCCCACCGACTCGGCTGGTACACGCTCCCTCTCTGGCCAGAGGATTGAAAAGGACACCCTTGAAAGGTTTTCTGAAACTTGATACTTGGAAAAAAATTTTTTTTTATTTTAAAAATAAATTCTCCCCTCCCCTTGCAGGAAGTTGAAATCTCCCCCTTGGTTTTTTCCCACTGACTTCAATGCTGTTGATCACTTGGGGCATCTGTCTGGGAGGTGAGGCGACGCATCTCAACCTCAGGTATCTTATCAATGGGGAGCATGTCTGTTTTAAGGTACAACAGCAGTCTGAGCTCAGGGGTAGGGACCACCCTGGAGCTAACAGAGGAGGAGGGGTGGGGACCTCACATGCTGTGTTGAAGGGGGGTAGCTTTCCCGTTAGTGAGTTGATTTGGAATCAGCGTGGAGTGAATGGGGAAGAGGGCGGCCAGCGTGATGATGCAGTGTTGAGGGGAGCTGAGGAGATGACGGGCTTGCTGTGCCAGCTGTGCTGCCGCGGCCTCTGCCGGAAGAGGGGCCGGCTGCTTGGCTGGTGGGAGGGTTATCCGGGCTTTTGCCCACTTTTCTTTGTTGCTCACTTTAGTGGGCATTTTGCAAAGGATCATTCCTTCTCAGGGAGGAAGGTAAATAAAAATACACCTCCAAGGAGAGGGGCAGACAGTGAAATTCAGTCACCCTTGTCGCCCATTTATTGTAATAGCAGCTCATGGGGCTTGTCTGCTCTGGGTCTCAAGTCTCATGTGACCCCAGGAGGCTTGTGGAACTAGCTCACGTGTTTTGGGGCGTGAACAAAGCTTGCTAAAGAGAAGGGGATTTTTCAGTGAAAGAGGTGGAGGAGAATCCCTGAGAGGTTGCCTTTGTCTGGTAGTACTCTGATTTAATCCCAAGTGGCAGTTTTTAGTGCATGCCCTTGTGTATTTCCACGCCATACACATCTTCATTTTCCTCCTTTCATTCAACAAAGAAAGCTAGAGGCAGCCAATTGACTCTTTAACTAGTGGGTTCCTACATGCATGGGGACATGAGGAGGCTTGAGCCAGGTGTGGGTATTATTAGCAAAGCCCATTCATTCTGCTGTCTTCAGCCCAGTGCTCCTGAGAACATTCGGGACCCTCTAATCAGCTTGGACGTGATGTGAGAGGGGGGTTACTGCAGGGTCCTGGCTTCTGAGACCATGGCATGCTTTACTACAGAACTTCAGATAGAAGAGAGAAAGCCAAAAGTCAGTTGAAAGATTTTATTCTACTGGAGGTTAAATTTAAAGCCCATGCTCATCTTTTTTTTTTAAATTGAATTATAGTTGATTTACAATGTGATAATTGCTGTATAGCAAAGTGATTCCGTTATACATATATATATATATTCATTTTTTATATTCTTTTCTATTATGGTTTATCATAGAATATTGAATATAGTTCTCTGTGCTAGACAGTAGGACCTTGTTGTTTATCCATTCTAGATATAAAAGCTTACATCTGCTCACCCCAACCTCCCGCTCCATCCCTCCCCCAACTGCTTCCCCTTGGCAACCGCCAGTCTATTCTCAAGGTCCATGGTTCTGTTTCTGTTTCATAGATAGGTTCATTTTTTTGTTTGTTTGTTTTTGTTTTTTGCGGTACGTGGGCCTCTCACCATTGCGGCCTTTCCCGTTGCGGAGCACAGGCTCTGGATGCGCAGGCCCAGCGGCCATGGTTCACGGGCCCAGCCGCTCCGCGGCACGTGGGATCCTCCCAGACTGGGGCACGAACCCGTGTCCCCTGCATCGGAAGGCGGACCCTCAACCACTGCGCCACCAGGGAAGCCCATAGATAGGTTCATTTGTGTCATACTTTAGATTCCACATATAAGTGATATCATATGGTATTTGTCTTTCTCTTTCTGACTTACTTCACTTAGTATGATAATCTCTAGTTGTACCCGTGTTGCTACAAATGGCATTATTCTGTGCTGTTTTATGACTGAGTAGTATTCCATTGTATATATGTACAACATCCTCTTTTTTTCTTTTTTATAGATTTATTTATTTTTGGCTGAGTTGGGTCTTCGTTGCTGCATGCAGTCTTTCTCTAGTTGGCGGTGAGCGGGGGCTACTCTTCGTTGCGGTGCACGGGCTTCTCATTGCAGTGGCCTCTCTTGTTGTGCAGTATGGGCTCTAGGCGTGTGGGCTTCAGTAGTTGTGGCGCATGGGCTCTAGAGCGCAGGCTCAGTAGTTGTGGCGCACAGGCTTAGTTGCTCCGCGGCATGTGGGATCTTCCCGGACCAGGGCTCAAACCCGTGTCCCCTCGCACTGGCAGGCAGATTCTTAACCACTGCGCCACCAGGGAAGTCCAGTACCACATCTTCTTTATCCATTCATCTGTCAACAGACGTTTAGGTTGTTTCCGTGTCTTGGCTATTGTGAATAGTGCTGCTATGAACATAGTGGTGCACGTATCTTTTTGGATTATAGTTTTGTCTGGATATATGCCCAGGAGTGGGATTGCTGGATCATATGGTAGTTCTGTTTTTAGTTTTCTGTGGAACCTCCATATTGTTTCCCACAGTGGCTGCACCAACTTACATTCCCACCAACAGTGTAGGAGGGTTCCTTTTTCTCCACACCCTCTCCAGCATTTGTGACTTGTCGACTTTTTAATGATGGCCATTCTGACTGGTGTGAGTGGTACCTCATTGTAGTTGTGATTTGCATTTCTCTGATAATTAGCGATGTTGAGCATCTTTTCATGTGCCTATTAAGCCCAAGCTCATCTTAACCCTGTGTGCTTTCTGAATGAAAGTATCTAGTTTCTACTTTACCAACATCACTTCCTTGGTGGCAGCTTTGTCAGTGCCGGTTACGCCTGCGGTCTCAGTCACTGCTGCTCTCCACCCGTTGGCTGGGGTCAGCCCAGTTTCCAATCCAGCTTTGACCCAGGCAGGATCCCACAAGGAATTTCAGCCCCACTAGCCGGCGGAGGCAGGGACTAGCCACCTGGCCACAGACCCAGGGTACTGGGCAACCTTTCCATCAGCTGCTCAGACTCCTGGCCCAATGCTCCCTGTGCCAGATGCTTTATCTGCATTATTCCCCCATCTGTAGATGAACACAGTGAGGCTCAGAGAGGTTAAGTAACTTACCCAAGATCACTCAGCTACTAAGTGCCCTAGACAAGAAACCTAGGTCTTCCTGAACTCAGAGGTCCTCACCTACCCTGCCCTCATATTCCCATATTGAACCTTCACCTTCTCCTTGGTTCTGTCACCCCTTTTACTCACTCACGGATTGCTGGAGTGTTCTTCTGAGTAGATACAGTGCCCAGAACCCTGGCCTAGTTGATCTGACTACTGCAGCTGGCCAGACCCCGTACTGGACTGGGCCCCCATGGATGCAGACCCTGGGCCACGTCAGGCTCACCACTCTGACCACTCCTTGTCAGGCACGGCATCTTGGGCTGCTTCCAGGCCTGCTCTATCCAGTCCATTTCAGTCCCCAGCCCCTGCCCTCCTGGTCCCATGTCCCCATCTCCCCCACGCCAGCCCCTGGTGCTGAGGTCACCCCAGCGTGACTGCTGCTGATGGACCCACCAGGCACTGGCTGTGTGAGTTACGAAGCCACCCTGAGCCAGTTTCCTCATCTGCAAAGTGGGTGAAAAGTCCAGGAGTTGTGACTACCCGCGGTGCCAATGAACTACCCCAGGCAAACCTCATGGCCAGGCAGAGCTGCATCAGCTCACAGCATTTGTAACAAGGTGACTCGAGGGCACAGTGCAAACCCTCTGCTCCCGCCCAGGAGCTGGCCATGCGGGAGTTAGAAAGGCAGCATCAGCCTGAGAGGACAACCTCAACGTCAGGCTGCTGTGGGCTTGACTCCAAAGGAGAGCAATGATGACGGCCGTGCTCTGTGCCCCACAAGAGTCCAGTCAGCTGACCCTGTGCACCCCACTGAGATGTTCCTGCCCTTGACTGCAAGTTAAAGGGAGATCGGGGTCTGCAGCTTGGGATGGGGGAGTCAGTCATAGCTCCTGATGCCTGGCAGAGGCTGGGATTCTGGTTCTGCCACCTCCTAGCTGGGTCACTTTGGCCCAGTCTCGCTGACACCTTCTCACATCTAAAATGAAAAGTCTCTCAAGGCTGTTGGAAGGATTAAATATGCCCCAGTATTGTAGGTCAGAGTACCTAGCATATAGCAGATCCTCAACAAATGTGTTTTCTTCACACTCTTTGCTGCTGCCTGGACAGTCTGTTGCGATGCCCAACGCCTCCCCCGTGGCGGGCACCCTGTACCCAGTGCTCAGTGCCCACCCTTTGTCTGGTCCCCAGGCCCAGCATTTGTCTGGGCCAGCACCTCCAATTCTGATGCCTGCTGTTTGATGCCCAGGCCCCTGCCTGGGTCATGCCTGACCTGGGGCAGGCAGTGTGCACGAGGCAGAAAGCTGGGAATCCAAGACCCCAGACCAAGCTCTACCCCTCGCTCTGATCTCTGGGCAAAAGCCACTTCACTTTTTTCTAAGCCTCAGCTGGAAAAAACAGACACCCCAACACTTACCCTGCCTTCCTCGTGGACATATGGCCAGGTACCCAGATGCCCTTTAGAAAGGGCCATCTGGTTGTGTCCAAAATGGTTCCGAGAGTCTGCGCCCTGGAGCCAGGACTGTCTAGGTTTGAGCCCACACCACTTCCTAGCTGCACGACCACGGGAAAGTTCAGCCTGACTCTGTTCTCTCAAACGACTACGTGGTGATTGTAGTCCCGGCCTCGCCTCTGGTGGTTGTATACACTGGATGGTAACTAGGAATGCACATAAAACATTTAGAGTTGAGCCTGGTGCATAATCAGTGCTAATCACCTCCTCCCAGAAGGCTGTGTCTTCAGACCTTCCTGTTCACCTGACGCCACACTGTCAGTACTAACCCACTGCCCTCGTTTCTCCTCCTCACTGGATGCTGGGCTGGCCTCCGCATCCCAGCTCCTGGCCCCTCCCCTGCACCGAGTGCTGCCCATAGTTGGGGCCAATAGTCTGCTTGGAGGAGCTTCCCCAGGAATGTGGCTTTATGGTGCTGCTCACCCAGTGATGTTTTTAAAAAGGGAAAAAGAAGAGAAAGGAAGGGAGGAGGAAGGAAGAGAAAAGAGGAGATGAGGATGGGCTGGGAGTCTGGGGTCTGCTCTAGGATGCAGGCAGGTTTGTGAATGAGAGTAAGAGGGCATCATTTAAGTCTCTTAAGTGCAGAGTTCTGGGAAGATTCCAGCTGTGTCCACTGGCTCTGTCTGGAAAGTACAGATGCTTTCTTTTCCTTTTCTCGTCGCCTACTTGTTTCACCTGCCCACCTTTTTGGTGGAGGCATCTGGAAAGGCATTTCTGGCCCATGGGATGACACTCTGCTTTGTTATCCCCAGGCGGGGTTTGGTGCCTTTAACCTTGGAAGAGCACTCGTTGGATAAGGTGTTTCTCTGATGGGCGATGTCACAGACCACGGCTCTAAGGGAGACTCTGTGAGGCACTGGCCTGGCTGAGAGCCTCTGAGCAAGCCTGGCTTCTGTAGCAGGGCAGGGCACGGCCTGCATCACAGTAAAGGAGGTGCTGATTACTGAGCACCTACAATGGCTAGGCTGTGCCATGTATAAGAACCCTGCCAGGTGGGGCTGGCATCCCATTTCACAGAGAGGGAAACTGGGACTCAGAGGGGTTAAGTCGGCGAGAGGCTGAACTGGAATTCAGACCAGGGCTGTGAGGCTCTGAAGCCTGTCTTCTCTCCTCTCCACTCTGCTGCCTTAGAAGATTGAGAGGGCACTGCCAATTTAAATGGTTTGCAGATCTGAGGAGCCCCGGGCCGCATGCTGGGTGGGCGGAATGGGGTTCCAGGAGGCTGGATTAACCTGTCCAGTGTGAGTGACAGCAGGCACCCAGCCTGCCCTCCGTGCCTCTCTGGGATTTGGTGCGGAGTCACTGGTCTTCAGTAACCAAGGCTACAGTCTTCATGGGCACTTGAACCACGAGCTCACCAAGCTGAAGGCAAGGTTTACAGAGGTGTGATAGAGGCAGGAGCCTCACTGTGTGGACCTGATATGTCAGACGCCTTGCGTGTATCCGCTCCAGGGTACCAAGGAACCAGGGGGCCCATCTTCCCAGACACAGAGCAAAGTGTGACGTCCTGGGATCACCACACCTCCTATCCCTGACTTAAACACACACCCAGAGCTGGGAGGGGCCCTGCGGTCACCGAGTCCACACCCTGCCTCTTGGCAGGGCGATACTTGGGTTGCTCTAGACCGGCTGGCACCAGGCCTGTGCTGTCCTGCAGATTCTTCCAGATGGAGTCCCGGAGCCCCAAGGAGACTGAGCATCCTCAGTCCTGCTCTTATTCTGGAAACAGCCTCATGTTCCCAGCACACCTCTCACACACTTCACTCTGGACAGAAGAAGGACATGGGATCTTTTCCCCAGCAGTCTCACCCAACAGCATCCATCCCTGCTGCTCTGGCCCCAGTCCTGCTCTCTGGAGTTTAATGAGGGCGGAACGTCTAATGCGCCTGGACTTCTAAGTCCTTCCTACTTCCTTCTAAGACTCTTACCCAGGTCTCGACTGGAGACCTCTGGATGGAATGCTAGGCTCACGGAACCCTGAGATCATATTCGGAAGTTGGCGTGCTTGCCGTGGACCAAGGAGCCATAGCTTTCATCAGATTGTCAAAGGGGCCATGTTCCAAGGCTTCAGAGCCCCTGGGTGCCTGGCTACAATGACCTGTCCCATCCGATGGTGTCCCTGTACTGGGCACAGTGCTGAAGGGCAGGACTCTGGAGCCAGGCTGCCTGACTTTGAATCATGACTCTATCTCTTATTGGTGATTTTGGGCAGGTTTCCTAACCTCTCTCAGTTTCCTTATCTATAAAACAGGGTACCTGCCCTCATGGGGGTGTTGTGAAGATTAAATGAGTTAATCCACATAAAACTCTTCATCTGTGCTAAAAGTATTCCTTCTCCCCATCACCCTGTGAAATCGGCAAGTCAAAGGTGATCCTCACCCCTCTTCTGATGAAGAACAGTGGAGACTGTAACTGAGGAACAGAGCCTCTGCCTGCAAATGCAGCAGGTCCCGCCGACTAGCCAGTGAGGTCACTGCAGAGAGGAAGTTGGCCTGTGACGCTCTCAGGCGTGGGAGGGCTCCATTTAGGGAAGCTGGGAAATAAACTGGATCTGCCAACAGTTTCAGTCACAGGACACAGGAGGCTGGAGGGGGCTTTAGGTATGGGTCAGAAGCCACACAGCTGAATGGGCCTGACACCCTGGCCTGTGAGCATCTCCATGATGGCCTCCTTGAGGCCACCCTGTCTAATCTGATTTCCAGAGAAACAGAAGAGCCACCGTTTATCCAGCACTAGGAGCTGAGCATGTTAACACGTGATCTTAATCCATTCGATCCCACTATGAGGAAGTAGCATTATCCCCAATTCATCGGTGCCAAAACTAAGATTCAGACATAGCTGCTAAGTGGCAGAACTGCGATTCAAAGCCAGGTCTGTCTGACTCCAGGACTCCAGCTCCTAAAGATTTTGACAGCAGCAATTCGCCTCAGAATCGCCAGAGCACTTGAGAGACTGCAGACTGCTGCACCCACCTGCAGGGATTCCGATTTCACAGGTCTGGGGTGGTGCACGAGAATGTGCATTTTTTAACAAGTTCCCAGGCGGTGCTGATGCTGCCGGTCTAGGAACCCCACTTGGAGAACCAAAGGTGCTGGGCCACCAGAGACGGATGAGGGGCTGTCAGGAGCTGATGACCTGGCCTGAGCAAAGAGAGAGCAAGGGCTCCGTCTGCTCCCGTTCCAGTCGGGGGCTCAGGACTGGAAGGTCTTTCAAGTAGCAAATGCATTGTGGATGCTCGCACATCGTTCCTTAAGCTGATCACGGATCGGGGCAGAGACTGTGTTTAAGTGCCAAGCTCATCTTCTCCACCAGCCCCCAAGGTTGGCGCCCCGTGGCTTTACTCCTCAGTTGCATCTTTCCCACCTGCTCCCTTCACCATCAGTATTCAGGAGGGAGGAGGGAGCGAGAAAGGGTAGGGCCTGAGGGCTGAGTCAGCCCCAGCCCACTGCTTGGAGTTGCAAGTGGGGGGGGGGTGCAGGGCTGCCTCCTGCTAGGGGTGCGGTCACGCCTCCTACCTGTTCTCGGGCACCCATTAGCTGCTGAGGTGGTATTAACTGTTTTTCATTTTGCTGAGTCTTTGCTGAGACTCAAAAAGGGAAATGAGCCATTACCAGACAGCAGCCCTTTTTGAAACAGAAACTGAATTGACTGCATTTTCTAATAACATTGTGTGAGCTAAGAACGCAGAAGTCTGGCCTGGCTTTTTCAAAGTCGTCTTTCAGAAGTAGTTGTCTCTGGCTTGCCTTCTGCTCACACAGTTCTGTGAGAAGGGGTGGGAAGGGTCATATGCCAAAATGTGCCAGCCTGTTAGTGCCACACCAGCTGGTATTTAATGGCTGACCCATAGCCTATTGTGAGGATGTCAGGAAATTCCCCTTTCCTTGCTTTTTGCTGCTCCAGACCTTTGGGCTCTGCCCAGACGGGTAAGGACTAACCGGCTCAATTCTTGAAATAGAGAGCCAGTGTGCAGAGCTCACAATCAGAGGACTTTGGGCAAGTCACTAACCTCCCTGAGCCTTACTGTGCTTACCTGCAAAATGGGGATATTAATCTTGCATATCTCAAAATCCTGATCGGGGCAGAGCGCCCTGTAAACTGCAAAGGTATACAAGATATTAGCTCTTGTTGTTATTATTAAACTACCTGTAGGTCCATTTGTAACCCCATTCCATGGGGCAAGGAATCTGCAGATCTAAGGGGACACGACAGCCTGGAGGTCACACCTCTTCCCCCTTCTGGACCATCCTCTGGGTACCCAGGATCCCTTGCCTAAATGGGCTCAAACTGCAACCAGGACCTGGGCAGGCTCTTTCCTAGGTCCATCCCCCCAAGGGCAGACTGCTCGAGGAACTTCTAGATTCAAGGGATGGCTGTGTGCAAGTGGTGCTGAGTTGGGACATATGGGTTGGGGTAGCCACATTGTGCATAGGAGGCTTCTCCAGGTGTGGGACAGAGCCATCACATTCCAGAGTCAGAGAATTCCAGATTCAAACCTTCTGGGTTGTTATAATGGTGTATGTGTCAAGGTAGAAGGGAGAATATATTGTGTTTAAGTTTGCTACCTGATTTATAACTAACGTATTGAGACACATGGTATATGGGCCTCCATTGGTAGTCTTGCTCCGGGCCCACAGATGTTCCTTTTTATTACTAGAAGTTTGAATTCCACTTCCTTTGAGCCAGGTCAACCTCTTATTTTCCACATTGAGTCTATCCTCCTATTTCCTCTTCTCTGTCTTTCTAAATATTCAAAGCCGTGCCTTATTAGAAATGTAGCCAGGACTAGTAGAACTTCGTCAAGATTCCAGGGGCTCCCTTTCTTCTCTTCCTTAAACCATTTCTCACCCCCTAGAGACACACAGGACAGACTGTGGGCAGGAACATGAGTCCCCTCGTCGATGGCTGGCCTCCTTTTTGTCTCCTAAGCAGTATCTAGACAGTGGGTGTCTGTACCACTTCAGGGTATGAAGATAGAGCTCCATGCCGCTGCCACTATGGTAACCCCTAAACCATGGGGACTAGACGATTCTAAAAGAAGCCATGGGCTCCATCCTGGGGGGTGGGGGAGGCCCAAGAAGCCTAGAATTTTGTACAAGGAGCAACTATAGGAAGAGGGGTCCTGCCTGGTCCTCCTCCATCTCCGTCCTGGAAGGGTGCAGGTCCTCAGGTGACAGAAGGGGCGAAAGTTGGTTGCTGAGAGGTAGCAGCCGACAACTGCACGCCATGAGTTGAGGCCCCATCAGGTTCCCATACCTCTTCCTTGGCTTGCTGTTGCTGGTGTCATTATCCACGTCTTGCTCCATATAAAACCCTTTCCCAATGTCCCCTTTCCTATTCAGATACCCTTTGGCAATGCAGAGACTCTGATGCGGAAGTAGGGTTGCTTGCCTCTGTGAGTTGTCTCCCCCTCCCAGAAAGTAAGACAGGAAGAGTTGCTCTTTCCCCCTTGCCCTCTGTGGTCCTGGGAAGATGCAGACAGTAGTTAGACAGCCTTTGGTGCACATCAACTTCTGCTGAACGGCTGTTTATCTCACCTGTGCCTGAGATGGCTATATGTAGAGGAGGAAGGGCAAGGGGAGACAAGGCTTGCAGTGGACCCACTAGGGGCTATCTCCCGCTCCCCACCTGCCCCACAGACCCTGAGAGAATCAGCCCAAATGTTGGCTATTAGACAACTCCAAGGACTCCACTGTTTTTCCAAGTGTTGAGAGTGAACTATTGGTACTGTGCTGGGTGAATTTAGGTGCCATCCAGCGGAGCATTAAAAACACAGAATCTCAGCATGGGGAAGTTCTTCCCTTTTCAGTTCTTTCAATCCTAAGTATCCATAGGAGGAACTTTGTTTAATTTGTGAGTATCTTCAACACCTCGCTAAAACTTGCTTTTTTTTTTGTGGCACGTGGGCCTCTCACTGTTGTGGCCTCTCCCGTTGCGGAGCACAGGCTCCGGACGCGCAGGCTCAGCGGCCATGGCTCATGGGCCCAGCCGCTCCGCGGCATGTGGGATCTTACCGGACCGGGGCACGAACCCATGTACCCTGCATCGGCAGGCAGAGTCTCAACCACTGCGCCACCAGGGAAGCCCTCGTCTTCCTTTTTAACAAAATGAGATCAGGCCTCAGTTCAAGGTCTTACCCGCTAGAATTGAGAACAATGGTTTGTTTTTATTTGTATTTCTACTTAGAGCTTCGTACCTTCTATTTATGACAGGTGATTATTGATTTTCCAGTGAAGTAACGATATACAGTTTGCTTTTTAAAGTAAATTTAAGTAAAGCAGCTGAGTTAACGAATATCAAATTTAAAAGATACAGGTAGTATTTGGATATGGCAAACATCATTCAATTTTATTACTTTAAAGGCAGGGAAACTGAGACCCAGGCAGGAGTCCCCAGAACCCAGGATGGGTAAGTGTCTCTAACATTTAGGAAGGACGCAGACATCTATCTTCCCTGAAAACCATAGACTGTGTTCTGCTTGAAGGTCACAGGCTAGGTAAGGCCCCCTTCTAAGTTCAGGGTCGCATTAACTCCTTTCATGGCTGGTGTTTTCACTACTTCCATTTTAGCCAATAAAAGTGAGAACTTCTGAAGTTACTGATTGTCCCTTTTAAACTCAGTGCATAAACCTGGCCATTTTCGGAGACAAAGGGCTTCACCCCTGTAGCTAGCAGTGACTGGTAGGGAGGAGAGGAATGAGATAAAAATAGAAGTGGAGAGAAGTGTTAAGTAGAAAGTAAAAGACACAGCAGCTTCAGCATTTTTAAGGACCTGAAACTCTGGAGTGGGGCAGCTACATCTCACAGACTGTCCCTGTCCTAAGTGGACAAAGCAATATGTCTCTGACAAAGCTCTGGCCAAAGTCACCCTTTCATGCCGATATGACTGTTATTATTTGTTACCATGACTGTGATGATTTGACCACTAACCTTGCTTGAGCACTTAGTAGGTGTCTGGCACTTGGCTAAGATGTGACATCCATCCTCACAAGAAGCCTTTAAGTTAAAACCTTGACCTCTGGAGCAGCACTCTGGGTTGGAAAACTGGCCTCTTGGAGCTGTGTGACTTAAGGCAAATTAAATCTCTCTCTGAGCCTCAATTTCCTCATCTCTCTAAAATAGGCATAGTAATATACCTATTTCTCAGTATCAGAATGGTTCTATAATAGTACGCTTATCAAGGGTAGAAAGTAAGCAGTTATTAACAATGTCACATTATTTTTTTTTTTTTTTTTTTGCGGTGCGCGGGCCTCTCACTGTTGTGGCCTCTCCCGTTGCGGAGCACAGACTCCGGATGCGCAGGCTCAGCGGCCATGGCTCACGGGCCCAGCCGCTCCGCGGCATGTGGGATCTTCCCAGACCGGGGCACGAACCCGTATACCCTGCATCTGCAGGCGGACTCTCAACCACTGCGCCACCAGGGAAGCCCACAATGTCACATTATTAATCACTATTGATACTAGCACCAGGAAGACAAAGCTTCTGATAGTCATTCTACCCAAGGTCACAGAGCTGAACCAGGTTGGCTAAATTGGTGGGATAAGTCCAGGAGTGTTTGGGCCTCTGGCCTTCAGGGCCCAGAGCTGGGGTGGCATGGCAGGGGCCCAAGCCGCCCGGTGGGTGCTCCAAGCGGCCTCCAGGACCCAGACCCATGTTCTGAGGCTCGGACTGGCCGGAGACTCACACTGCTGTTACCTGCCAGGCGGGATGCGGCGGATCCTCAGCCCCGCGAGGCCGTCTCGCCTAGCGACAAGTAGCGATGACCGGCCAGCCGCGGCCAGCCGCTCTCACCTCGGCTGGGAACCGATCCCATGCCAGCCCTTGAAGCACAGGCCCAAGCGCGCCTTCCGGGAGCCGTGGGGCACACCAGGAGGCGGTCCGCGCAGCCAATGCCCGTGCGGGGCAGGCGGCAGTTGCTCGGCAACGGTGGGGGCACCCAGGCGAGGGTGCGAGACCTGTAAGGCTGGGCGAGCAAATGTGGAAGCCGGAGAGGTAGGTGACCTGCAGATCCCAGAGGAGTCTGCTTTTCCAGTCCCCAGTTCCTTCCCTCCTACCTGGACTTGAAGGAAAGAGATTAATCAAGACAAATGATAAGAAGCAAGAATAAACCATGGGAACTAATAATAATAAAAAGATATTCATATTGATGGATCACGTACTGTGGGCCTGGCTCTTTACAGGGATTATTTCATTTGATCTTGCAGGGAAAGTACAATTACTGGCCTCATTTTGTAAATGATTAACCGGAGGTTTAGACAGATGAGGCACCTTGCCCAAAGTAACTCAGCTAGAGAGTAGCAAAGCTGGAATTTGAACCGGGTGGTCCTGAACCCAGGTGGTCTCTGTTCTTACCGAGTCAAGCAGTGGACACCCATTTCAGTTCAGCAACAGAAGCTGCTATAGGCCTACCTGCAGGGGCCAATCCAGGCTTTCTGGGTCCTGAAGCTTAGACAATTGGGGGGCCCTCTTTAGGAAAAATAACAAATTGCAAATATAAAATCAGGTAGAAAAGAAACTTGTTTAGAATGTAAACAAATCACAACAAAACATTGGCTAATTTTACAAAAACACCTGACCATGTGAATGTGTTGCTAGGGCCCTACACAAAGGCATCCTTGGCCCTTAGCTCCCACTGAAGTCCTTTATTCAGATGTCAAACTACCTTGCAGTCTTCTCTGCCCTTTCCCTGACTACCCTGCATCCCAGCCACAGGCCCTCCCTTGGCTGGGCCCTGGCAATGGGGTTTAGTAGGGCTTTTCTGGCTGTGACAGCAAGCTTGGCCTGCCCAGTGAGCAAGCTGAAGTGCTAGAGAGTTAACGCCCTTGGTTGGAAGCAGCCTTCAAACACTGATGGACCCAGAACTGGTAGCCGTCGGCAGTCAAGTAGGATCACGCTAAGAAATCTTATACCAGTGGTTCTTAGGGTGTGGTCCTGCAGCGCTTAACTTGTTAGAAATGCACACTCTCAGATCCCACCCTACACCTACTGAAGCAGAAACTCTGGGTGGTGGGGCCCAGCAGTTGGTGTTTTAACAAGCCCTCCTAGAGAGTCTGATTCATGCTCAAGTTTGAGAACCACTGTTCTACCACATTGTTCCCCAGAGTTCCCTGTGGCCTGGAGCTCCCGTGTCTACAATGGTAACCTGCTCAATAATACACCTTTTTTTTTGTCTCCTTCCTTTGCTTGTCTCATTTTCTCACTCTTCAACTGGGGCTTCCTAGGATCATCTCCAATAAACTACCTGCACTTGAACCCTTGTCTCGGGTCTGCTTCTAGAGGAACAGCAGCACAGGTGAGAACAGGAGGAGGTGTCACTGCCCAGTGAGGCGGAGGATGGTGGCTGGCACCCACTGGATGTAGGCTGAAAGTTCTGCTAAATGCTTTGCTTTCATTGCCTCATTCCCCACCCCACCCCTCCACGAGGAAATTGGGGTCGGAGGATTTAAGTGGCTTTGAACCCAAGGATTTGAACCCAATTCTGCTTGAGTCCCAACGGTGAGCTCCTTACCCACAAGGGTAGAGGGCCAGCCCACGTTGTGTTCACCTGTCACTGCTGCTTTCTCAGGGCAGTCAGGAGTTCAATTTTGTCACTAGACCTGCTACAGTCTCTGACCTTTGGGCACAGCCAGAGTGCCCACTGTGGGACGCTGAGATGATGCGTGCACTGGCCTCATGGAGGGCACAGCTGGAGAGGCTCCCTCACTCCAGTGCTGAGGTCCCCTGGGTCCAAGGCTGGTCCCTGTGCCCTCCAGCCCACTGCTGTGCCCAAGCATGTGCCCTTAACTCAGAGCTGGAGGCTTGTCTGTCACAGATACTGACATCTGGCCAGCTCTGCAGCTGAGGGTCCTACTTGTGGGGGCGGTGGGGAAGGGTGTGTGCAGACCCTTGAACTCTGCATCCTCTGATGTTAGAGGCCCTAGGCCGCTTGGTTCTGCACATTTCCAGGAAACTACAGCTCTCACTCCCATGTCACCTGCCCTAGCCCTCTAGGCTTGTACCCTCAAGAGGAATGGCCTTGCCTTCTCTAGGCCCACAGCACCTGAGGTCCCAGTTGTCCTTCTTATTAACAATTTCTCTCCACTCCCTCTACCTGTGATCCAGGAACGATGGCTGTGTTAACAGGTGTGGGGTAGATGGGGTAGATGGGGGGATGCCGATGAGAGCACAGAGTCTTTGGCTCTGCTGCTGACTTTGGGCGAGTCTTTTTTTAACTCCCTTTTTTAGCCTTGTTTTTCTCATCTGTAAAGTGGGGAGCCCACTTCCCCTCCCTCGAGGTTGTTCTAATGACGTTCACAGGAGATAGCAATGCGCACATATGACACAGGCATGAGCAGTGATGGATGCAGTCTGCACCTGGGGCCTCCTGTTCCCTCCATCACAACGAGGAGGGACCTGGGGGCTGGTCTTGTGTTCTCCAGGGCCCTGGTCTGTCAGAAGGCTGCCGGTGATGCCCAAAAGGTAGAGCTCTCCCCAGGACACTGCCAGCCCTCCCTTCAGGGTGGAAGAGACAGAAAGTCTTACTTGGGCAATCACTAGCTTGAGGATGTCTCAATGCCTCACCCTGCCAAAAACAGACACCCGGCTCTCCAGTTGAAATCAGGTCCCTCTGTAATAATTTCTCACCACATATTTGTTTTTCCTTTGTGGCAGTTATCATGAATTATAATTATTTATCTGCCTATTTTTAGACTTTAAAAAAATTTTTATTTAATTTTATTTTTGGCTGCATTGGGTCTTTGTTGCTGCATGCAGGCTTTCTCTAGTTGGGGTGAGCAAGAGATACTCTTCTTTGGGGTGCACGGGCTTCTCGTTGTGGCTTCTTTTGTTGCAGAGCACAGGCTCTAGGTGCACAGGCTTCAGTAGTTGTGGCACACGGGCTCAGTAGTTGTGGTGCACGGGCTCAGTAGTTGTGGCTCGTGGGCTCTAGAGCACAGGCTCAGTAGTTGTGGCATACAGGCTTAGTTGCTCTGCGGCATGTGGGATCTTCCTGGACCAGGGTTCAAACCTGTGTCCCTTGTGTTGGCAGGCGGGTTCTTAACCACTGTGCCACCAGGGAAGCCCTAGACTTTTTTTAAAATGGAAAATTGTGAACAATTACGAATGAAAGCAGAATAGTACATAGCCCTCATGAACCCATCACCCGGCTTCAACAATTGCCAACTCGGTGCCGGTCTTTTTTTTACCTCTACCTGCACTCACTCCCCCTCCCTGTATTAATTTGAGGCATCATATCATTTCATCTATAAATATTTTGGTAGGTATCTCTGAATGATTAGGGCTCTTTTATGAAATATAACCACAATGCCATTATTACACTTAAAAAGATGAGCAACAATTTCTTGCTATGTGATTATTGTTAAATGTTTGTGTCCCTCCACCAGGCTGGGGGCTTCATGAGAGCTTTCTCTCTTGTTCTTGGCTGTATCCATAGTGCCTGAGAGCTAGCAGACTCTTAGTATTTGTCGGATGGATGGATGGATGGATGGACGGACGGACGGATGGACGGGAGAAAGGCAAAGGACGCTGGGGACCCACCTTGTTTTCTGTGGATGCGGCTTCATCCCTTCAACACTGCGGTGTGATCGCTGCCTGGGAGGCCCACAGTCACATGCTCTCTCTGACGTGAGCAACACCGTAAAACTCTCTCAGTTTCTTTCCCTCTCAGCCTGCCTTCGGCTTAATCGGGCAGCAAGGCACTAATCCTCTCCTCATGGCTGCAGCCCGCTCCCCCTGTGTAGCTAATTCCACCTTCCGACTTAATTACCATCCTTAGTGCTTTCACTAAGGGGCTTTGCATCTTCAGAGCCCCACTCAGGCATTAGCTGATTACTGTAATCTGTCTGACTCCCAAGGCATCAGCCAGGATGGCACGGGAAGCACAGGGCTTCCTTTATTCTCTTGGAGTCTCAGTTTCCTCATCTGTAAAATGGGGTGAGTGGACCTAACTGGCATTGGTGTGGGGAATAAGGAAAATGAAGTAAATAAAGTACCCGTTCCCTGACACATCAGAGGCACTCAGGAATGATGATCATTTCCCAGCATAATTCAAGGAATAACTCTCGCTGGAGAGCCAAACAGATCTGGATTTGAATCGAGCTTTTGCCACTTAAAGGGAAAATTTTCTGAGCCTCAATTTTCCCATCCTTACAATGGGGATGATGGTGCCAATCTTTCAGAGTTTGCTAAAAAGGATGAAAAGACATGATATGTGTCTGTGAGGCACTGGGCAAAGTGCTGGGCACCTAGTAAATGCTAAATAAGTGCTGGTGGTTACTTCTCTTCCCAGAAGGAGGTGGAGGCAGGGGAAGGGGAGGGAGGCTGCGGTGCCCCTGGGCAGGTACGGATCACATCTTTTCTCCTCTGTTCCGTAAGGTGTATAGTCAAAGGAGGATGCCTGTTGCACTCACCATTGTATCCCCAGCCCTTTGTCTAGCTGTGTGCTTAGTAATGAATAAGTGAATGAATTTGGTGAGGTGGGGATGTGAATAACACAGCTGAACAAGACTGGATAGTTTCTAGAGGACTCAAGATCTTTATCACACAACCAGAGAAGGTAAGCAGGCCAAGGATTATACCCACATGTTACAGATAAAGAAACTGAGGCTCAGGGAGATCAACACTGGGTCTGTAAGTGTTAACAGCTGGGGTTAATTCCACGCCAATTTGGCTCTTTCAGGAAGAGTGTGCCAAGCATTGGCCTCAGGAAGAGTTGGGCCTCTGTCTTAGGTGCAGTTACAGGTCTTTCCAAGATTTTCTAAAGCTGCAGGGATTCTGCCTGCTATGGCTTCTTCCTCCCACTGCGCCTGGTATGGCCTGTATCCCAGTGCACTTGTTTTTTTTTTTTTAATTTTCTGGTTGTCTTCATTAGATAAGTTTTTCCCCTCTTTTTCTTTTATTAATTGAGACATAATTGACATCCAAGTGCACTTGTTTTTAATTACTGACAGTTTCAGCTTCAGGGCTGCCAGAAGCCCTGAAGGCTACACACTGTGCAACTCCAGGGGATGGATGCCATTCACCAGGACAGCAATGAATCCATTCACCATCCATTCACCAGGACAGCAATGAATCACCAAGAGGTAAATCCCATTGTGAAGCCAGAGGTGGCCTTAGGAGGAGATGGGGGACCCTCCCCATGTACTGGCTGGACTTTGGTCAGGAACTCAGCTCCAGGAACCAGGGCTTCTGGGAACTCCCTGGTCTGTGCTTGTAGGCAGGGTCAACGTTTGGAGTGTGGACATCCAGGGGCTGATCTCCACCCTTCTTAGAGATAAGGGTAGGAAAGCCCTGGACCCCGAACCCTAGCTTTAAAACTTGAGGTAGTTTAAGAAAGGGAGAAAGACTCAACCCAGTACTGGATATACTATATTACATATATAAGTAGTAACTTAATCTTGATAATAAAACTCTTTGAATAGGCATCATCTACCCATTTTACAGATGACTTAACTGGACACATGGAAGTTAATTAACTTGCCCAAAGGGTCACACAGCAAGGAAGTGCAGAGCTGGGATTCAAACTCCAGGCCTCGCTATGTTACCTCTGGTTGTAACCTGCATTTTACAAGGGAGGTAGCTGAGGCCCAAAGAGCGGCAGTGACTTACTCAGGGTTACACAGCCAGCTAGTGACTGAGTAGATACTGAACCCAAGAATCTGGACTCTCAGTCCCAAAACAAGCCCATAACGTTGCCTGGCCCATCAATTAATATATATATATATATTTTTAAATGAATTTATTTATTTAATTTTGGCTGCATTTAATTTTGGTTGCATTGCATGTGGGGTGGGCTTTCTCTAGTTGCGGGGAGCGGGGGGCTACTCTTTGTTGCCTTGCGTGGGCTTCTCATTACGGTGGCTTCTCTTGTTGCAGAGCACGGGCTCTAGGCGCGCAGGCTTCAGTAGTTGTGACTCGTGGGCTCTAGAGCACAGGCTCAGTAGTTGTGGCGCACAGGTTTAGTTGCCCCACAGCATGTGGGATCTTCCCAGACCAGGGCTCGAACCCGTGCCCCCTGCATTGGCAGGCGGATTCCTAACCTCTGCGCCACCAGGGAAGCCCTCAATTAATATTTTTGATAAAAACAAGTCTAGGGAGAGACCTAGGATGCCTGGGACAGGAATGCTGGGGGATGGGGCGTGTGTGGAGCAGATGGTGAAGGACAAGCACCAAGCTTCCGCGCTTTTGGCTCCGGTCTCTCTAAAAAGAGAGCCTGTGTTCCCTCCATTTCAGGACTGCGAGCGGGGTCCCGTAGAGTGAGAGGTGCTGCACCAAACTCGGCCTCCAGGTGGCGCCCGTACCGCAGATCTGGATTCCCTTGGAGCGCCGGGCCCTAGGGAACTGGTCTGTCCCTGGGGGCTGGTCTGTCCCCAGAGTTTTCACTACGCCCTGGGCAACAGCTCCCTTTACCCCCCTCCAGGCTACTTCTGTCCTGGCTTTGGCAACGAAGGATTGGCAGGGCCCAGACTGGGAGCTCATGCCTCAACTCAGTCCTCACTTACAAGCCCTCTGCAGGGCCCTGGGTGAGAACCTTTAGAGGGACTTGCGGTCATCCAGATGCTTCCCTTCTGCTGGACCTTGGGCAGTTTGCTCAACCTCCTTGAGCCTCACTTTGCTCATCTGTAAAGTGGAAGTGGGTTTTATTGCCAAGATACTGAGACGATCAGGTGGAACATTTTATAAAATGCCTGGCCCCTTGCAGGTGCTCAGCAGATGGGAACTATTAAGGATTGTTCCATGGACGGTGGCTGCCTGCTGTTACTTCTGCCTGGCTGCTATTTCCTCTTTGTCTTTCTCAGCTCGCAATGCCAGTCCATTGTACCACATCTTACCTGTCACCATCAGCCTCTTAACCCGGCCCTTGTGGACCTGGTACCTCCTCGGAGACGATGTAGAATGGCAATTAAGCAGAAAGCTCTGAAGTCTTGCTAGCTGGCTTCACGTCCTTGACTCTAGCACCTCCTGTGTGGCTTCGGTCAAGTTCCTTAGCTTCAGTGCTGCAGATCCTTGGTGCTCATCCACTACACATTCCAGCGTCCCTGTAGTTAGGTTGGAGCCATGTGACTAACTAGTTCCCGCTGGAGAAATGGAATCAGGAGTGATGTGCGCGTCACTCTAGGAAAGGTGGTTAAGAGCCTGTGGACCTCCTCCATCCCTGTCTTGCCCTGTCATGGTGGCCTGTGTTTGGCCACAGGGGTATGTGTTTGTGTTGCAGTACCCCACAGGGATATTGTGTTAGAGTATAGCTCTAAGATGTAAGCGCCCTGAGTCCCCAAGTCACCCTCAGAGGAAAGCCATCCCACCAGCCTTACACGGTATGTGAGCAAGAAGTAACTTTTTATTGCCACTGAGATTTCAGAATTTGTTTGTACTATACCATGGCCCAGTTTAACTTCACTGATACAGCCTTCCTTTGCCTCAGTTTTCTCATCAGTGAAATGGAGACAATAATAGTGCCATTCTCATAGAGTCGTTGTGAGGATTAAGTGAGATGGTGGGTGTAACCCCCTTAAGATGTAAAATTTTCGTTTTTATTACTTCTTAGGAAGGTACAGAAAAGCACGAAATGACTTTAGATTCTCAGAGCAGGAGGAACCCTGGGAGGACCTTGAACTCACTCCTCATGGTTAGATGAGGAGACAGAGGCTCGGGGGAGAAATACCTTGTTCAAGGCCATTCAGGCAGAACACGGCAGAGTCAGGGCTGAATCCTGGGTCTTGGGATCTCTGTTTGGAACTCCTCCAGATACACCTTGGTCTCTGCTCTCTGGGCGCTTATGATTTTATTGGAAACAAGACAGACAGACATAAGACAAAACGATCACTGAAGGTTGCATACGGGAGTTGTCCAGAGAGTGAGGGTCCTGAGGATCAGAGGACTTCCTGGCGGTCCAGGAGGTGGGCAGGGAAGGCTTCTGGGAGATGGTGGGGCTTGGAAAATGGGCTTCAGCAGAGAGCAGGGAGGGCAGTGGGCAATGGCAGGAGAGAGGACAGGGTGAGCCTAGGCCGGGGGATGGGGAGGTCTGAAGAGCGGAGTGAGTGGCCCATAGAACAGATGAGTCAAAGCATGGTCTGTTTAACCAGTCTCCTGCTGAGGAGACGTGACTCCCCCCAATGCTCCCCTTCCCCCCGTTATAAAGGGTGCCGCACTAAACATCCTTGTACCCACCTCTGTGTATTTTGCCAGCTGAGATAGAGGCCATGTCGAGAAGAGAGGTTGGGATGACGCCCAAAGGTATGCTGGGCCTGATTTCTTAGGGTGAGAGGCTTGGGGGCTTTGAATGCCACCCTGATGCTTCCCCTTAATTCTTCATGTCAAGTGACATGAAGATGGGAACAAGCTCTCTTCTGGGGTAGTTTGACTGCAATAGGGCCCAGAGGTGGGAGGCGGGGCCGGCTGCCTCCCTCTTTACAGGACATTGGGTTTTCTGGTGTGTGACTAATGGCGCCAGGGTTGGGGCTCAGACCTTGGGGACGGGAGCTCTTGCTTATTGTCCCCCCAGTCCAGGCTGTGGACGTGCCCAGGGGCGTTGCCTTCTCTCTTCCCCACAGTCTGCAGCCAGGGCGGGTTCTGCGGGTGGCACACAGGGCCCACTTTGGAAGGGCCCAACCCCATTTGAAGCTCTGTCACCACCCTTCTATGGAATGCATGCTGGCAGATTAATAAGAGAGGCAGCCCCTCTGTGTACCCATGTGGAAAGAGCTCCAGGATATATTTTTAAGAGCAAAAAATCAAGTTATAGAACAGTATGTGAAGTGTGACTCTATTTATAAACAATAAATATTTCTTAAAATCACACACACACATGCAACCTTATTATTCAGTTCTCCCCCTACTGACTGGTTATATCCATCCATTTACGATTCTTCTAGGGTTAGCCTAGAGATAGAGGAGGCATCCTTAATTTATTAACATTTGCCACACATCACATTTTCACCCATGTCCCAGACAATGCAAGGGCCTTAGAACATTCTAACTCCATTTACCCCCTTCCTGACTCATGTGCTATTGTGTATTTTAATTTCCTCTCGTATTTTCAACATTAGTTGTATTGTTTCATACAACCAAGATTCATTTGTATTTATCCATATTTCCCTTTCTGTTGCCCTTCTTTCCTTCCCGAATATCCAAGCTTCCATCTGGGACCACTTTCCTTCTGCCTGGAGCCTCCCCTTTATATTTATTTTTATATTTGAACCATTCATATGGTTCAAAATTCAAAAGAAGAGAAGTGTTCTATGATAGATGTCTCTCTCTCCCACCCCTGCCCCCAGCCCCAAACTATACATTTGCATGTGTATATAGAACATTACTTGGAAGAATACACACCAAATTGAGAGGATTGGCTTGTCTGTGTGGTCTGAAACGTCTGCGAGGATAATGTATTCCTCTCTCCTGTGTGCAAAGGAAAGTCAGAACCCAGGACAGGCAGCCAGGAGACCCAGTCTTTTCTGACTGACAGCGTCTCACTGTGTCTCTCAGTGCGCACAGCCTCTCTGCATTATCTGGGTCCTCTTTTGATCCTTGCCCCAGCCCTTTGGGCCAGGAGGGGCAAGGTTCCCCATTTCCAGGACGGCTAATGCCCGTGGCTCCTGGGTACCATTTTATATTCATCAACTCATTCAGTTCTCACAACAACTGTACGAGCATTGTCACCATTTTACAGATGAGCGAACTGAGGCAAAGAGAAGTTCAAGAACTTCTCTGCCCCAGAGCCAGGATTCAGACTAAACCCAAACAGCCCGACTCCAGAGCCCAAGCTGTTACTAACTCCATTTTACTGATGAGGAAATGGAGGCCCCAAAAGGTTGAGCCATATGCTCTAATTCACAGTCAGTAGCTGCAGAGCAAGAACTCATATCTGTGGTCTGGGGGTCGATACCCATACCCCACCCCCCAAGACCAGTGGTTTTCCTCTGCACATTAGAATCACCCAGGGAGCTTTCAAAAACATCTATGTGTAGATGTTAGCCCAGACCAATCAAATCCCAGTCTCTGATCCTATTTTTACATCCCCGACCCTCCTCCCAGGAGCTTCTAAAGTGTAGCCAGGGTTGAGAACCGCTTCCCCGGGCCCACAGGTAGGCAGGGCTTGGGACCTCACTGCTTGGGTTTAGTTTCATTCAGACTTTGCCCCCAGTGACCTTGGGCAACCTGCTTTTACATTTCTGTTCTGGCTCTGTTTCCTCATCTGTCAGATTGGATCATTAGAGTGTCTTCTTCATTGGAGGATTGAGTGAGATAATCCATGCAAAGCACTTGGAACGGAGTCTGGAAAAAAATCATTTTAAACTGATGGCATTACTCTTACTAATTATTATTACTATCTGTGTAGCTTTGTAGAGAGCCTGCCCGTCTCCCCTCAGGCTCTCCGTCTGTGAAGGCGCCTTGAGGTGTGAACTCCCTGGTCTTGAAAGGCGTCCTCTAGCTGCAGGGTGCTCATGGCAGTGTTAGCTGGCTGGATATCAAGGCTTTGGCACTCTTTGAGAAGCCCAGCCCTGCCCATTGTGTGCAGAGGCTGCAGCAGGCACATGCCTGGAGAACCGGGGACCTGCTTCTGCGCGCTGAGTCCAGGCCCTGATTATAGTGTTGATGCTACTCATAGGCAGGACATGCTATGCTGGGCTGTGCGGAGAGAAATTGCCCATGATGGGGAGTGGCGGACAGGGCTCCAGCTGCCCCCAGAGAAAGACAGAGGGCCCTGGGTGGAGGGCCCCTCCGAGAGGCAGGGCGGGGGACCCTGGCAGAGCAGGGGGCCCCGTGCCCACTTCCTACCAGTGCCCAGAGCACATGGTGCCAGTCCATGCCACCAAGTGCCATTCGCACCAATGCATAATTCATGCGCCCATGTGCCAATCTGTGCCAGCTTTAATTAGCTCCTAACTTTTTGTCATTCATTTTGCTGTGAATACCTTATAAATAAATGATGGGAGAGGGGAGCAGGGAGTGGGGCAGGAGCGTGAGGGGAGGAGCCTGGCTCCTTAGGCCTCATGGAGGAGAGAGAGAGAGGGGGCTAGCGAAGCCATGCCCGCGGGGGTTCCCTGGGGGCCCCCGACTCTGCAGATGTGTGGCCCCAGCCCACCCTGTTCGCCTTCCAGCCTCGCTCATTCACAAGCTGCATCCAGCCGCCACAGCTGTGCCAAGCTCTGAGGGCCCACAGACTAAACTCAGGAGCACACATGCTTGGTTTATGGTGGCAGGCGCTGCCCCAGGAGAGGGGAGCGGGCAGATGCAGACAGGAAGTGACAAAGGGCTCCGCACCAGCTCAGGGCTGGGAATAGAGGGGGAGTAGGAAACGGCCGAAGTGGGAAAGGGATGCTGTTATGGAGGGTGCCCAGAGGAGAGGCGTTTATGTGCGCTAAAAATAATAATCGACGCTCACGGGGAGGAGAGACTTGTTTGTGAGTGTTGTTTAGTTTTCACAGTTTATAAAGCACTTGAGTGTGTGTTTTTCTCTTTCGACCTGAACAGCAACCTTGGGAGGTATTCAGGGAGGCTGGGGGCTATGCGCCTATTGACTGCTGAGGAAACTGAGGCTCAGACAAGTCGGCTAAGACCCAGGTCCACTGCATTCTATCTCCTGAGCTTTGCATTACACCCCCCTGCCTCGCCTCCATTCCTGGAGAAGAAAGGAGCGGGGGAAAGGTCCCCAGTGGGGCCGGGGTGCCGAGGGGCCGAGAGGGAAGCCAATCCAGTCCCAGGTGGTTTAATAGGATGGACAGATTGAAAAGAGCAGATCTGGATTCCCTCCCCTTCCTTTCCTCCTGTCCTTTCTCATTGAAAGTGCCAGTGGGTCAGCAGATTATTTGGTATTTTGGGGATACAGAGACAGCGAAGGGGAGATGCCCATTCCTCCAAGATGCCAGCCCAGGGCCACTGTGGGACAGTGCAGTCTCTTCCTCTCCATCCTTTAGCTCATCATGCTTTTCAGTATTATCACGCATCATACTGGACATCTTTGCCTCCAAGCCCATCCCCCTCCACCACCAGCTTCATTTGCTCAGTGATCCCCAGGCCCAGGTGTGGCATACCGGGCCCTTCATGGTCCAGCCCTTACCCCTCTCCTGAGACTCCTCTCTCACCTCTCCCAGCACACCTTGGTCCAGCCCTACTGCCCCACTACCTGAAGCCTCTAAACTGTGTGATGCCCCTGTGACTTTGTACACACACAGCCCCCTCTACCACAGATGCCCTTGCTGGCCTTATCTGGCCAGGATCACTCATCTTTCAAGGCTCTGCTTTCGTGGTCCCTCCCCTTGGAAGTCTTCCCCAGTCTCCCTGGTTAGGGTGGACTGTACCCTTCTTGGGGGTCCCTCTGTCACTGCTGAACCTGGTCCTGGCCTCAAGAATGGCATCGTCTTATGCCTATATCTGTCATTCCAACAGGACTGTAGCTTCTCTGAGGACCAGAATAATGTCATATGCTTCTCTGTGTCCTTAGCACCTAGTCCAGAGCCTGGAACACTATGGACCCTCCAGGAAACCTCACTAGATGAATGAACAAAGACATGGTCCCCGTCTTTGAGGATCCTAAAATCAAATGTGTCTCTGAGCTAAAGATGAACTTGAACCCACTACAGAGATGTGGCCGCTTCTGGAAATACCTGGACAAGGTCATTCCAATATGGAAGGAGCCAGTATATCAATTCTTTCTTTTCCTTCTTTCCTTCCTTCCTCCCTCCCTCCCTCCCTCCCTCCCTTCCTTCCTTCCTTCCTTCCTTCCTCCCTCCCTCCCT
>NW_020172678.1:455063-469400 GCF_003031525.2 Neophocaena asiaeorientalis asiaeorientalis
TCCTTCCTTCCTTCCTTCCTCCCTCCCTCCCTTCCTTCCTTCCTTCCTTCCTTCCTTCCTTCCTTCCTTCCTTCCTTCCTTTCTTCCTTCCTTCCTTTCCTTCTTTCTTAAATCTTGGGAAAGCGGGGATGGGGGTACTCTGGCAATGCTGACCCCATGTTGTACTGTAATTCCCTACAACTGACAGGAGAATCCTCATATGGTCCGTACCAGGCAGGGTTCTCATGGTTGCCAGCACCAGAAATAAGCTCTGGCTAATTGATTCAGAAAATGACTTTACTAGTTAGATAAGGCGGAGTGCTTGCAGAATCAAACAGAGGCTGCAGGACAGGCCCAGAAAGCAGATGGGAACCAAAGGAGGCAGGTGGCCAAGAATGCAGCTGAGAATGAAGCCCAGGTGCTGTCGGTCACGGTGTGGTACTTTCCATAACTTCTAAACTATTTCTAAACTTCGTGATTCTCTTCAAGGTTCAAAGTTGAGAGGGGAGCTTCTGATTGGCTGGCCAGGGCCTTGTGCTCTGCCCTGTGGCCAGGAGGTGAGATGATGGAGGACCTTCCCTTTTAGTTGTTACAGTCAAAGCAGGGCCTGGTCCTTCCTCAGTGGGGAGCTCCCCTCAGTAGGACAGGGGTTTGCATGATGCTGGGCCCCGGGCAGGTAGCATCTCTATGGTTCTTTACGGTTGTCAAAGTGCTCTCACACTGCCCCAGGAGGAAGCCTGGGCAGATGCCATGACCTCAGTTACAAAATGGAAACCAGAGCTCAGAGAGGTTGAGAGACTTGTCCAAAGCCACATAAAGTGGTAAGAGATGCCCCAAAGGTTTGGGGGGAGAGGCAAAGGTTTCCTAAGGAAAGGCAGGTGGGGAGAACTCTGAGCTGTTGGTGGACAACCCTGACATAGTTTGAGAGATGGAAACCCCGGCCAGGAAGAACTTGATTTACATGTCTGTCTCCCTCTTGGACTGGGACTGCCTCAAAGACAGGGCTGCCTGGTATTCACAGTTGTGTCCCCAGCGTGCGGTACTGGCTTGTTCCCCTCAGATCCACTCCCTGCTCTCCTCTGCTGTGCTTCGAATCATAGCAGGGCTGACCCCAAATCCCACCTGAGTCTGCAGCTTCCGGCTGGGGCTGGCCAAAGGGAGGCATTGTGGGGAGGCCAGAGGGCTGGGGGAAGGGAGAAGTCAGGGTATCTCTTCTTCACACTTGACCTTAAGCAGTGTCTCTGGCAGTAGCTGTGTCTCCGGCTCCCACCAGCCAGGTCCACTGTGGTTCCATCTTCCGCTGCGTGACCCTGATCCTGGTGACTCTGCTTCCTCCCTTCATCCCTCCAGCCTGGGGGGCTAGCAAGTTTCTGCTGTTGCTGAACTCTGGGTTACCTCACCATCCCCCATTTGAATTCTCAGCTCTTCCATCACTGTGCAACCAAATTTGCTTTGAATCCCGTCACACTCAGAGCAGTTCTGTGGGCTGGCTGCACTCGGATAGACACCCAGGTTCCTAGCACGGTGTTTGGCACAGAGTGGGCACTTGACAAATGCTTGTGGAATAAAAGTGGCAGCCAAAGAGGTTCTGTGAATAGAAGTATGATGTCCACATTGGAGGAGGTGATGGTCTCCCTGAATTCAGTGCTGTTTTGTTCATGTGTAAAATGACTACAGACAGGCTGAGGAGTCACAGTTTAAGACAGAAGGTGGCAAACCAGAAAGAAAGAAGGTTTGGGGATTGGAGAAACTTTGAAGAACACCTCCTCTAATACTTTCATTTTGTGAATGAGGAACAGGAAGCACAGAGAGGTCATGTCTACCCAAAACCAGATAGAGAACAGTCTGATATTCAGAACCCAGATCTCCCAACTCCTGGCTCCATCACCCTGTCTTAAACGGTGACCCCCTGAGACCTGTCAGACCGCATCTCCGGCTCTGCCCTTTGTCCTCAAGCTCCAGACTCATGTGTCTAATGGCCTACCTGACATCTGCATTCAGTCATCTCACACTCGACACATCCCGGGGCAGGGGGGCTTTTGTTCCTTTCCCCGTGGTGGTCCTCTTCCCTTTTGCTCCGCATCTCAGGAAACAGCACCCTGTCCATCTACTTCCACAAGCCAGAAACCTGGGGTCTCCTTGACACCACCCTCTGTCTCGCCCTATAATCACTTCCTCTCCTAGTCCTGTAGATTTTTACCTCCTGAATATCCCTTCTTTCCAGTTCAACACTACCACCCCAGGCCAGGTCTCTGACACCTGGACAGCTGCAGTAGCCTATGTGAGCTCCAAGAGGGTGGGGGTATGTGCACACACACACTTGTGTGTGTGTTTTGTTCACTGATGTGTCCCACGTGTCAAGATTCACAGGGGTTAGCAACTTTTTTGTAAAGGGCCAGATAGTAAATATTTTAGGTTTTGCGGGCTGTGGAGTCTCTCTGCTGCAACTCCTTAACTCTGCAGTTGTACTGTGACAGGAGCCATAGCCTGATGGGCATGTCTGTGTTCCACTAAAACTTTCTGTACAAAAATGGGGGGCAAGATGGATTTGGCCTGAAAGCTGCAGTTTGCTGTTCCTGGTTGAGAAGTTCCTGCCACACAGTAGATAAGTAAATATTTCTAATTGAAGAACTATGCTCTTATCATCTATTACCTGCCAATCAATTCTCCATTTTCCCAACTACAAATCAGATCATGACACTTCCACTCCTCCACCTCCATCCCAACCATCTGCTTCAAAGCCTCCACTCTTAGGATAGAGATCAAATCCTGATTAAGGCCAACACGCCCTGCACAGTCTGGCCCTTTCTCCCACTGTGGCTTTGCACTCACCGTCCTCTTCACCCTTCCAGTGCTCCAGCCTCTCTGGCCTTCCTTCACTTCCTTATGTATGCCAGTTCCTTCCTACCACAGGGCCTTTGCACATGCTGTTTCTTCCACCTAAAATCAATTCTCTCTCCATCGCTTATCCTTCAGATCTCAGCTCAGTGTTACCTCCTCCAGGAAATCTTCCCTGATCCCCTAGGCCAGGTGCCATTAAAACACTCCTTTTCCTAGCATTGATTCTGACTCTAATTGTACCTGTTTATGTGTTTCATTGACTGTCTGTTTTCCCCATTAGAGGAGCTCTGCAAGGTGCAACGACCAAGCCTATTTTTTTTTCTCCATCACATCCCCAGAACCTATTTCCATTAGCTAGCACATAGTAGCAGTAATGAATGTATGGTAAAGAACAGGAGCTTTGGAATCAGGCAGATTCTAGGTTTGGTACCTGACTCTACCACATGGGTAAACTCAGTCACCTCCCTAAAGCCCATTTTATTGTTGTAAAGCCAGGCTAATGACAGGACCTACCAGAAAGGCTATGTTGAGGACAGAATGAACTGAGGCGGGAAGTCTCAACCCAGAACCTGCCTCTAGGCAGCTATTGTCAGTATGCTGACAGTATGGCAACAGTGACAGATCCAGACATCCCATCACATGAGAAATAGTTAAAAGAATTCAGAATGTTTAGCCCTGGGAAGTAAAGACTAAGGCCAGGGGATGACCCTCTTCAACTGTGCGAATATGGACTCTTCCTGACTCCAGGTGTCTGGAAAAGTCAAGAAATCTCCATCCCTACATAGGTGCAAAAAGAAGCTGGGAGACCATTATGCAGGTATGCAGCAGAAGGGTCTCCTGCATGGATGAGGGTGCTCAGGTGACATCAAGGGTCTCTTCCAATCCGGGGTCCTCATTTGTAAGCAACTGGGGGCATTTTGAGCTCGACTGATGGGAGAGGGCGCAGATTGGAGAGCATGAGTGGGGTGGGCGAAGGCAGCTAGTTGCGCCAAGCGCAGGTAAGTGGCCCCAAGGGCTAGACGGACAGGCCGCTCAGTGCGGCTCTGGGAGCAGAGAGGGGGCGCTTAAAGCCAACAGATGGCGCAGGCTCACCTAGGCCAGGCGCCTGCTCGCTCGTTCTAGCTTCCCGGGAGCGTTTCCCCGTTCCGCCGGAGACGCGGGGCCGGCGGGAGGCGGGCCAGGCCCCTACCCCTCTTCGGGACAGGGAGGCCCTGTGGAGCACGGCTCCAGCACGCACCTGGGGCTGCTTCCTCCTGCTTCCTCCTTGCCCGATTGGGGGATTCGTCGAGTTGCCACAGCAGCCGGTGCCATGACATCGGCAGAGGGCAGCTTCGCCAGTACTGAAATATACACTCCCTGAGCGCCTGGCCGGGCTTGGCAACGCTTCCGGGGGTCCGAGCGGGGCCAAGGGTGGCGGGTTCAGGGATCCTGGCGCCGATGGTGCAGGAGGGTGGGCGACGGGGCGCGGCCGGGCGGGAGGGGGCTGGGCTAGGCGGGAGGTGAGGGAGGGAGCGTCAGGAGGCGGGGTCTGGGTGGCGGGGGCCGAGCAGGGCGGAGGAAGCGAGGGAAAGTTGATCGCGGACTTGAGCTGCGGAGACGGCTCGGGAGAGAGAGACGCGGGCTGCGGAAGCGATGCTTGGTGAGAAGACGCGTCCGACGGCTACCGGGCGCTGAGCCGGGCGGGGCGGGGCGGGGCAGCCCGGCCCTGGGCATGGATCGCAGGGGTGCCGAGCCTCGGGACGATTGGGGCGCGCGTCGCCTGAGCCCGCTGCGCGCCTGAAGTTGCGGCCCGCAAGCGGCCAACAGCGAGCAGACGGCCCAAGGGGACCCCGGAGCGGCCAGCACGCCGCGGATGAGCCTTCGCGCCGGCAGCGAGACGCGGCGGTGGTCAGCACCCGAGCGGGCGGCCGGCGGGGGCCGATTCAGCGGAGAGCAGAGCCCAAGGCGCGGCGCGGCGCTGCTCCGCACACGCACACGGTACCAAGAACCGCGCATCGCCCCTTCCCTCCCGGTTCCCTCTCCTTCTCCACGCCGTTCACCCGCCACGCGGTGGGAAAGTTGGAGCCGTGGGGTTGCGACCGCAGGCGCTGAACCACTTGTTCTTGGCGCGGCCATCGCCCGTGGCGGGCGCCCGGGGCCTCCTTCCATCCCGGGCCCCTAGCCAGCATTCTGCGTCCCGCTCCGAGCCCGCGGTCGGACGCGCGGCAACTTTGATTCCTGGAAACTCGTATTTCCTCCGCGTTGGCCTTGGGAGGAAGGGCACTCCACTCCCCACCCCGGGTCCTGGACCCGCGAACATTCGAGCGCTTTGCTTTTCGCCCCTCAGAGAGGGTCTGGGTCTAGGGTGGGGAGAATTTCGGGGGCAAAGAGGGCGTTGGGATCCGATCCCCTCGCCTTCTGCTCCCTGGGTCCCCTTTTGGACAGTGGAGATGGGGTGGGGCATACCCCCACCGCGGGCTAGGCATCGGCACTGGAGGGACCTAAAGTCACGTAGCTCTCCCCTCCCCTCGTCGCCTCTCAGTGCCCGCGAGAGACCTCAGAGGACTCCTGCAACCTCCCCACTCCGGGCCGGCTATGGGAAGAGGCGCCCTTCGCGGAGCAGGGAGTCTTGTGCGGCTCGCCCTTTACCTCCCCAATCCCCGTGCAGGCCTGCCACGGGCCGTGCTGGTTGTCCCCAGGGACTTGTGCTCAGGGGCGCAGCCCGTGCCTTCCCTGCAGGTCAGCCCGGGACGCGTGCAGAGCCCGTGCGTTCCAAGGTGGTGGCGGCACGAGCCGGCGGGCACTCAGTGCCTTGCTTTCCCGGACCGGACACCCAGAGCGGCTGCCTCCGTGCCTCGGGCGGAGATCCTGTGCCCTAGCCGCCGGCCACCGCCCTACTGCGACTCCAGCCCAGAGCCCTTGCGCCGTCAGCCGCCCACTGGAGGCAAATTAGCCTTTCCTGGGTATAGCACGCCTCACCCTCCCCAGTAATTCGGAAAGCAGCGCCTGCTTCTTTTTCATACTTTGCCCTCTCAGACAAGAGCAGGCGTTGACCCTTACCTTTCAGCCACTTAGCAAGTACCCCCACCCCAATGTGGATTTTGAAATAAGCTGGAGACGCCCAGGAGAACTCTGTGTGTGTGTGTGTGTGTGTGTGTGTGTGTGTGTGTGCGCGCATGTGTTGCATGTTGGGTGGAGTCTGACTGTTGGCTGCATGGGGTGGGGTGGGCTTGAAGAGCTGGCTGGTGCCAGGTGAGAGGTGCTCATGAGTCAGCCCGTGGTGGGGGAGAGTGGACTTGGAGTTAACGTTTGGTTCATGGTGCAAGGGTAGGTGCACTGCAGTCAGCACCTATGAGCCTGGGGAACCAGATGTCACTCTGCTGCAGAGGGGGCTGGGAGAGGTCCCTTAGCTGGGGGAACTGGGATGCTTGGTGGTGTCTGGGGAAGGTGGGAAGGCAGAGTGCCTGAAAGGCAGAGAAGGAGAGTACCCCGTGGGCTGGAAAGGTGGCACTACAGAAGTGACTGGTGTGACAGGGAGGCTCTGCTCTGGGTAGTGGAGAGCTAAGAGGGTGTGGGAGGCCCAGAGATGACATCCTGTCCTCATCTGGGCTGGGGCCCCATACACATGTCTCTCTCTGCCTTCCTGACCCCCCAAACAGCTGGGCTTCTCACATCTGCTTACCAGAAGGCTTGATTTGAAGGTTATGATGGTGGATGGTCCTGGTTGCCTCCAACATAGCTCCTCCACCCAGCAAGGGACCTTACCCGCAAATTCACCATTTGAGGTTCATTTTTCTCGAGCTTAGTATTTTAAAGGGTGCCTTTCTGAAGTCCTAATTTAAAATGCACATACTTCTGGGAGGTGAAGGTCTAGTAGAGCCTTGCTACCCTGAGTGTGGCCTGTGGACGTGCAGCAACAGCATCACCTGGGAGCTTGAATCAGAATCTATATTTGACAAGATCCTTGAGTGATTTGTTTTCTCAGTAAAGTTTAAGAAGCCCTGGTCCATAGTACCTTCTCGGGAATGAGCATTTCACAGCCACTTGGTGCAGAAAGAGTGTCGAAAAGGGCAGTGGATAAGAATGTAGGTTTGAGAATGAGACTGGAAGTTCTTTTCCTGGAGATTTATGGTAGGGTTGGGTTCACAATCCACTGCTGGCTCCTTGTGGGTATTCCCTGCTAATGCCAGGAGGGTATCTGTGTTTTAGGGATCTTTAGACAGATTCAAGTAGCAGCTCAGCTTTCCGTGCAATTGAAACATTGCCACGTGTGAGGCATATGGGCAGTAGGAAGTGGGCAGAGGGGGTAGGGTTGTGGAAGCTGGATAAGCTGTTCTGCCTCTAGGAGGCCTGGGGCTGGGTAGATGTTGTCCCTTAAGAGGAAAGAATTAAGTAACTGTCCTCCACTTCATCTGTCCCTCCCAAATGGGTGGAATGACCCACTGATCACACCTCTTCGCGGCCCTCAGGACTTACGCAGAGGGAGCTGCGGAAATGCTAATTTGGGGTAGCCCGCAGAAGAGATGATAACAACCAAGCTCCACTCTTACCCCCCCTCGACCAGCCCAGACTGAACATCCCATTTCTGATGCCCTGGTGCCATGGGAGGTCCCTAGCTCCAAGGAAGAAGGATGATGCCAAGGCACTGTGGCAAGGCACCACTCCTGGTCCTATGGAGGAATAATGGTGACCCTGAAGCCATCAAGGCTGGCCTCATAGTGGAGATCTGAAGGACTTCAGAGGCATTTGGATCAGAGCCTTGGTGAGGCCAGTGGTATCACAGGTGGAAAGTCATGGCATGACTCATGCACCCCAGCCCTGCCAAAAGAGGACTGCCCTTCCTCTCTGCTGGCCTCTTGGCCAGGGGCAGAGTGGCAAGGTGGAGCCGTGGTAGGGCATGGATCAGCATGGCCATGGGCCTAACAGACAGTGATGCTCATGTGAAAGATTCCTTCATTGGTGAGTTCAAAAACAACTAGGTCAATAAAAGTCCTACTGTTTCCTAGGACCCTCAGGTTTAAAACAAAATGCAGTTTTAAAATGTAAATGTGGTTTCTTTTTAAGTTAATTTAATTGCCTTTGTTCATTTCTTTTGATTTTGAGCCTCGCTTTGAGTTTTCCTTGGCCCTGGGCAGTCTTGTTTGTCCATTTAATAGGTGAGCAAGGTCATTCATTGAGTTGGACCCTGCTGGATGGGTTATTTCAGGATGGGATTATCTTGCCTCCAGTGGAAAAGAAGTGGGGACGGGATCGGGCCCTTCTGTGCTCTAGCCTCCCGCACCTGTGTGGGTGATACCATCAGTCAGGCCTTCACTGACCCTGGCATGGGGGTGGGGTGGCCTCTCCAGCTGGGCCTCCCTCCCTCACTGCCCTTCCGTCGCACTTTTCACTACTCTGCAGTGGTCTGGCCCCTCACTAGACAGTGAGCTTCTTTAGCACAAGCTGTATCTTCTTCCTCCTTGTATCCCCAGGGACTGGTGCTTAATCACCGTCCATTGACTAAATGGCTATTACATTGGCATTGGTGTGCCTATAAGCTTTATTGAATTGCATAAGGCAGAAAATGCATATTCTTACCAACTTTATTGACTAGAAGGGTGTCAGTGAGAAACTTGGCATATTTAAGAAGTAGCCACATGGAGATAGCTTTCTAGCCTTTCACTGTGAAATCTAATCTGGTTCTGTCTCGGGCAGTGGGACGGGCTGCCGCTGCTGCTCCTTGCTGGGTGTGGATTTGGGTCTCGGCGTTCGTGCTCTTGGGGCTGTGTGTTACCTCGGCAGTGAAAGTCCGTGTGGCTCAGTGTATGGCCGGGAGATCGGGACTCTCAGACATCTGTCCTCAGCCCCTCGGGCCTCAGGTGGTGACACGGAGAGTGACACAGCAGGCTCGGGCTTAGCGTTCGTATTTTTGATCTTTCGTTTGCATGGTCTAAAACCTCACGCAAGAGTCGGTTATTATTATGATCGTAAGCCTGTTCCCTTCATGATTTTTGTGAGACGGCTTGGAGGCAGACCGAGCTGGAGTTGAACGCTAGCTCTTGTACTCCTGAGCGCTGAAGCCTTGCCCAGGCCTTAGTTTTCTCAGTGGTTAAATGGGAATAATTTCCAATTATATCGTAGGCTTGCTATCAGCATTAATCAGAAGAAAACTCTACAGAAAGTCTTTTGTGCAGGGCCTGGCACACAGTACACATGCAGAATGTAGTAGCTTTTATTATTATCCCTTTCGATTCAGTCACGCGTTAGGCATATTGTATTCAAGCAAAGAGGTGAAACCTCCCCTTATTTTGAGAGCTGGACAATCTATAGGTTCATAAATTGAATTCTGCCTAAAGATATGTGTGTGTGTGTGTGTGTGTGTGTGTGTGTGTGTGGTCGTGGTCTTTCATTTTGCATTACACATTTAAAGAAAGAAACAGCATTTTCATAATAAAAATCTAGATATTGACATTTCTGGCTGGAACTGGCAACATTGGGTCTGTGTTCCCAACTCGCAGTGATCCGTCGGGGCTGAGTTGCAGCCGCCCCTTTTATTTATTTGTGTTTTATTTACAATTTTTTTGATTGAGGATTACATACATACAATAAGGTAAACAGCTCTTAAATGAAAGTGGTGGATTTTTGCATACGTGTGCGCGTGTGTAACCCCAGCTGGATCGGATGCATCCCTGGTGCCTTGGCAGGTCTCCCTCAGGTCCCCTCCTGCTCCAGAAGTAACCACTATTCTGACTTCGCTCTGACTTGTGTCACACATGTGAGTTTTGCAGGTGAGCTTAGAGCCTTCAGTTCTCCACAGTCTCCACCGTTCCCTGTCATCTCACATTTGACCCTGCTTTACTCATTTGCACTAAATCTTGGCCCCTTTAGCCATTTGAGTTTGTGACATTTACGCCAAGGGCTGGAAGGGTCCTTAGAGACTAGCTGGATGTACCATGTTACAGCTGCGGAAACTGAGACTCACAGTTGGGGAGTGGGCTTATTCCAGACCCTCTCCCTGGGTGAGGTGGGCCTGGGTGGTGGCCAATCACGGGCAGAGCCTGGCTTCTCCCACCCCAGCAAGAGGCCAGGCAGACCCCCATCTCTTGGACCCCAGCAGCGCAGGGCCTGACCCTGCAATCACAGTCACCCAGAGCCTCCCACAGGCTGATCAGCCTCAGAGGGAGGGAGTCTGTCCTGGAGATGCATCTTCCCCAAGGCAGGCTGTTAGCAGCACTGCCTTCCTCTTTAAAGGCCATGCTCCATTTGGAGAGGACCTGCAATGCCATTTGTGACAAGGGCCCTGCGTACCACCTTGATTGTGTCTGTTTCTGAAAGAAGACTGTAATTTGGGAGCCAGTGAAATCAAGGGAGGGAAGAAGAAGAGAGAGCAAGAGAGAGAGAGGGAGGGAAGAGAGAGAAGACAAAAGGGGTGGCTGGGACCATGTCTGGGTCTTCATTTGTAGCACTGGTCCCATCCCCAAGAAATGCTGGCTTCCCCAGGACTGGGGTCAGCGTGGGCTGGGTCCCTCCAAGGACCTCCCTTTAGCTCTGCCCCTCTTTTCTTCTGCTCTTTGCTAACAGAGCTAAAAGCCTCGTCATCCTGCCCCAGGCTTACCCAGGGCTTCACTCTCCAGCCCTCTGCATCCCTTCTCTGGCTCTGACCTGCCTTTGCCCTAGGAAGAGGCTGATTTTGCCCTTTTCTCCTGGGGCCAAGAGAGCTGATGTTATCTCCCGGGTGCAGTGGTGACAGAACTCTAAGCCAGGCCTCTCTCTGCCCCTTCTACTGACGCCTGAAACTTTGTCTTAGGAGAGGCATGGGTGGACTGCCACAGGAAAACCAGCACATACTGGATAGTGGGACAGGAGGTCCTTCCAAACCCATCCTCCTTGTGTTTTAGGGTCCTACATCCACTGCTGGTGAGACCTTTCATTCAGGCATTCAGTCAACCAATACAGAGCATCACCTGTGTACCAGGCTCTGCCTAGTATGTGGGGATTCACAATGAGTGTCTAGAGCAGTGCTGTCCAGTAGAAATATAAGGCAGGCCACAGATACAAGTCACATATGTAGTTTTAAATTTTCTAGTCGCCACTTTAAAAAAATTAAAAGAAATAGGTGAAATGATTAAAAAATTTTTTAAATTTTTTTTTTATACAGCAGGTTCTTATTAGTTATCTATTTTATACATATTAGTGTATGTATGTCAGTCCCGATCTCCCAGTTCATCCCACCAGCCCCCGCACTGCTTTCTCCCCTTGGTGTCCATACGTTTGTTCTCTATAGCTGTGTCTCTATTTCTGCCTTGCAAACTGGTTCGTCTGTACCACTCTTCTAGATTCCACATATATGTGTTAATATACGATATTCGTTTTTCTGACTTGCTTCACTCTGTATGACAGTCTCTAGGTCCATCCACATCTCTGCAAGTGACCCAATTTCGTTCCTTTTTACGGCTGAGTTACATTCCATTGTATATATATGCCACATCTTCTTTATCCATTTATCTGTCAATGAAGAAATAGGTGAAATGATTTTTGATAATCTGTTTTATTTAACCCATTATATCCAAAATATTATCATTTAACATATAATCAATTCAACAAACTATTAATGAGACATTTACATACTTAAAAAAATTAAGTCTTTGGAATTTGGTGTGTGTTTGGCATTTACAGCACATCTCAATTTGGACTCGGCACATTTCAAGTGTTCAATGGCCACGTGTGGCCGGTGGCTACTGTATTGAACTGGGGGAGACAGATAATAACTACACGCTCAAGACAATTACAGATGGTCAGGAATGCTACAGAGAAAACAGGGTAATTGACATGCTAAAGGTGGAAGATAGGGTGGTCTGGGAAGGCCTCTTGGAGGGTGGGAAGATGTGGTCCATCTCCATGGACCTGAGCCCTAGCAGGGCTAGGGAGAGGAGTGGAAAGTGGGGAAGGGCCCATGTGTCCACAGGCAGCCCCCCCAGTTACTGAGCATGGGATGAAATATCCCCTTCTCCATAGAAAACCCCAGTGGAGGGGGCCCGGAATGGATAACAGTATTTTAGAAAAGCACCTTATCTCTGGGGTGTGCGTGCGTGTGTGTGTGTGTTTGTGTGTGTGTTTCCCCCATCTTTTCTGCACACTGTCTGTGAGAAGGATAAGGATTAAGTTCATCTTCCTGCTGCTTTTTTTTTTTTTTTGTGGTACGTGGGCCTCTCACTGTTGTGGCCTCTCCCGTTGTGGAGCACAGGCTCCGGACGCGCAGGCTCAGTGGCCATGGCTCACGGGCCCAGCCGCTCCGCGGTATGTGGGATCTTCCCGGACCGGGGCACGAACCCGTGACCCCTGCATCGGCAGGCGGACTCTCAACCACTGCGCCACCAGGGAAGCCCCGGAAATCCAGATTTTAAAGTACAAAATTTTATTTTAAATGTTAGCAACCAATTGAAGTATTTAAAAACACTGTGAAGCCATTCATTCATTGATCAAATATTTACTGAGCCCCTACTGTGTGCCAGGCACTGTTCTAGGCCTCTGGGGTCAGTCAGTGGCTCCTGTGCTTGTGTAATGTATATTGTCGGGAAAGCCCCTCAGCGAGCTGCATGTGGCCCATGGATGACCAGTTTACGTGTGACCTTTGCCATAGAGTATCGGGGCTGACAATAATAACAGGAAGCATTTATTAAGCACTTACTGTGTGCCAGGCCTTGGGCTTAGCACTTCATATAAAATCCCTCATTTAGTCCTGACAACAACCCTATGAGATAAGAACTTCTGTTACTTGTATTTTAAAGCTGAGAAATCAGGCACAGAGAGGTTAAGCAGTTTACCCAGAGTCACAGAGCTAGCAGGTGGCGCAGTGGGATTTGAGCCAAGGCAGTCTGAGTCCTTAATCCTCACTCTGTTCTTCTCTCAGTACTGCACTTAGGGAAGGCCAGAGCCAGATCCCTGACTAGACAGATAGAAACTGAGTCCGGAAAGGACAACTGACCCCCATTGGGTCTGTGCGGAGACAGTGACAGGGCCGGGCTTTCAATCCAGGCCTGTCAGGTATGTTTATTGCTGTGTGGACTTCATGTGTGATTGATCCTGGATTGGGGTTGGACATTCAGGTGCCTACAGCTCCCACACACTTAAGAGCAGGGCTGGGCAATGATTTAACATCCATGGGAGTAAATGAGGGGGGGCAGCTCACGAGCTTAGAGGCTACAGGTCATCTACCCAGATCAGGTTGCCCCACCTGGGAAGGCCATGTACTTCATTGCTCTTTGCATTTGCCCGGACTGGAGACCCCAGCTTGACCCCAGCTCTTCCACCTGTAAAACCAGGGGGTCGAATGCAATGACTCCTGTGATTTAATCTCTGCCTCACACCTTTCCCCCTACTATTGACCAGGCTGGCTGGCTAGCTGCCCTCAGTATCTCTGGCCAAGCATTAATCCTAAACTGACCTCGGTCTGGACTCTGGGTCCTTTCCTGAGTGACTGGAGGACCCTGGACTCATCTTGTGGTTTCCTCGTGTTGGTGTACCAGTGTGGTAACCTCACCGTGAGGCAGGAGAATATGTGTGAATGCTGAAGAAAGATGCCCCTGGCCGGCATGTGAAGACTGCAGTCACAGTCCTTGCGTTGACTCAAGTGCTTTCATCCTCTGAGCCACAGTTTCCTCATCTGTGAAGTAGAAGGAAAAACCGTTCTGGCCAATCCATTGATTCAGGAGGAAGGGGCTCACATGAGATATAGGAAAGTGCTTGGCTAAATGAATTGTGATAAATAGACATTGCAGTAAATAAATCAATATTTATGAGTCATCACTATGTATTAATGACTTGAACTATGCAGGATTTACAAGAGATATGCAGATAGATATTTAAATAACATGAACATCTCTAAATCCAGCAGCAGTGTCTTTGAATGGCTTGATGGCTTCTGCCCACTCTAGCAACTTGACACCCGTCTTTGGGGGAAAGTGTACCAGTCAACAAATCAAGGGACTACTGTTTTCAGGACACTGTGCAAGGCACACTAAGGTATAGAAATAGACAAGTCCAAGAGCTTTCACGGCTATTCAGAGTACCATATTTGGGCCAGTCAATTTGGGTGTGTGTGTGTGTGTTTATGAGAGAGAGGGCGGTGGGAGAGAGAGATAGAGAGAGGGAGCACACGAGCCCTGTAGCCGGTCCCCTTTGGGGATTTCAGCATCTCGTGCGTGCCTGACACAGCTAAGGTTTTCCTTCTGTGCTCTTCCTCACTGAACCCAAAGCTCTCCCTTCACCTGAGGTGCCGTGTAGAGTGTGAAGTGAAGTGCTGGGGGCCGAGTTAGCACTGGGACGGCTGCATCCTGGGAAGGAGACAGGAAGGCCATGGGGTGTACAGAGTGGGGGTGGACCTACCGGGCTGGCTGACCTGCCAAGCCGAGCCTGAGGGCTGTTGGAAACTGGAGCTCAGGCCGGAATAAGGGAGCCCATGAATAATACAGCGGGAGGGAGGCTGTTAACTAGGTGACCTCGTTGCACCTGCGTGTTTCACAGCTTCCTGGGGAGCTGCTGCGGGGCGGGGGGTGAGGG
>NW_020172678.1:469521-495675 GCF_003031525.2 Neophocaena asiaeorientalis asiaeorientalis
GGTGTTGGTGAGGGCAGAGGGGAGAGTGAAAGGCCAGGTGGTGACACAGCTCCTTCGTTTTCCTTCCCGCTCTCCTTTCAACTGTCCGGCTCAGAAGTTCTTTGTACTAACAGCTCTATCTCGTTCTTGGTACTAACAGCTCTGTCTCCTTCTGGCTTTGACCCAGATGGCCTTGACCGTGTGCGCATGCGTGAGTGTGTGCGTGCGCGCACGCACACACAGGTGCGCTGGAGCCGGTAACTGGGATGCTCCTGAGCAAAAGCTGAACGTGAGGCTGGGCCTTCTCCCGTGCCCTGCCCCACAGGCCTGATTTCTGGGTCTGTTTGCTAAACTGGGCGTCAGGCCTGTCTCTGGCCCCCCGGCGCTGATGTGCTGTGTCATCTTTGCCAAGGTGGCCCCCTCTCTGGGCCACTTCTGGCCGCCACGGACAATGCAGGCTTCTGGGCCAGGACTGTGTGGTGTCCCAAGATTTGGGCCTCTGACGAGGGGAGCATCGTTTGATGTAAGTTAGGGGTAGGTAACCCTGACTTTCTCTTCTAATGCTCTGGGGGTCTGTCATTTTTAGTGTTTGTCACTGGGGCCCGTTTACAGCCACCCAGACTTGGCACAAAGGAGCCGCCTTAGCTCCCATACCTCCCAGTGAAGCAAAGAAAGCCTCTGGGCAGAGATGGGGGCCTTTTTAGGACAGAGCGGAGGGAGATGAGCTTAAATTGCAGCAGGAGAGCAGAAAGGCAGACCCACGGAGAAACTGGTTGAGCAGTGTGTCAGGTGAGCAGCGGAGAAAGGTGAGATGCTGCGGTCCATTCCCAGAGGAGGCTGACTTTACCTGGCTTTACCTTCCAAGGAGCTGTTTCCAGACCCCTGGCCCGGGACTGGGAGGCAGAGGACCCCTGGCCAGTGCCTGGGACAGGACCAGGAGCCCTGGCCTCCACCTCCTCCTTTATCCTGAGTGTTGTCAGCAGGGGCCTGACCCCTGAGGAGGTCCCAGACCCTCCTCCCCAGGTCTGGGAAGGGACTTGTCCCCAAAGCCACACTCTGGCTTTAGCCTGCTTCCTCAGGCTTAGGGAACCCAGGCCCAGTGCCTGCTACCCTCTTAGAACTGGGCTTTCAAGAGGTTGTACACCTCCATACACACATACCTCTCTGCACAGATTCGTAGACACATTTGCCTGTCTGGACGAGATGGGGAACACCTCCTCCTTGGGCCTGGTCTGGGTGTATTTGGCCAGGGCTACGGGCACCAGGTTTCATCTGTGGGCCTATTCCTCAACAAGGAGAGTATTTCTATCTCTGAGCCAAATTACCCAGGTTCAAATCCTAGCTCTTCCAATGATTAGCTGTGTTACCTTTGGCACTTTAATTAGTCATGCTGTTCTTTAGTTTTCTCATCTAGAAAATCAGGGTAATAACGGTACCTACCTCAAAGTGTTATTGGGAGGATTAAATGAGTTATTGCCTGTAAAATGCTTAGAAGAAGTGCCTGCCATATAGTCAATGCTCAAGAAATGCTGCTGTGCATAACAGCTCCTCAGCTGTTAGTAGTTATTATGCTACTGTTATCCTCAGCTCCTGTGTTCTGGAGGCTCACAGTCTTGCAGGCTGCCTGAGGGTGCCAGGAGTAACTATTATGCCTGTGATAAAGGCTATGTATCTAGAGGTTCAAAGGAGGTGGGGGTGGGGTCTGGGTTGGTGGGGAGCAGTCTTGGAAGGCTTCATGGAGGAAGAGGCACCCTTGTTCAGAGGCTGTGGCTCCTCTCTGTGCCCACTGGCACTGTGCTCCCACGGTAGAAGGGCAAGAAGAGAGGCAGGGCGGTGCAGTGGTTAGTAGCATTGATGTTGGTCCCAAGTCAACTGGAACTTTTTTAGTCAGCTTTGTAATTGCAGTATAACACATATGGAAAAGTGTACAAGTAATCCACGTACAGCTTGAATTATCACAAAGTGACCACTGCCCTATAACTGCCACCCAAACCAAGAAAAAATGAATTACCAGAAGCCATCTCTCTGTCATTAGTCGAAGGTAACTTCTATCCTGACTCCTAATAGCATGCATTCATTTTGCCTATTTTGGACTTCACAGAAATTCAGTCATACCGTATTTTCTCTTGGCAATGTTTTCTTCTACTCAACTTATTTGTGAGATTCATCACATTTGTTTGTTCTCATTACTGTATAGGTTTCCATTGTGTGAATATACCACAGTTTACCCATACTATTGTTGATGGACAATTGGATTGCTTCTAGTTTTTGGCTATTATGGAAAAGGCTGTTAGTAACATTTGTTATGTGTTTTTTGGTGTACATATATGTGTATGCAATTCGGTTGGGTATATTTGTTCTTTTTACCAATACAAGCTTTATAGTGTAATTACTAGTTGATATATGTAGTCTTGATATCTAGTAGTATAAATTCTCTAGCCTTATTCTTCTTCAACACTTTTGTTTACTTTTGGCTCTTTGCACTTCCATATGAATTTAGAATCAACTTTTGGAATTCCACAAAAACTGCTGAGATTTGATCGGGACTGCACTACCAATATGTAGATCAATTTGAGAAAAATTGACATCTTTATAATACTGAGTTTCTGATCCACGAACAAAATATACTCCTCCATTTTCCTAGGTCTTAATAAATTTCTTTCAAGGATGCTTTTTAGTTGTCTGTGTAGAGGTCTTACACTTCTTTCATTAGATTGATTTCTATGTGTTTTATGTTTTTTGATACGATTTTAAGTGATATTTGAAGGTTTTTATTTTCATTTCTAATTAATTGTTTCTGGGAAGTACCATTGATTTTTAAAATATTGACCTGTATCCAACAATCTTTGTTAAATTTACTTATTGAATCTGATAGTTTATCTATAGAATCCTTGATTTTTTAACATGTACAATCATGTATTCAATAAATAATAACGATTTTATATCTTCTTTTCCAATATTGATATCTTTTTTCTTGCCTTATTGGAATGGCTAGGCCTTCCAGCATAATATTGCATTGAAGTGGTGATAGTGGGCATCCTTATTTTGATTCTGGTATCGAGAAAGCTTTCAATATTTCATCATTACGTACAGCGTTTGCTGTAGGTTTTTTGTAGATGTCATTTATCATATTAGGGAAATTTTCTTCCATTACTTTTTTCAAAACTATGGGAAAATATACATAACATAAAATTTACCATTTTAGCCACTTTTAAGTGTACATTTCATTGGCATTAATAACATTCAGAATGTCGTGCAACCACTACCACTATCCATTTCCAAACTTTTAATCATCTCAAACAGAAACTCTGTAAACTCTATACCCATTGAACAATAACTCCCCATTTTCTCTCCCTCCAGCCGCTGGTAACTTCTATTTTCTGTCTCTATGAATGTGCCTGTTTCTAGGTATCTTGTACAAGTGGAATCATATAATATTTATCATTTTGTGTCTGGCTTATTTCACTTAGCATGTTTTCAGGGTTCATTCATGTTTAGCATGTCTTGGAACTTCATTCCTTTTTAAGGTTGAATAATAATTAAATTATATGCATATACCATACCTCATTTATCTGTGCATCCATTGATGTCATTTGGATTGTTTCCACTTTCTGGCTATTGTGAATAATGCTGCTAAGAACATCAGTATACAAATATCTGTTTGAGTCCCTGCTCTCAGCTCTTTTGAGTATATATTTAGGAGCGAAATTATCATACGGTAATTCTACATTTAGTTTTTTGAGGAACCGTCATACTGTTTTCCACAGAAGTTGCTTGATTGTACATGCCCACAAGCAATGCACGAGTTACAATTTTCTCCACATCTTCACCAATGCTTTTTATTTTTGTTATTATTAATATTTTTATAATAGCTATTCTAATGGGTATAAAGTGGTGTCCCATTGTGTTGTTTTTTTTTTTTTTGCGGTATGTGGGCCTCTCACTGTTGTGGCCTCTCCCGTTTGCGGAGCACAGGCTCCGGACGCGCAGGCTCAGTGGCCACGGCTCACGGGCCCAGCCGCTCCGCGGCATGTGGGATCTTTCCGGACTGGGGCACGAACCCGTGTCCCCTGCATTGGCAGGCGGACTCTCAACCACTGCGCCACCAGGGAAGCCCCCCATTGTGTTTTGATTTGCATTTCCCTAATGGCTATTGATGAGTATCTTTTCACGTGCTTAATTGGCCATTCGAACATCTTCTATGGAGAAATGTCTATTCAAGTCCTTTGCAAAGCTATTTTTGAATTGGGTTGCTTATGTTTTTTGTTGTTGAGTTGTAAGCATTCTCTATATGTCTGGACACTAATCCCTTATCAGAATAGAAATATTTTCTCTCATTCTATAGGTTGCCATTTCATTCTGTTGATAGTGTCCTTTGATGTATACAAGTGTTTAATTTTGATGAAATCCAATTTACCTTTTTTATTATTGTTGTTGCCTATGCTTTTGGTGTCATGGCCAAGAAATCATTGCCAGTTCCATCTCATGAAGATTTTCCCCTAAGAAGTTTATAGTTTTAGTTCTTACATTTAGGTCTTTGATGCATTTTTAGTTAATTTTTGTATGTAAGGTAAGGTAAGAGTCCAACTTTTGCATGTGGATATTCAGTTTTCCCAGGACCATTTGTTGAAAAAGAGTGTCCTTTCTGCATTGAATGATCTTGGCACCCTTGTTGAAAATATTTTAACCATATATGCAGTGGTTTATTTCTGTGCTGTCTGTTCTACTTCATTGGTCTATATTCATGCCCTTACATCAGTATTGCACTTACTGTGATTAATGTAACTTGGTAGCAAATTTTGAAATCAAGAAGTATGAATTCTCCAACTTTGTTATTTTTCAAGATTGTTTTGTTTGTTTGGGGTCCCTTGAAATTGCATATAAATCTTAGGATGGGTTTTTCTATTTCTGCAGAAAACACCATTAGCATTTTGATGAGGTTACATTAAATCTGTAGATTGCTTTGGGTAGTATTTTATCTTAACAATATTAAGTCTTCCGATCCATGAACATGGGATGTCTTCCCACTTATTTATGTCTTCTTTAATTTCTTTCAGCAACGTTTTATAATTTTCAGTGCACAAGTCATTTGCTTCCTTGGTTAAGTTTATTCTTGAGTATTTTATTCTTTTAGATGCTGTTGTAAATGGAACTGTTTTCTTAATTTTGTCTTCAGGTTATTCATTGCTAGTGTATAGAAATGCAACTTATTTGCATGAGTTGATTTTGTATCCTGTAACTTTGCTGAATTTATTTATTGGCTCCAACAATTTTTATTTTTATGATTTTATTTTTTCCAACAATTTTTAAATGGAATCTTTAGAGTTTTCTATATATGATCATGTCATCTGTGAATGAGATAATTTTACTTCTTCCTTTCAAAATTGGAATTGGGAATTTATTGCCCAATAACTCTGGCTAGCACTTTCAATACTGTGTTGAATGGTAGTGGTAATAGCAGGTATCCTTGTTTTGTTCCAGATCTTAAGAATGTCTTTAGCCAGTGAGTATGATGTTAGCTGTGGGTTTTTCATACATGGCCTCTTTTCTTCTGTTTTGCTAAGAGTGTTTTTTTTTTTTATCATAAATGTGTATGGAACTTTATCAAATGTATTTTTGCATCTATTTGAAATGATCATGTAATTTTTCTTCTTTCTCCTGTTAATGTGCTGAATTACATGAATTGATTTTCAGAAGTTAACCAACTTTGCATTCCTGGGATAAATCCAGCTTTGTCTTGATGCATTATTCTTTTCATAATCCCTTGGATGCTATTGGACCAGCTATAACAGCTTTCCCTTGACTATATTTTGCATGTGAATTGTTAATATTCTTTAAAATACTTTTTTCATCTGTGTTCATGAAAGAGATTGACCTATGATTTGCCTTTCTTCTGATATCCTTGTCAGATTATAGTATCAGGTTATGCTGGCCTCATTATATAAATTAGGAACTGTTTCTTCTTTTTCTGTTTCTCTAGGAGTTTGGATAAGATTTGTATTATGTTTTTCATTAAACGTTTAGGAAAATTAAATAGAGAAGCCACATGAGCCTATATTTCTTAGTGGGAAGGTTTTTGATAACAATTTCAATATCCCTAGAGAAATAGGACTATTTATATTTCTGTGTTTTTGTGTGTCCGTTTTGGTAAGTGGTATTTTTTGAGGACTTTATTTTGTATAAATTTTTATATGAATTGATATAAAGATATTCGTAATATCTCCTTCATTATTGTCTTATAGTCTCTATACTTTGTAGAATCTGCAGTGGTACTTCCTTATTCATTCATGATACTGGTAACATATGCCTTCTCTCATTTTTTTCATTGTCTTGCTGATCACTGGATTTGTCACTTTTGTTAGTCTTTTCAAAGAACCAACTTTTAATATACCGATTTTTGCTTATTTAATTTTGTTTTCTATTTCATTAAGTTCTGTTTTTGTTAGTAAATTTTAAAATTTCCTTCTACTTTTGCATTTAATTTACTTCTTGAAACACTTTTTCAAGAAAGATATAGATGATTGTTTTATAGAGTTTCTTCTTTTTTAAAATCTGAATTTAAGGCTATAAAATTTCCTCTAAGCACAAAAGTTGTATGTCAAAAATTTTGATGTTGTATTTTCATTATTTTAAGGCTCAAAATTTTTTCTAATTTCTGTTGCACTTTCTTCTTTGATTTACATTTTTTTAGAAGGACATTTGCTTCATTTCCAGACATTTGGAGATTTCCTCATTTTTTTAATGGTTGTTTTTGAGCTTAATCTGCTATGATCAAAGAACATACTCTGAGTGACTTCAGTTCCTTGAAATGTTTTGAAAGTTACTTTATGGCCCAGAATGGTGAATTTTGGTAAATTATCCATTGCCTCACAGGAAGAATGTTTATTCTGTAGATGTACACAGTGTTCATTTTGTCAGTGAGGTCAGATATGTAAGTCAGGTTGATTAGATGTTGGTATCCTTACTGATTTTTCTGCTTTTTCTATTCGTTTTTGAGAAAGGTGTGTTGAAGTCTTCCATTATGACTGTAGATTTGTCTATTTCTCTTTCTAGTTTTCCCCAAAAGTCCCCAACCCATAGGACAAGGGCACTGGAGGGCCACCTAGATGTAAAAAGCCATTTGAAGTTTTGTGTGGTTTTTAATGCTCCTCCTTTCCCCCCAGTTTTATCATACAGATTTTCAAGTACATAGAAAGGTTGAAAGACCTATACAGTGAACGCCATGTACCCGCCACTGGGATCCTACAGTTTACATTTTGTTGCATTTCATTCATCATATATGCATCCATCAAACCCTTTCTTTGGGGCTGCATTTCAAAGTTAGTGGTGTAACATTGGCTCACTTCACCCCTAAACCCTTCATCATGCGTATCATTAAATGGTCAACTTACCTAATTTTTTTTTTTTTTTTTTAAATTTATTATTTATTTTATTTATTTATTTTTGGCTGCATTGCATTCCCGTTGCTGCGCGCGGGCTTTCTCCAGCTGCGGCTCGTGGGCTGTAGGCACGCAGGCTTCAGTAGTTGTGGCGCACGGGCTTTGTTGCTCCGCGGCATGCGGGATCTTCCCGGACCAGGGCTTGAACCCATGTCCCCTGCATTGGCAGGCGGACTCCCAACCACTGCGCCACCAGGGAAGCCCAACTTACCTAATTTTAAAATCGAAAGTGGGGACCTGAAACTTAGTTCAGGCACAAGGACAGCTCTTTAAGAGAAAGTGGGCCAAGTAGGGGAGAAGATGTCACCAGAAGGGTTTTCACCTGGAAGACTTAGGATGGTGATGGTGAGGCCGAGGGTCCCTCTCACCTGCCAGGCTGCAGTGATGGGGTCTGGCTTGGCCTCTGTTGAACGCTTCGCATCTAGCAGCTCAGGGCTTGTGTTCAGGATAGGTCTGTTGAGCGAATGAGCGGGGTGCTTCAAAGGGCAGAAGTTGACTGTGTGATTCTGGAGGCTATAAGCCCAAATAAAGAGTGGAAGTTCCTAGAAGGCAGCGTGGGGTCCATTACAAGAGAAAACTTGTCTTTCTTTCTTTCTCTTTTGTTTCTTTTCTTGTCTTGTCTTGTCTTTATTTATTTTTGGCTGCATTGGGTCTTTCTTGCTGCGCGCGGGCTTTCTCTAGTTGTGGCCAGCGGGGGCTACTCTTCGTTGAGCTGTGTGGGCTTCTCATTGTGGTGGCTTCTCTTGTTGTGGAACACAGGCTCTAGGTGCGCGGGCTCGGTAGTTGTGGTACGTGGGCTCAGTAGCTGTGGCTCGTGGGCTCTAGAGCACAGGCTCTATAGTTGTGGTGCATGGGCTTAGTTGCTCCATGGCATGTGGGATCTTCCCGCACCAGGGCTCACACCTGTGTCCCCTGCATTGGCAGGCGGATTCTTGACCACTGCGCCACCAGGGAAGTCCTCTTTTTCTTTTTTGAAATACCGAATTATCTTTTGTTTCTACAACTTTATTTTCAGGTAGGTCATACAGTGTACATAGAAAATTCAAAAGGCCCCAAATGGAATACAGTGAAGTCTCTCTTTCCTCCCTCTCTCCTCCAGCCACCCAGGTTTCCCTCCCAGAGGCTGTAGGTTTTCTGGTTTCTTAGTGTCCTCTCAAGCAGTCTCTGCACACACGTAATGATGATGATGATGGTAACACTACTGATAACACTGATTGAGAGCTTATTATATGTGAGCTTGTATTCCACGTATTTTACATACATTACTTCATTTGATCTTCGTAGCAACCCTATGAAGTAGGTGCTATCATTGCCTCCATTTCAGAGATGCGGGAAACGGAGGCCCAGAGAAGTTAAGCAGCTCAGGAAAGTTCATCCACCCACACGGGCAGTCAGGATGTGAATCCAGCCGGTCTGGCTGCTCTCTTGACCTCTTGTTCTATTCCTTTCAGTGTTTCTCGTAACCAGCTGCATCGAAAGCTCCCTCCAGTGGCCTGGCAGTGGTGCATTTAACAGTGCACCAGCCTGGGTGAGATGGTGGTGAGCTCCCCGTCCCTGGAGGACATTCAACCAGATGACCCCAAAGGCTTCTCCACAAATAGCCTTGTTAGTTCCCCCCGCCCCCCCAGCTTTAGTTTCTGCTGCTCTGCTGCCTGCAGGGTCAGTCTTCTCTCCTGTCTGTAGGGGTCTCAGGTCTGTATCCTGTTCCCTAGAACCCAAAAGAGGAGCCCTCTGAGCATCTCATAAAGAAGCATGAGGTCTGGGCAGGTGTGGCCGCTCCCTGTTTGCAGGAGGCAGTGCCGAGGCACAGAGTGGGCAGCGGGTGCTACTCAGCCACAAAGCAAGGCTGAGTCTGCCAGGCATGGTCCTCCACACTCCTTTTCAGGTCCGTGCCTGTCTCCCTGTGTTTAACCTGGCTTCTGTCCCCCTTCCCACCCCCCACCCCAGGCCTGAGGAGAACCTGTTTGCCTGGAGAGGTGGGTGGGGGCATGTGGGAAAGAGCTGAGTAAAATTCTTCACTAGGAACAAATCTCATTTTCAAGAAAGTCTTGACAAAATGAGGCATAAATTACAGTATTTTGAAGAGCGTCGTAATTCTGTTGCAGACAGCGCTTCATCATGGAATCTGAAAGCTGGGAAAATACAAAACTCATTAGATTAAAATAAACCACCTACTGCTCTAGAGAAAAGCTTATTTATCCATATCAATTTGCTTATGATTACTCTGGCCTGCAATTTGTTATTTTTAAGAATTATGATTTGTGTATTGCTCATAGAGATGTGAAATATTTTTTCTTAAACTGAGTGTTTTAAAAAAGATGTCCTTAGTAAAGGTTAGAAAGCGGTTACTGAGGATGAGGAATGGGGGAGGGTCAGGAGATAAATGAAAAGAGGCTGGGGTGGAAGATGGTGAGGAAGTGGGTGTGTGCGGAGCTGAATGGAAGCAGATGTGGGCAGAGTGAACCCGAAGCCACCTGAAGCCTTTGGGTCTTTAAAAGAGGGGTTTTTTTTTATTCATTAAGAGGAAGGACATCCTAATTTACCAAGCTGTCCGAAAGATGGAATGTATCCTATGTAGGTAGTGAGCTTTCTGTCACTGGAGGCATATAAGCTCAGGTTCAAAGTCTAGAAGGGAGGATGCTGTAGAGTATACCTATTGGACGAAGAGCCAACTGTAGTTCTCTCCAATCCTGGTGTTCAGTGATTCTCTGAATCTCACACACCAGGTCTGGAGGGTAGGACAGTGTGGGGCAGTCTTGCACCATGTAGAAGAGAGAGCACTGGATTGGGGCGGGAGAGTCAAAAACCTCCATCTTGAATTCACTGGCTCCTGTGCTCCTGGCTCCAGGCTAGCCCTTGCTCTGTGGTGCTCTGGAAAGGTCTCTCTGTTCCCGGAGCCAGAGCCTCCTGGGTTCGAATCCTGCTGTCGTTACTTTCTGCTGTGAGATCCCAGTCAAGTTGTGGATTCTCCTTCAGCCCCAGTTTCTTCATCTGCAGGATGGGTCAGTAAGGCCCCCTCATAGGTAGTGGTAAGGATCTATGACACTTTATAAGAACTCTAGCACTTGGTACGCATACTCACCATGTGTTAATACCTATCCCGCCTCCCTCCTGGGCCTCAGTTTCCTTATCTGCAAAGTGAACTGTCTGCTGGGAATCTCTGGGTTTCTTCTGGTTCTAGTTTTCTGCCCCAGGTGTTCAGTGTTCCTTGTGTGAGGAAGGAAGGTGGTTGGGGTGAGGGGCAAGCCCCAGCAGCCCCTGGCACCTCAAATCTCCTTCATGGCCTCCTGCACTGATGTGGGTGGTTTTCCTGGTCAAAGGACCTGCTGTCAGTCCCCATGTGCTTGTTCTACCTTGGGAAACTGGATCCCCATTTCATAGATGGGAAAGTGGAGGCCCAGAGAGGAGAGGGGTAGTATGCTCGTCTGCTTCCCCCACAGCCCCGGGTCCCCTAGTCTTAAAACTGCCTTTCCTGGGCAGCTCCATGGGTTGGGGGGAGCAAAGGGGAAAGCCTTCAGAATTTTAGGGTGTGTTTGGCATGAGGCACGCCCACTATAGTCTCTCTTTGGGAGAAGCAGTTGTGCTCTGGTCCTCTACTTTCTCTCCTTCACTCCCTCCCTCCCTTCCATTTATTCTTGTATATTTTCAATACCTAATCTTGAACACTTCCTATGCTGTGACAACCCCTGTGTTAGGCTCCAGAATACCCAAGGTGAATAAGTAAGGGTCCTGATTCTAGGCCGGTGAAGGAGACAGATGTACACACACACACACACGCACGCGTGCACACGCACGTACACACACACGCGCGCACGCACACACACACACGCACACTGTACGGCATGCTAGAATGGAGTAGTCTGTCTGTCAGGGTCACAGTAGAGTGGAGGAAGTCATGCCGAAGCCTAGCTGGTGAAATCAGAGAACACTTCCCGGAGGAGGTGATGGCCAAGCTACCTGTAAAAGGATGAGAGAGAACTTGCTGTGGATTTTGTGCCCCTACAGAGCTGGGGCTCAGTGACAACCAAATGGCTAACCATGCCCTGCAGCTGGGGCTGGGCTTGAAATCACTCCCTGCCCCAGGCTCGGGGCAAGTCCTTTGCCTCCAGAGGAGGAGGGCAAAGCAGGAAGGCCCTCCTTGGCTGGGTCCTGGTGAGAAGCACATCTGGTCACAGGTTAGCAATGGACAGGCAGAGGGATAGCTAGCCAGCAGCTCTGGCGGGACGGTCTGGCCTCTGCAGGTGGGTCTGTTTGCTGGGAGTGGGATGGGAAGGCAGGGAGGGCGGTGGCGGGAGGTGACAGCTCTGGGGCTCACCTAAACAGATTCCTAGTTGAGTCAGTTGAACCGAGGTCCAAAGACTTCAGGGTTTTGGGGTCATGCCTCTTAACCCCCCTGAGATTCAGTCTCACCATCTGGGAAAGCGGGTGCCATTGCCACCTGCAAGGTGCTGTGAGAGCCAGGTGACCTAAAAGGCAGCAGTAAGCTGGGCAGGCATCACGGGTGGTGCTCTCTGTCTTGTCTGAGACCACATGGCGCCGGCTCCCTGGTGGCTTGCGATCCCGGTGAGGGGCGAGGCGGGGCTGTGATGAGCGTGACGACAGTGACATGCCCTGCACCTAATGGGCATTACTACTAGTGTTGTTAGTGTTTTGTGAATTAGGCAGAAGAGACAGGGACTGCGGATGGAGCAGAGCATGAGGGCATTTGAATCGATTGAACACTCACCACGGGCGAGGCGCGCTCGAGGGCGCTCGTTGAATCCTCATAACATCCACTGAGGAGGTGCTATTCTCTCGGTTTGAACAGAGGGGAAACTGAGGCTGAGCAGGGACTTGAACACAGATGTCTCCCTCCAATCTCCGGAAGCTCCCCATGTGGAATTGTCCCTTTCTCCCCACCACATAGTGAGCTAGCCCGGCGGGACCCCGGTTCCTCACTGAGCTCTTGGTCAAGCATCTAAAACTTCTTCCCCACCAAGGCCCCTCTGGGCTCTTCTTTCTTCCTTCGGGAGCTGCGATAATAGTAAGCATAAAAACTATCGAACAGCACCTTGCACAATTATGTGGGGAGGAAGCAGCTGTCACAGACAATCTGGGAAAGATTTATCACTTAACTTCCAGAGAAAACTATCGGCTTCCTGTAGAGAGCAAGCCCAGGCCTTATCCCCCTCCTCCCCGTTCCCTGGGGTGGAGACATGCAGCCCCTCCTGCCCACCACCACCACTACCACGGGGATCCCATTGCCCCCACGTGGACCTGGCTGAGAGCGGCTTTCCTGCACCACAGCCACAGGTTGTTCAAGCTGGAAGGGGGCGCATCCGTATCCCTGTCCTGGAATGTTGACTGTGCACCTACTATGCGCAGGCTTGGGCTGGCTGGGGAGGAGCCCTCAGCATGGTTAGCACAGAAACGAGAACTCGCATGCCTGTGTCAAGTGCTTTAAAGCAGCGTGAGCAGGGATCCCAGACAGAGGATGGAGGGCCGCTTCTGCCTGGGAGGCTGGAAGGGGGTCAAGGGAGACTCTTCAGGGAAGGTGACATTTCAGCCTCTTTCTGACAGGTGAGTCCCCACATGGCCAGGTGGGAGGGAGGGCCGTCGGGCATGGGGACCTGCCCAGGCAAAGGCCTGAGCTGTGACGTCCTAAGTGACATCTTGCAGGCCAGGATACTGAAGCTTGGAGAGACCCGATGCCTTGCCTGGGGGTTACCACACGATTCATGGCTACCCCGTGATTGAAAATTCCTGTTTGCACCTAAGGAGAAGCAGGAGGAGAGGCTCAGTGCTGAACGGGTGTCCCTGGGAGACTGGAGAGGTCGCAGAGGGCGTCCTGGAGGGGGTGGGGTGGAAGGCAGGCGAGGGAACCAGTTTGGCTAACATCACAGTGGGAGAGAGGGAGAGAGAAAGAAAGAATATGAATGGGCTCCCAGTCGTTAAGCCCCGGGCTTGGGGATGAGGCAGAGACCTTTCCTAGGAGTGTGGCTGGCCGGGAGCCTGCCCTGCCCATCTGCCGGGACAACGCCTGCCCTGGCCTGGACTCTCGAGCTCCTGTGTGGGTGAGACCACAGCAGGAAGTGGGCACCTTCGTGCTCTCTCTGTCGCCTTCATTCCCTGCGGTCCCCCAGGGACCTGTGCCAAGGAGGCGGCCTAGACTCTGCCACTTGACCCCTTGGCTTGTTCTCAGCATCCAGCTGATCCTCTCAGTGCTGTTTCCTCATCTGTGAAATGGCCTAGCATCTGCCTGTCTAGATTTGCAGTCACATTCACGGAAAGACTTTGCAGAGCTAAAATCAGCAGAGATGTCCTCCTGGCAGCTGCTTAGAGCTGGGGGCTGTGCCTCAGGATGCAGCATGGAACTTGCTGGGTGACGGCTGCCCAGCATTCCAGACTCTTTGGGGCAGGTTTTGGGGTGCAGAGGCCGAGAGTCGAAAGGGCAGAAGGAGAGAAGGAGGTGGAGACTTGGAATATATGTGGACCCCTCCATCTGTCTGGTAAGAAAGGGACATACAAAAGGGTGACCTGGCTTCCCTCTCCCCCCCAGGTCTTGGGGACGCTAGTGAACTAGCCGGTAGAGATTGAACTTGGTCCCACTCACAGTTCCCTTGAGTGCCTGCCTGGCCAATGAGCAAATGACCTTGACTTGTCTGTGGGTGGGGCGGGGCAGGGCGGGGCCGTGGTCAGCATCTGAGAGGCAGAGAAGAGCAGAGCCGGGAAAACCGCGTCCGCCTTGCGCTTTACAGAGGCGAGCGGGGACTTTCCAAAGGCTACCCAGCAAGTGGTTGCAGGGACAGGCTCAGGACCTGGGGTCTCCATTTCCATCGCTGGCTCTCAGGCTGAAGGGCTGAAGACAAGGGAGGCAGCCTCTGTGGCAGTCAGTTTCCGTATTTGTAACATGGGCTGCTCCTGGCCCATGCTGGCTCACCACTGGGCATGGACTTCAGGTGTGGCAAGATGGGACTAGGTGAGGCCAAGTGGCCTCCCTGGTTGGGGGTGGGAGGCAGCACCCAGAGAGGCAAGCAGAAGGGTCAGCACCCTGGTTGAACTGGCAGGTTAACTGGCTTAAATCTGATACACTTCAGTTTCTACACTAGCTTGCTTTCTGTCTTTTTAAATTTATTTTTTTATTCTTTAAACAGCTTTATTGAGATATAATTCACATATGATACTATTTACCCACTTAGAGTGTACAGTTCAGTGGTTATTAGTACATTCACAGAAAAGCGCAACCTTTGCCACAGTCTATTTTGGAACATTTTCATCCTCTTCGAAAGAAACCATACCTTTTACCTATCACCCCCATATCTTTCCATCACGTCAACCCTAAGCAACCACTAATCTATTTCCTGTCTCTATAGATTTGCCTTTTCTGGCTGGACACTTCATATAGATAGACTCATATAACACGTGGTCTTCTTTTGTGACTGGCTTCCTTGACAAAGCATGATGTTTTTAAGGTTCATCCATGTTGTATCAGTACTTCGTTAATTTTTATGCCTGAATAATATCCCGTTGCAGGGACACACCACGTTTTGTTTATCCATTTGTCCATTGATGGACATTTGGTTTGTTTGACCTTTTGACTATTAAAAATAATAACGCTCGGACGTTCATGTGCAAGTTTCTGTGTGGACATAGGTCTTCATGTCTCTTAGCTGTGTACCTAGAAGTGGTATTGCTGGGTCTTATGCTAACTGTTTAATAGTTTGGGGAGCAGCCAGACTATTTTAAAGTGTCTGTACCATTTTACATTCCCATCAGCAATGAAGGAGGGTTCAGTTTCTCCACATCCTCTCGAACGCTGCTATTATCTTTTTGATTATAGCTAAACTAGTGAGTATGAAGGGATATCTCATTATGGCTTTGATTTGCATTTCCCTGATGACCAGTGACATCGAGCATCTTTTCGTTGCCTTATTGGCCATGTCTACATCTTCCTTGGAGAAATGTCTATTCAGATCTTTTGCCCATTTTTAAATTGAGTTATTCATCTTTTTACTGTTGAGTTTAAGAGTTCTTTATATATTCTAGATAAGTCCCTTGTTAGATGTATGATTTGCAAATATTTTCTCCCATTCTGTGGGTTGTCTTTTCATTCTCTTGGTAGTGTCCTTTGAAGTATACATATTTTTAATTTTGATGAAAGCCAACTTGTCTGTTTTTTCTTTTGTTGCTTATGCTTTTGGTCTCATATCTAAGAAACCATTGCCTAATCCAAGGTCATGAAGATTTATACCTATTTTTCTTCTAAGAGTTTTAGCTCTTTCATATAGGTTTTTGTTTCTGAGTTAATTTTTGTAGATGGAGTGAGGTAGGGTCCAATGTTATTCTTTTGCATGGGACTATCTAGTTGTCCCAGTACCGTTTGTCGAAAAGACTGCTTTTTCCCAGTTAAATGGACTTGGCATCCTTGTTGAAAATCAGCTGACCATAGACACGTGGTTTTATTTCTGGACTGTTAATTCTATTCCATCGATCTGTGTGTCTCTCTGTATGCCAGACCATGCTGTCTTGACTACTAGTTTTTAAATGGGATATTTTCTACTTTGTTTAGATACTGTTAGTACCCCAACGCAGATAGCTTAGAAAATACAGAAAAACATTAAGGATAAAAAAAAAATCACCTGTTATCTCACTGAGGAAGATAAAATAAAGATGCAAATGTGTTGCTAGATGTTTTCCATACAGATATATATATATATATATAATATAATTTATTTTTTTCCAACATAGTAACACACTATGAATAGTCTTGTAGCGTACGTTTTCTGTTTAGCAGTTTGCCATGAACATTTTTCCTTGTCAATAAACGTTCTCTGAAAACATGATTTTCCGTGGCTGCCTCGTAGCCGGCTACATGAAAGTGCCCTAATTTACTCATGTAAACTTCTGTCGTTGATTATTGTCTGGCCTGTTTTTACCAGTAGAAACAGTGCTACTGTAAACATCCTCAAAAGAAAGCACCTCTGTGCCATGATTCTGACGATTTCCTTAGGGAAATTCTGGTCGGTGGAACTGGAAAAAAAACTGGAGTTTTATTGTGCCAAATGGCCTCCCAGAAATCTGTACCATTCCCACTAGAGGAGATTTTCACAAAAACTGCCACGTGGAATACAGTCTGACTCAAAAGCTGTTTAGGAGTTGTTTATGTACTTTAAATATTAATCCTTTCTCAGATATGTGATTTGCAAGTACCTTCTGCAGGTTTGCCTTTTACTCTGTAGACAGTGTCCTTGGATGTACAAAAGTTTTTCATTTTGATGAAGTCCAATATATCTCTCTTTTCTTGCCTGTGCTTTTGGTGTTATAGCTAAATCCAATGGCATGAAGATTTCCCTCGCTGTTGTTGTCTATGGTTATATATTTTTCATAGTGCTGGTATCAGTCACTCATTGCCTCGGTAAAGCTGCATAACAAACCACTACAGCAATCATTTGCTCTCACTTATGTGTCTGTGGGCCGACGGGGGAGGGTCAGCAAATCTAGGCGAGGCATGACTGAGCTTGATTCTGGGCCCTGTGTGGGTTCAGTCTCCTCACTCTATCTGAGGCATGTTCCTCTCAGGTTGAAAGGCAGGAGCTCCAGAGGCAAGCCCCTCTGCACGAGGATCATGCTTCTGCTAGTATGATCACCCACAGTGATGACCAGGGGGTGGGAATGAACTTGGCAGGTTTGAGGCTGAGAAATGGCTAGTGTGCCTGAAATACGGTGGTGGAAGGGGTAAGGAGGAAAGTGCCACTTACGGATGCATGAAAGATATTGTCAACTGAATTAATCAAAAGAATGTGTCAATGGAAGTGAATTTACTGAGACGGGAAAAGCAAGGACGGGAACCTATTCAGAGAAGAAATTGGATCGCTGTTGGATAAGTTAAATGTTAGAGACACACCAAGAGGAGATGTTAAGTTGGCAGATGGCTGTATGGGGTAAAGTAGACTCTGCTTGCAAGGAGCTGAGGGTCTTCTTGCAGAAGGAGGATGTGTGAAAGTCTGACTAACCCTTGCAGCTGGGATAGCTGTCTCCAAAAATGTATGAAGGACAAGGGGAGCTGAGGATCCCACTGCCGGCAGAGATCCAGGAAGGCTTCATGGAAGAAGTGGCATTAGAGCTGTGCCCTGCAGGGGGGGCTGGACATGCAAGGTGGGGCCAGGTGGTCCTCCAGATGGAGAGAATAGCCTGGCCGAGGCACAGAGGGAGAACACAGAGTGTGGTGACTGGCAGTGACCCCGTGAGGGAGAGGGTGCAAATTTCAGCAACGTGCCAGAGCTGGGCCAGGGTCTGTTGGCTGTTACCATGCTGGTGAGTCGGGAGATAGGAGAAAGGTGACCTTGATCAACTCTCTTCTTCCTCCCCACCCTGATGGGACTGGGGATCTGAGGATCAGGAGCCTCACCTGCCTTTTCTGGAACTCAGAAGTAGAGTGAGTGCCCAGTGCTGGTGACGGTATCGGGAAACTGGCCCTTTCCTAATTGTTGGAGGAAGTGCAACTTCGGGCACCCTCTTTGGAGAGCAGTTTGTCAACAGCTATAAAAATATGAAAATCTCCCACTTCACACGGTGTATAGACATGGGAAAAAGGATTCATTGTGGCTTCGTTCGTTAATGCGAAAGGTTTAAAACAAACTAAATGTCCATCAGCAGAGGTTAATTATGGTCCCCCTGTATAGAACACTCCGCAGCTACTGAAAAGAGCAAGGCAGCTCTGTGTGTACTGAGATAGAGCCATCTTCAGGATACACTGCCATGAGAAACACCTAGGAGTAGCATAGCATGAATACCACTTGATTTTTTTTTTTAAGAGGAGGAGAGACCTATATGCTATATCCTTACGTGTACCTACAGTACTTCAGGAATTCTTGATTGCCTCTGGGCATGTGTGGGCTTGGGTAGAAAGGAGCCTCACTTCCTGCGCTACATCCTCCTGTACAATTATTTACCCTGTCTGTGTATGACTTCCAAAAAGGACAGAATAAAATATAGTTCCTGCTGAATGATTTTTTAAAAAGTATAGGTTGAGGGGACTCAAGACACCTAGCCCCCTGTGGAGGATGCTGGACCACCTGACACGCCACCGTGGGGGTCTCAGGCTGTGCCCCTCGCAGCCCTGCTTGGCTCACCTCCCCCCGCCCCCACCCCTGGTTCACTCGGTGGGAGCTTTGGGGAGGGACCCAGGGAAGGGCACAAGAATATAATGGCCACAGGGTGGTCTTTTCCCTCCTTCCAAGTAGGGTCCCTGTAAGTGACCTTCCATCCTAGCAGCCTCCCCAGACAGTGGCCTGGATGGTGTGGGCTTTGAAGTGTGGCCATCCGTGGCCCTAACAGTGTGCCTGCAGAAGTCTCCTTGCACGCACAAACATCTCTGTGTGTAGTGGTGGTGAATAATCCCCAAATTGTCTTTGATTTCTGCAGTGTATTTCTATTCAAAGTTGAGTGTGTCTGATTTTATGGGAATTCATAACAGTTCATACGAAATCGTGGCACCCTGCTGTGAAAATCTCTCAATCCTGAGAAGCTGAAATGCTCAGGTGTCCCCTCCTGCCCTTTCCCTCCCCCTCTGCTCTGTCCCCTTGCCTGCTGGGATGGAAAGCACTGCCTGTCGGCATGCTGAGTGCACCCTCTGCCCCTGCGTCTCCTGACTGGGCTGTGGGGAGAGGTGGGCAACGGTGACAGGAGGGCCTGCGCAGGAGCTGAGCCCAGAGTGGGCTGGTTTCCCGGAAGAGGAGAGAGTGCTTTGCTCCGACGAGCATGCTTTCTAGTCTGTCCAGGAAGCCAGGCTGCGATGGGCTGCATCTCGGGTTTGGTGCAAAGGCATTTGATGAAACCCCTGCGGATCGGGAGGGGTTTGAGAGGAACCTGGCTCCCTCCAGCCTGGGGAAAGGGGAGACAGGAAGGAGGGGCCCTCCAAGGTTGGGCCAGGGGCCCCCCTGCTGCAGTTCACAGAGCCCAGTTTGCAGATGTGAGAGAGCGGATGAGTACATTAGGGCACTCGTTTTACTTTTAAATTTCAGGACCTCCCCCGACCCCCCACCCGGGGCGACAACCCTCGGGAGAGGGCCAAGCTTCAGACCTGGGCCTGGTCTGCAAGGCCTGGGCTTTAGCCACTCTGCTGCTAATGCGTCTCCGTGGGCAGAGCAGGGGGAAGTCGTCCGTGATGGGCCTCATCAGACCTCCTCCCCGTGGGGTGGGAAGGTAGCCTGGCTGGGCTGGCAGGGCAGAGAGGCAGGGCCTCAGAACTGGGACCCACTTCCCGGGAGGGAGTGAACTCCTGTCCCTAGAAGGGTCTGAACAGCTTCAGAGGGGTACGGTTAACCTGAGGATCCGCCCAGCTCTGAGGGTCTCCTGTGGCTTTCAGACCTAGGACCGCGGGCCTCAGGGAAGTTCAGAAGAGCATAGGAAGGAACTTTCTAATCAGAGTTGTCTGTCTGTTCACAGGCTGCTGGCAACGTTTCGGTAGGGTGGACACAAGCTAGGTCTCTGACTGTTAAAACATTGAATGTTTATTATAGAAAATGAGGAAAATGAAAATCGTATGTAGAAGAATATAAAGTCAGCCATAAACTCACCAGATGAAACCACTGTTTCACGTAACAGTCCTGTATGTGTGCCCCCCCCACACACACACACTCACACTCACACATGTACACAGCCGTACACAATCCTCTGAGCGCTTCCTGTGGACATCCCACAACTGAACAAGTCCCCCTTGGCTGTCTGGGCTGTTCTGTTGTCATAAATAACACAGCAGCGAATGTTCTGTGGCTGAGTGTCCATGCTCGGCCGTGATGATTTCCTCAGCTGAAGTTCTGGAAGTGGAATCGCTGGGCCACGAGGGTGTACACACCTTCAGGCTCTTCATACAGATTTCAAATATTGATTGATTCTCAGCCAAGTTGCCTCAGCTTGAGGGTGCGGGAGCCCTGGTGATCCTGTCCCTCTGGTGGCTTCAAGTGCCCATGACGCCCGCATTCACGTCTCTAGCCCCACCTCAGGCCTGAGCTCTAGTTGAGGGTATCCTCCTGCCCCATCCAGCATTGCTACTTGGCTGTCAGCAGCCATTCCAAACTCACCGTGCCCCAACCTGAGCTTCAGATCTTGCCCCTCAGCTGGTCCCACCTGCAGCCTTTCCCTGTCCTGGTTAATCGCATCTCCATCCTTCCAGGTGCTTGGGCCAAAACCCTGTGCTCAGTTCTTTCTAGCACAGCTATATCCTCTCCAGCAAGAAGCCCTCTCAGCTGTACTCTGAAAATGCCCGGAGTCTGCCAGATCTCACACCCGCTACCCCTACCCTGCTGGAGCCCCCGGCATCTGTGGCTTGCATCACTGTGATAGCCTCCACAACTGTCTGCCTGTATCTGCCCTTGCCTCCTACTGTGAGTCCTCAACTCCACAGCCAGAGTTCTCCTTGAAACCCTGAGTCACTCTCATCCCTCTTGGCTGTCTGAAGACCACGACTCCCAGTTTACTCATGTCCGTGGTTTACAAGGTGCCCATGGTGGTCCCATTGTTCTCTGCCCTCATCTCTTACAACTCTCCCCACTGTGCACGCCGCTTCAGCCACACTGGCCTCCTCGCCGTTCCTCAGGCATGCTAGCACGTCTTGCCCCAGGGCCTTTGCAAAGGCTGTTGCCTCTGTCCAGAAGGCCTTTCTCCCAGATAACCACACAGCTCATTCTCTTGCTTCCTCATGTGTTGGTTCATACATCACCTTCAGTGGTACTCAGACCTCTTGCCACACTCCTGCCTTCCTTCCTTAGCACTTACCATCCCGAACTCACTGTAGAACTTGTTCACCGACTCTCTGTGTTGGGCTCGCTTAGGCGTGCCAGCTCCCCACCCCCACCAGGTCATCAGCCTGTTCTCTTCTCTGGGCCACTGTCTAGCGCAGTGCCTGGCCCACAGCCGGCGATGTCGGGGCAGACATGTGCAATGGGGCCACACCTCTCCGTGTAGCTCATAAGCTCTCTCAGGTGTAGGTGGAGGCTTTGATTTTATTTGCGGAGGAGGTGATTCCTATGTGGGGGTGAGTCCCGGGATGCTGTAAGTGCGCCACCGGCTAGAGCCTCCCCTGCTGGCCCTCAGCCCAGGCCTCCATGAGCAGCAGGTCGTTATGGGCTGATGACAGGACAAGGTGAAGGCCAGTCTGGGCAGGGTTGCTGCCTTGAATCTGGGAAATTCTGTAGTCTGCTCCCTCCAGGGACAAACGTGTGAACCTCTAGGGGATGGTGCTGGAGGAGGCGTGGGGGGTACGGAGGGAGAACTTGGTCACCCCTGATGGTGCGTGCATTGTCTTATTGGTACTGGTTCCAGGGGCAGTGCCTGTCAGATGTCAGCGTGGAAGGGCAGACTAAACAGGAGCCTGCTCACCAGCCCTAGTTGTACCTCTTCTTCTGGCACACACACTTGGCCTTGCTGCTGGCTCCTGTATACTGTGGCTGTGGAGCATGTTGTATTCTCACCCAGGTCTGGCTTAATAGCCTCTGAGTAGATGCAGGGTCCTGCCCAGGGCCTTCCCACCAGGCCCTCAATGTGGGCCTGCCCTGGGGCACATGTCTGAGCTCAGCAAGGGTTGGGGCTGAGGGTGGGAGACCTTGGGCTTGAGCACTTACTGGCTGTGTGACCTTGGGCAAGTTGTTTAACCTCTCCAAGCCCCAGCATGTAGGACACACTACACACCATGGTGGCTGGCATGTACTATGTGCTCAGTAAGTGTTAGCAGTATGCATCCTTGAACTCTGTGCAGCTCACATCTCAGCTCCCCTAGAAGGCTCAGGAGTTCTCTCTTTGCATGGCCCTGGGCAGTGACAGGCGCAGGTGCTTTTTGATATCTCACATGCATTGCCAGCCTTTCTCATGACTCTGTATCCCTCCCACAGTGCCTGCTTCAGGGCTTGGCATGAAAACGGATGTTGGAAATTGGCAGCCTGAGGGCTTTGGGTCCTGGCTTCGGGTCTTCTTGGCAGTGGGTATGTTTGAGAGATTTCTGGAAAGCTTCCTGTGAGAAGCTTTAACCCTGCTCTAACCCTGCTTGTACCTCTGGGACTTATACCAGGCTGGACAGGCAGCCCAGCACAGAAGGGTGTGTGTCTATGTTTCCTGGTCCAGTGGGGACAGGTGAGGGTCAGTGGGAGCTCAGGCTGAATCCTGAGGGTGGCACAGCCTTGCATGGTAGAGAAGGCCATGGAGCTCTGCTGGCCAGGAGATGGGAAGGCCTGGAGGCTGGGGAAGCAGCTGTTTCACAGGGCGGAGTGAGGTCAGGCAATGCTGGGGGACCCATGCCACTCGCGGCAGCCCCAGCACCTAGGGAATGCCGGCAGGCAAAGGCAGCATGTATCGCAACACCTGCCGTGGAGGTTGGGGCCCACGGGCCTCTTCCCATTGCCACTAGCCTCTGTTCTCTCTGGACCTTGCTTTCCTCCTCTTGGCCAGAGGGACCAGAGGAAGAATAAGATCTGGGATCTCCGGGAAAACTCAGTAGTAGGATGGACCCACTTGGTCCTGCCCACTCTGCTTCACCCTTTGGAGCCTGTGTCCCCTCGACCCAAGGCAAGAATGGAGAGTCAGGATGGAACAAAGATTGTCCCTGCTGTTGGATGCTCCAGAGATGGCCTCTGCCAATCCCGTCAAGTGAGGGCTGTGTTTGGCTGCCCTTGACTGACAGAAGGGGGGCACTGAGGCAGTGTGAGTGCCTCTGAAGGGGAAACAGACATTCAAGGAGAGAGGATGGGAACAGTGTGCCCAGCAGCGTCAGAGCCTGAGCCAGCTCGTGGAAAGTGAGATGCAGCACGCACTCGTGTGTGTCGTGCACACACGCTCAATTCTTTGTGTCACGTTCATCCTGTGTCTATTGTGTTGTGTATTGTCCTCCTTGAGGGAGGGACCACGCCTTCCCCTTTCATAGATTAGGAAAGGGGTGGACAGCAGCATGGTGTGATGGAAATAGCGTGGGACTCAGGTCCAATCCTAGGTGACCTCTCTGAGCCTTAATTTCCTCATCTGTAAAATGGGGACAATAATAACTACATTTTAGAGATATTTGGGAAGCTTGAATAAAGTCGTACCTGTGAAAATCCCAGGCTTGTGGGAGTTGCCTAGTAAGTGTTCATTTTCTTCCTTCCTTTCTTCCGCTGCAGACTTCCTGCAGCACCCAGCAGAACGGTGTGCACTCCCAGCTATTTGTGGACGATCTTCTCAGCAGATGTTGTTTAATTCTCATAACAGCTGGTTTCCAAAGGCAGAGGGCTGGAGATTTTTTTTAAAAGACACTCACTCACTAGGAGATGTCAGAGTGTCACTTAATTGCTCTGTGCCTCGGTTTCTCCTCTTCTAAATCAGGGATAATGCTTGTGATGTTGGCTAGCTTCTTTGCAGCATACGGTAGGCTAATGCAAGATAACAGATGGAAAGTGGTTTGAACATTTAGAAAAAGGCGTCGTCACTGGTAGTTAGGGAAATGCAAATTAAAACAACAAGGCCATTCCATTTTTCATGCTTCCAATTGGCAGCCATTTAAAAGAGGGATCACTTCCAGGTGGGCACAGAGGCCCTCTCATACACTTCTAGATGGAGTGGGAATTGCCACAGTCTTTACAGAAGGTAATATGACAGTGGCTAAGAAAAGTTTACATACGTGCTCTGTGTTGTATTTAACTGGCCCATTAATGCCGCTGTTGGAGAACCAAAATTGAGAGCAAAGTCCCAACACAGTTACATGCAGAGAGATGCCCACGGTGACATTGCCTGTGTGGCAAGAACCTGTAAACACTCACATACCCAACAATAGGGGATGTTTGTCTCCATGATGAAACGTCCATACGATGAACTGTTATCTAGCTCTGAAAATGGAGGAAGTGGATGTGGCAGTGTTGACCTGACGGGCTGTCTGTGAATTATTACGACATGAGAAAAGTGAGTTTCTTTTGTGTAGAGGGTAACTTCATCGTCCTAAAGGGAAACAGCAACCACACCACTCGTATGCCTTTGTAACGTGAACATATCTGCTTGGGTGTGGAGAAGGGCCTCGTAGATGCACGCCAGGCCCAAGCTGCCCACTCTGGCCATCAGACAGGTCACGTGTGGCTCATGAAAATGGAATTATTTGCCAACATTTACAAATTGAATTCATAGTAAAAACCAAACTTCCAGCTTTTCATTGAGAAAAATCAGAAGCTCTGGGCACACTGCACCCACATTCCCTCTTGGCTGAAATACATCAGCAGCTGCTGCTTTTGGACAGAGTGTTGGCCTCCAAATGACCATCATTCCCACCACTGGGGTCTCCTCATTTGTATGCCCTGCCTGCCCCTGTGATAGGCTGCTGACCTCTGGAAACGCAAAGGGGTGGAAATACAGGGATATGATGGGCATTTGTCTTTTATTACGTGACAACGTCTTAGAATCTTTTATTTCCCACGTCACTGTTTCATACTTGGTAATTAGAACATTTTAAGTACAGTATTCAAGGAAAACACGAGGGCACCGCGGGCCATTGTGTGTGGTGTGGGACAGGATCCACCCTCCACTTGGCACCCGGCTGGGAGAGGGAGTCGGCTCCAGGTCCGGAACTGAGAGATCTGAGCCCTGTGCCCTTTCTGAAGCCCTTGCCCCGAGGTCTTGCAGAGATGTGAAGTCTCTCCACAAAACCCTTTTCTTCAACTCCCTTCTCCTCCCCAAGGCTTTCCTGAGCATTTAACGATAAGGGAGGTGGCATGTCAACTTGGGTCCAGATGCTGACCCCACCACTCACTAGTTGGGGGTCTCTGAGCAGATTGTTTAACGGCTCTCGGCCTTCAGACCTCACCTTGTGAACTGGGGAGGCTAATGCCTCCCAGGCAAGGTGCACAGTAGGTGCTCCCTGAAGGAGGATGTGTGGGCCCTTGGCTAGGCTGTGGGGATGCAGAGGTGAGTGGGCCGTGAGCTGAGACACAGAGGTGAGACAGCGTTAGCGGAAGGTAGGGATCCCCAGCTGAGGAGCATGGGCCCCTCCCGGTGTCACTGCTGGTCTCCAGGGAGGCCTGCTCCAGAGCCGCTGCGGGCGTAAGAAGGAACCAGAGGGCCGTGGCCCTGCTGTAATGGGGCCGGGCAGGCCACGGCCGCGACGGGAGGGAGCAGCCCTCCCGCCGCCCACCCGCAACCCCCACCCCACTACACTTAGAGATGGGAGCTTGCTTTGCTAAGCCTCTGGCAGCTGGACCCCAGCTCTCTCTAGAGCTTAGCTAGAGAGAAAAGTCCGGCTCCAGCTTTCCACAGACTTGCTGGAGGGCCCTGGTCAGGTTACCTCCCTTCTCTGTGCCTCTTTGGACACCATGGCCTGGGGGCTGCTTTCATATCCAAGGTTATGAGATGATACTGCAGATATAAAAACAGGAAAAGACATGTTCATTGGGCACTTTGGCTGGCGGGGGGTGGGGGGGGTGGCGGCTGCCGACCCGCTCTGAGACCCCTGGGTTCCTGCTCAGCACCCACCTCCTAACTCTGTCCCCACTAAACCAGGTTCCACCGCCCTCGAGGGATGCTGTCCTGGAGGATAGAGGCAGCAGCCCCTCCCTCTGCCCACTGAGGCCCGCATGTGTCACAAACCTGTCCCTGTGCCCCCTGAGCCCTGCCCACAAGCCGTGCAGTCGGCCTCCACGAGGGCACAGAGGGGACTGTTGCCCATGCCCTCAGCCCAGTCGTGCCACACCACTCTCAGCACTGGACAATGACAGAACCCCAGGGTACAGACCCTGTCTTCTTCCCCATGTGC
>NW_020172678.1:497179-497485 GCF_003031525.2 Neophocaena asiaeorientalis asiaeorientalis
TGGCGGCTGCCGACCCGCTCTGAGACCCCTGGGTTCCTGCTCAGCACCCACCTCCTAACTCTGTCCCCACTAAACCAGGTTCCACCGCCCTCGAGGGATGCTGTCCTGGAGGATAGAGGCAGCAGCCCCTCCCTCTGCCCACTGAGGCCCGCATGTGTCACAAACCTGTCCCTGTGCCCCCTGAGCCCTGCCCACAAGCCGTGCAGTCGGCCTCCACGAGGGCACAGAGGGGACTGTTGCCCATGCCCTCAGCCCAGTCGTGCCACACCACTCTCAGCACTGGACAATGACAGAGCCCAAGGGTAC
>NW_020172678.1:497509-523337 GCF_003031525.2 Neophocaena asiaeorientalis asiaeorientalis
GTCTGCACTGATTCTCTCTCCTCCCTTCTCAGGCCCAATTCTCCCGGAGCTGCAGGGCTGAGGCAGCGCTGCACAGCCTGCAAGAGCAGGCGCTCCAATAGGACGTTTCTCACCCTCCCCTCCTTTTGTCCCCAGGAGCCATGAGGTGCCACGTCGCTTCCAGCTGCCTCGTGGTCTGGCTGTCTGTGCTGATCTCTGGATGCTGTGGTAAGTTCAGTCCTCCGCCTTCTCTCCCCACAGCGAGCATGGGAGGCCAGGCTGGACAGTGTGTGGTTGGCGTTTGTGCTCTGGGACTCTCAAGACCCTGCCTTGCCGTGTGTGTGACTGGGCACTCACTTCCCTTTCTGGGCCTCAGTTGCTTCTGCAGCCCTCACAGGGCTGAAAATACTAGCCATCTCCAGGGCCTGGGACACATGAGGGAAGGGGAGGAGAAATACTTGAGAAATACTTGAGCTCTAAGGGGAGGCATCTATGGCCGTGAACTGTCCTTCTTCTGGGATGCGGGGACTGGCCCCAGTTCTAGTCGGTTTCACAGTTGTCTTTTGAGCACCTACTGTGTGACACTGTGTGCCCTACTGTGTCCAACTCTGGGGGTATGGAAGAAATGACATTCTCGGGCACTCAGGGGCTCACCAGGGAGAAAGACACAGATAGGATTGCTCTAAGCAGGGTGGATAAAGTGGTAATAAAGGATGTACAGAGCTCCAGAGAAGCCCATCAGAAGAAAAGATTAATTGAACTTGCGGGCACAGGAGAGACCCAGCCAGAAGGGAGACGTTTCATCTGGGCTCTGAAGACTGAGAAGTCATTTTAAAGGGGGGAGAGGGAAGAAGGGAACCCTGGAGGAGGGAATAGTTTGAGCGAGGGTGCGGCTGCCAGGAGTCTTTCTTCTCTGCAGGGCGGGCAGCCCTCCTTCCCCCGGCCTTGCAGCAGCCAGGTCAGTGCCAGCTTTAGTGCCCACTGAGGAGGCCAGGAAAGGCCTGGGCATTTGCCTCTCCTGGACACCGGGAGCAAAGCAGCTCTGGTGTGCATGAAGGAAGGCCAGGACAGCAGGCATAGCTGGCTCGGTGTCCCGCGGGACCAGGGTGTCCTCAGGGAAGAGCTATGGGCAGAGCGTGCCTGGCGACACAGGCAAACATATTCCTGAGGGGCGTCAGCTCCTTCTCTCACTCCAGGGAGCCGGGAGCCTCTGGAGGAAACCAGAGCTTCATGCTTGGTGGACTGCTGCTGGCATCCTGCTGCCCAAGAGTCCCTTGAAGGTCCCGTCTCCTGGCTTCCATGCTGGGAGGAATCTCTGCTGGAATGCCCCTGTGATGGGGAGCTCACTCCCATCCAAGCAGCGCAGGGTTATGGCACAGCCTCAAAGCCTCTCAGGCGCAGAGCCACAAGGGGTCTCAGACCCTCCCTCTTTCCACCCCTGGGCCAGCTGCTTCTCCAGGTGTCAAGTTTCTCCTTTGTAAAGCCCCATTCGGGGAGGGCTCAGTGAGGGGCACCCGAGACCCTCAGCTCTGACCCTCTGGGTTTGCTTGTTGGTGTCCTCAGACTCCTCAGGGACTCTGTGACCTTGGACACTCATGCCCTCCCCCGCCCTCCCCGTTAAAAGGAAATATAACGGGTGCTAACAGCTTGGCTGCCTTCCTAGAAGAGGTGCAGTCTCCCCTTGAGCTCTCTAGATCACAGGCGGCTCACGCATCCAAATTGCAGCAGCCATCATAACAGTGACGCCGTGCACAGGACACCTCTGGCAGGGAGGCAGGGTGGCAGGGTGAGAGGGCAGTGAGGGCTTTTTGTCTTCATCTTGAGGCTGGGAAACGGTGGCCAGAGAGGTAGAGCGATTTGCCCAGGCCACACAGCAGCGAGTGGCAGGGCGTACAAGGCCTCACCTGGTCGCCGCGCTGTGCTCCCTGTCCTGTGCACCTTCCCTGTCATGAGTTGAGGGCGGGGTCTAGGGCTGTGCCCAACATGGACCTCAGCGAGAACCATTGTGCCTTCAGAGGCCTGGGCAGGTGGGCCTGGGCTGGGGTTGGGCTTTCCTGGTTCCAGTCCAGGCTCTGCCACTTGCCAGTGTCCTTCAAGCCCTAAGAGGAATCCCCTGTCCCATCCCACGGTTCTGAGTGAAGTCTGTGTTTCCTGGTCTGGTGGATGCCTTGTCCTTCCCACATCACGTGCCTGGACGGCTCCGCTCCTCCACATCTGCCCAGCTTTGCTTCCTTCCGGGATCTTTCCCTTCCTCGCCGCGTGTGGAAGGCCTGTCATCCAGCACCACAGCTCGAATCTGCCTTCTGTGTGAGCCTCCCCGTCTCCCTTCTCCCCTCAGGCCTGTGGTGGTTAAAAACTTGATTCTTGGGCTTCCCTGGTGGCACAGGGGTTGAGAGTCCGCCTGCCGATGCAGGGGACGCGGGTTTGTGCCCCGGTCCGGGAAGATCCCACATGCCGCGGAGGGGCTGGGCCCGTGAGCCGGGGCCGCTGAGCCTGCGCGTCCGGAGCCTGTGCTCCACAGCAGGAGAGGCCACAGCAGTGTTGAAATAAATACTTAAAGCTGGTGGACCCGCATCTACTTTGTAGGGAAGGGTAAGTGTGAGTGGGCCGGGGATGCAGGGAGAAGGCGTCCAGGGCAGAACAAACAGTAGGTGCCAAAGCAGGGAATGAGCATGTGTGGGGCAGGGACAGAGGGGTGCATCGTGGGTGCGGGCAGCTGGGCTCTCGTTCCTCCACAGAAGTCGCCTGTTGTCCCCTCCCCTCGCACGGGCACTCACGTTCCCACTTGGCCGGAGGCCTCAAAGCTCCTGAGGCAGCGGTTTGCCTCTGGAGAACACAGCCTTCATGCCTTAAAAGTGTCTTTTAAGGGAACAGGCGACCTGTGGGCACCCCGCTTTCCCACCCTCCCATCACCCTCCCAGTCCCCACTGACAGCCCAAGGCCACTGGGCTTCCTAGGGTGGGAGCCTGTTCCCAGATCACGGTCCTGCTTGGTATGTGGCAGGCGACGTACGTCCCCGAGGCTCTGCCCAGCCACCCGTGCAGAGCTCTCAGTGGCTGATTATCGGCAGGTCCTGTAAAACAAAATTTGAAAACGAACGATGCTGCTGCAGGTGACGTTTTTTCTGGCTGGTTTCCCTCCCATTGCCCCAGCCTGAGCCCATGCCGAATTCCCTGGTCACCCCTGAGCCTTCTACCCTGGCTCAGCTGTTTTCTGTAAGGGAGCCCAAAGCCCCCAGCGGGGATCCAAAGCCTCCCCCTCTGGCTGAGCAGGCAGCACTGTCGTTAATACCAATATTAATAATAGCTACCATTTATCGAGTGCTTGCTGTGTGCGGGAGCACGGCGCTAAGTGCTTTATGTATGTAATCTCATTCAATACTCAACACAGCCAAGAAGCAAGTCCTATTGTTATCGTTATTTTACACCTGAGCAAACTGAGGCATGGGGAGGTCATATGACTAGAAAGAGGCACAGGGAGACTACAAACAAAGGTGAAGCCCTTGACCACTGGCCTCTGAGCCTTTCTGAGGCTCTTGAGTGTGTGAGGAGCCCCAGGTTCCTCATATGAGAGGGTGGAGGTGTGTGGGCGAGTGCATATGTGTAGTTGTGGTGGTCAGGGAGGGCTTCCTGGAAGAAGGGACATCTAAGGCAAAACTTGAAGGATAAATAGGAATTTGGCAAGTGAAGGCAAAAGGGCCAGCAGTCCTGGCCAGGAGGGGAGAGAGAGGCTACAGTGCTTGCAGAACCAGAAATGACATCAGCTTGGGTGCCTGAGCAGAGGGGGTGGGGGTGGAGATTCCATTAGTTCTGCCTGCTCCCCACTAGGAGGTCTCCAGCAATGACGGAAGTACTAGCTTCTGTGTTCTTGAGCCTGGCCCAAGCTCTGAGGGAGACAGGTCAGCAGAAATGAGGGAGGGGAGGGCTGCCGCCCACCCATGTTCAGGGCCCCTGGAAGACCCAGCAGGAGCTGCTTACGTGTGTGCTGCACGATGTCGGCCCCATGTGAGACCGATCAGCTCCCCCATCCCTGGTTGGTAGGGGCAGAGGGGGAAGTGCCCTCATTTGCCTCCTTCTGGGGTGTTTTCCAATACCAACAACCAGCTCTCCAACTCTCCAGACACCGACTGTGTGTCCAACAATTCAATTCTGATGCTGTCTACCCAGAGTTAGTGCCAGATTTAAGGGTTCAGCTCTACTCTAGACGCCAGTGGTGAGTCCCAGACCACCTGTACTTCTGACCAACTGGCTATAAATCAGGGCTTCCTACTACCCTTTCTCAGGTTCAGTTAGCTAGAATGCCTCACAGAGCTCAGGGAAATACTTTACTTACATTTACTGGTTGAATATAAAGGATACAACTCAGGAACAGCCAGATGGAAGAGATGCACAGGGCAAGCTATGGGGGGGTGGGGTCGGGTGGAGCTTCCATGCCTCTCCAGGTGTGCCATCCTCCCAGCACATGGATGTGTTCACCAACTTGGGAGCTCATCAAATATTGGAAATCTCCAGCTCCCCTCCCCTCCCTAGAGGTTGGAGGTGGGCTGAAAGTTCCCCATCTTATCACTTGGTCTTTCCGGTGATCAGCCCCTTCCTGAGGCTCTCTGTAGAGGCCCCACTCTAAGTCTCCTCACTGGGAAAAGGGAACCCTCCTACCCTGTTGGTGGGAATGTGAATTGGTGCAGCTACTACAAAGAACAGTATGGAGGTTCCTTAAAAAACTAAAAATAGAGTTACCATATGATCCAGCAATCCCACTCCTGGGCATATATCCAGAGAAAACTCTAATTTGAAAAGATACATGCACCCCAGTGTTCATAGCAGCACTATTTACAGTAACCAAGCCATGGAAGCAACGTAAATGTCTATCAACATATGAATGCGTAAAGAAGATGTGGCATGTATACGCAATGGGATATTACTCAGCCATAAAAAAGAATGAAATGATGCCATTTGCAGCTACGTGGATGGACCTAGAGATCATCATACGAAGTGAAGTAAGCCAGACAGAGAAAGACAAATACCAATGGTATTGCTTATATGTGGAATCTAAAATATGACACAAATGAACTTATTTACAAAACGGAAACAGACTCGTGGACATAGAAAACAAACTTACGGTTACCAAAGGGGAAAGGAGTGGGTGGGGAATTAGGAGTTTGGGATTAGCAGATACAAACTACTATATATAGAATAAACAAGGTCCTACTGTAGAGCACAGGGAGCTATGTTTACTATCTTTTAATAAACTATATATAGTGGAAAAGAATATGAAAAATAATATATTTATATGTATGTATAACTGAATCACTTTGCTGTACACCAGAAATTAACACAACATTATAAATTAACTATACTTCAATAAAAATTTTTTTAAAAATTTAAAGATAAAAAATAAATCACCTCATTGGCATAAACTTGGGTGTGGTCAAGGGGGCTCCTTATGGATATAACAAAAGACACTCCTATCCCTCTGGAAATTGCAAGGAGTTTTGAAGCTCTGTGCCAGGAACTGGGGGCAGAGACCATACTACTGAAGGCCTCTGGGGGGTTGCTCAGGGGACAGAGGAAGCCAGCCTTCGGGAGGCTTTGTGTGAGGGACTTGTGATATGGGGGACTCTTCATAGATATGAAATTCCTCAGCCCATGACGGTATCACGCTGTCCCCTTCCAGAGCCAGCCCCCAACCTGAGGCTGTCACAGAGTGGTACAGGTTTACCTGCACAGGCTTCCAGGTCTGGGTTCCAGTACGGCCCATGCCACACTTACCAGCTGTGTGACCCTGGGCAAGTTACTAGTTACCCCCTCAAAGCCTCATTTTCCTCAGTAGTAACAAGCAGACGGGACAGCACATGTTGGACCGTGAGGACTGGTGGAGATGGTATAAGCGGCTGGTACAGAGGAGGCTTCCATAGGTGGCAGCTATTATCATTGTTTTGTTATTAATCACATGGCATCAGCTGGCCACTCCTTCACACAGCAAATAGCTGCTGAGGGCCTTCTAAGTGCCAAGTCCTGTTCTGGGCACCAGGGTTGCAGCACTTAACACTGCAGACAGCCCTTGTCCTTGCCAAGCTCCCAGTCTATCTACAGCTGGGAGGCCCAGTAGACATATAATGTGAGCCACATGTGTGGTCTTAAATTTTCTAAGAGGCGCATTAGAACAGAAACAGGTGAAACTCATTTTAATAATGTATTTGACTTAATCCAGTATAGCTACAATCTTATCATTTCCACGTCATCAATATAAAAGACGAGTGAGATATTTCACACCCAGTTTTTCGTACAACAGCTTCAAAATCCTGTGTGTATTTTACACTTCAGCACATCCTGGTGTGGACCAGGTCTCCATAGCCACAGTCTCGTGGCCTCGCTGAGCGAACGACCTGACAGCCTTCTGCCTGCCTACTGGCGTTACTCCCCATATGCCTCGAGGCAGAACAGCAAGCTGCCAAGGTCCTGGAAAGGTGTCTTCGGCACTGGATGCAGGTTCAGTGCCCACTGGAGCCCCTACTCTGTGCCCCTTGCAGAACGCATGGAGCTGGCACGAGTGTACTTGACTGATGCTCTTGTCCTCTAACTTCCAGGCCAGGTGAACCGACTGCCCTTCTTCATCAACCACTTCTTTGAAACATACCTGCTGATCAGCGAGGATACGCCTGTGGGTGAGTTGGCGCAAGGGCTGGTGGGCAGGCTGGGTGGCGTGAGGTGGGCTCCTTTCCCACAAGTGAAAGGGATCTTAGAGATTGAGCTGATCTTCCCCCTGTTATTGGAAACTCTTCCATGGGGTCCCGGATGGGTGTTCGTGTGGCCTCTGCTTGGTCGCCTCCAGGGATGGGACACTCATTACTTCCTGTGGTGGCCTATTCCAAAAGAGAGGAGTTCTCAGTGTCAAAGAGTTTATCACATTGAGCCCAAGTTGCTTGACTTTCACTTCCATACTAATTTTGTCCTACAAAATGCCTCGTTCCTCTTCCTTGTGAAAATTTGAAGATGAAAGCTCTTGTAGAGTTTGTTTTGTAGCCTTTTGTACTTTTCCATGATTACTGAGTTTTCTGCACTGAGTATGCCTGTTTTTTTGTCATTAGAAAAAAAAAATATCTAGGAAGCGATCACGAGCATCCTGGTACCCGCTTCTCACCACCCGCCCCCAGCTTGAGTCACCTCATCACCCAGGTCTATCCTCACGAGCCCCTCCCGAGGGCCCGGCTCCTACACCTGCAGCTGGAGGTCGGCACGCATAGCCCCATGGCCTTAGCTCAGCTCTAGGGACCCTGAAGCTTCTCAGGAAATGGGGTTGAATTGAACAAACCCATCTTGCAGCTGTGCTGACGGGAAGGTGCTAGTTCTTGTGAGCACGGAGGAGAACAGCGCCAGGAGGTGCCACTCACCTCCACCAGCACTCCCTCTTGTGTCGTCTCATTCTTGTCCGTGTCATTTTAGAGAAAGTGCTTGTAATCTGGGGCTTCTTACACTCAGGTCTGCCTGCTTCATGGGTATCAGGGTGGGGCTGTGGACCAGAAGCAGCATGCATCGGCAGCCAGCATGGTGCATCTTTCTGGAGCATCACTTACACTTGAAAATGAAGCAGGATGGCTTGGAGAGGGGAGGGCTGTGAAGATACTTAACTAATAGGTCATTTCAAGCACTCTTTCATATGTGTAAGACCAAACATAGATGCAAAATTCTTCAAAGAAAATCTCTGCTTGAAGAGGGGAGCCTTAGTGGGCCCCAGACTCTCCCCTGCTGTTTGCAGGGGCGCATGAGAAGCCCCCTGCAGAGGTCTTTCCTTCCACTCTTCCTTCTTGTGTGGGTAGGTGCTGGGCACAGCAGGTATTCTGACTATTGTGGGGATTGTCCCCATGGCCCAGTGACACTGTCTAGGGCTGTGGGGACCCACTGTGTAGAAAGTGGCCACTCTTTTGATGATTAGCAGCCCCATGCATCAGCATCGTGGGGCTGGATTTGGGGATTGGTGTTTGGGCATCTGGGTGTTTGAAGTGTCCAGGAAGGAGGCAGATTGCCTCTCTGGAATGTCCTTCCAGAGGCTTAGCTCACCTTCTGAGGGGTGGAGAGGATGGCCGGCAGTCCCTTGGGGACCCTGCTGAGCTGGTTCCTCCCTTCTGAGTTGGGTCAGGGGGTGGTGTTTGTGGCTGGCTCCTCCGCAGGCCCAGACCTGGTGTGCGGCTGGCGCGGAGCCAGCAGAGAGGTGCCCAGTGCCCGTGGATCCATGAAAGATGAATGTTAGCGTTTATCACCACTAGGGGTTCTGCTCTTTCCAGTTCATTCATCAGTTTATCAGATATAGATGGGGTGCCCCCTGTGCCAGGCCTGGGTGCTGTGGATTCAGAGAGGAATTCGAAGTCAGCGTCGCGGGTGATGGAGGCTAGGTCGGCTGTCTGGTTAAGCCCCAGTGGGGATTGAAGTGGGCCGAGTCGTGCCTCTGGGGGCAGGGCAGAGCAGGAGGAAGCAGGAGAGGTTGGGGGAGGTGGTGGTGGCTCTTGAGCAGAGTCCTGAACGGGTCCTTTCCATTGCTTCACACACTATTTCCTGTGGCTGATTTTTATAAGCGTCTGTTTGAACCTCATCCTCCTGGAGATTCCTTTGTGGTGGAGGCAGTATATCTGGGACATGCAGGCCAGCCTGCTGGCAGAGGTGTGGCCAGCCACTCACTGAGCCGGGCTGCTGGCAGGGAGAGGCGAAGGCCCCCTCGGGTGAGCGGCGCCAGCCCCGTCACCCCATCTGTGGCCCTGCGTTGCCCTGCTCCGCCCTGAGTGCCTGTGCTGCAGGGAGGGTGACGGGGTTGGGAGGGGCGGCTATTGCTCAGCCGGTGCTGGTGGTGATACACCCCGGGCTGGACGCCTCCAGCGAGCCCTCCAGCAGGCCTTGCTCCAGGTACCTCTGGCTCTGGTTCTTGATTGTCTTTTGCAAACGCAGGCATCAACTGGCCTCCAGGAGTAATCCCAGGACTCAGCCCCATTATGGCTGTGTTTGGCAGTCACAGCGTGGGGCGGAGCGGGGGGTGCATCTGATGCAGTGGGGATTGATCCCTGGCTCTGGGAGGCCGCAGGAATGAGAGAGGGTTCAGTGAGCTGGAAGACAGCTCTGCTCATCTGTCTGGGCAGGGGCCAGTGCTGAGCTGGACCGCACCCTCCTGCCCTCCTCCCTTCCTTTTGCATCAGGGTGGGGCAGCACAGCTGTGCCCTGAAAGTCATGAGCCCAGTTTCTGTTCCTTGCTGTGTGGCGTTGGGCACAGTGCCTCCCCTCTCTGGGACTCTATCTCCCCATCTCACCAATGAGAGGGCATTGGAAAGATGGGCCCAGTGGCCTTGAGCTGGGGCAGTCCTGCTAGCCCAGGGTGCCACATCTCTGGGCCCTCAGATAACACAGCCCTGGAAACCTCCACTGAGTGCTGTCACCTACTTGCCCTGGGCCATTCAGAGGATGCACATGGACTCACGTGGACAAAGCAGGGTGCAGACCTCTGACCAGCAGTGGCCAGGGTGAGGGTAAGGGTGGAAACAGCTTGGCAAGGAGACTGGCCCTTTGCCTGCCATGTGGAATGGAGTGGCCTAGAGACTTGACTTGGAGGCTTGCCTCTCACTAACCCTTTGCTCTCTGAATCTCAGTGCTCCAAACTGTAAAATGGGATGGAATAGTCTCCTTTCTGGATTGTTGGGCTGTATACATACACTATAGTTAACTCCAAAGCTTCCACACCTAGAATGCTTTGTTGTTACACAAAAGAGAACTTATGTGTGCCCCAGGGATGGCTGGTTGGACTGTCCTGCTAGCCACGGGCTTGCAAGGGGGACAGACAAACACATAGGTGAGCTGGGTCCAGTGGGGTGGTTGGTACCAGTGGCTAGAGCCAGAGACCAAACTAGTCTGAAAATGTCAGCTTACCAGAGGAGTAGGTCAGAGCTGCGGGCAGACCAAACTTCCAGCTCTGGGACAGATTATCCGGCTTCTGCTTGGACCCCCAATGAAGGGGAACTCATAATCTTACCAGGCTGCTCACTTCTGTGCTGTGGGGACAGTTCTGGGAATGAAAACGTCTTCCTAATGTTACTATGAAATCTGTCCCTGCAACTACTACCCACTGCACCTAATTTTGACCACTGGAGCCTTACAGAATAATAATGATAACATAACATATGATATACTATATATATATAATATATATTATTATACTAACAATGTTTACTGAGTGCTTGAGGCAGTGTCCTAAGTGTTTTAATTCGTTTTTAAGTTCCTTTTAAGAATGGAAGGTAGAGTTTGATTACAGGCTCTATCAGAATGTAATTTCTGTGAGTGTGCTCTCCTGGGTTAGAGATTGGGACTTTCATTCACCCCAAACCTTCTGAGCCTTCCCACTTTTCATGCTCTTGCCTCACTTTCCGACCACGGGCCAGCGGCCACGTGCTGGGGAGCGCAATGGGAGGGTACGGCCCAGCCATCTGAAATCCCGTGCAGAGGCTGCATGTTCCATCTCTGTCTCCTCCTGTCTCAGCTTCCAGTTCCCTCTGCCTGATATTCTTTTTGTAGACCATCTCCCAGCTGGAAAAGACAGAAGCCAAATGAAGTCATTAAGTAGCTCTGCCTTCCCCTGGCCTGTTAACATCCAGGCCCCCCTTGTCCCTGTTTGTCTTCTGCGGACGTGGACCTCAGTCACTGGCAGCAGAGCCCGGCCTGGGCGGGGCAGAGCAGGAGCACAGTGGAGACGTGATGCCTGGTCAGACTGGTTGGCATAGCCCACACCTCGGCCCTGGCTGTCGGCAGCGAATGGCCTCATGGCACCTTTAGGATGAGGGACAGGGGCAAGGATGCTGTCTCCGATCGCCCTCCCCAATCCACTCCAAACACTCCACCAATATTGCTCGTGTCGGGACCACCGACCACCTCCCTGTGGCTAAAGCTGACCGTTAATCCTCAGGCCTTGTGGCCTTTCAGCAGTTATCTTTATTTCCTCCAGGACATCACCTCTGGCTGTGCTTTCTCAGTCTCCTTTGCCTGTTCCTCCACTTCTCCAGGGCCTCTTGGCACTGGAGGGCCCCGGGGCCTGGCTCCCCTGTCTCTTCTCCATGCTCTCACTCCCGTGCCATGCCTAGTCTGGTAGCTCTGGGTACTACCCGTGTGCTGACAGCCCTGAGGCTTCTACCTTCTGCCTGGGCCTCCTCGCACCAGAGATTCTAGGCTCATATACCACCTCTGCATCCATTTCCACGTGGATGTCTAAAAGGCTCTCAACCTCAGTCTAAAGCCACACTCCCAATCTTCCCTGCAAACCCCTGCTTCCCTGCAGCCTTTCCCATCTCAGTTAGTTGCAACTCCAGCCTTCCAGTTGCTCAGACCAGCAACTTGGGGTCTTCCCTGACTCTTCCCTTCCCCCCCCACCCCGCTCCACCTCATATCCAGTTCATCAGGAAATCCTTTTGGCTTGATCTTCAAAATATTTCCAGAATCTTCTCACTTCTCACCGCTTCACCTCCTACCACCACAGGCCAAGTCTGCATTATCCCAACAGCTTCCCGATGGTCTCTGCGGTCCCCCTGCTCCCTCTGCCCTGCTGCAGCCTTTCTCACCCTCCCAGCCAAGTGGTCCTTTTCAACCTGAGACAGAGCTGTCACAAGGTCAGCTCAAGTCCCTTCACCCACCTGGAGTGAAAACCGTGCTCTTAAATGGCATCGAGGCTGTTTGCAGTCCAGGCCCTGCTACCACTCAGACTTCACCTCCTTCCCACACCCCCAGCTCGCTCCACCCCAGCCACACCGGTCGCCCTGCAGTTCCTCGAGCAGGAAAGGCGAGTTCCTACCTCTTGCTCCTTTTTCCTGGAACGTGATGCACCTCCGTTGGTCAGTCAGGTCAGGTCACATGCTGCCGCCTCTGTGTGGCCTTCCTGGCTTTCTCCAGGCGGGGTTCAAGGGCTGCTTCCTTTGCTTTCTCCTTCTCTATTAGTCCCAGTCGCAGTGCTGTTATTACTCAGCTCCTCATCTGTCTCCCCTGTTGCCCTGTGAATGCTTCCAGGTGCCTGGGCCATCTCTATGTCCCCTGCCCCCCACCCCCACCCCGTGCCTGGCTCATGACTGGGGCTTGAGGTGCCTTGGGGGAGGAGTGAAGTCTGGAGTTCGTGAGTGCGGGGGGAACCTTCCAGGGCAGGGGCTGGGGCTGGCTCCATGCCTGCTCGCCATCCTTCTGAAGTCTCAGACCAGGCACCCCCCTCCCCAGGGTGTCAAGAGCGAGGTGTTGGTGATGACAGGGATGGCTGCCCAGGGAGCGCCCAGGAGAGCCTGTCTCCCAGATGGCACAGATGCTGTTTGTGCCTGCACTTGTGAACGGCAAAGCCCACACCGTGCGAGGGTCATGTTTTCAATCACCCCAGCTGCCTGCCCACCCCAGGCTGTATGTGGCATATTTGCTGGGGACCCTCGGGGCACCGAGCCCTGTCTGGCCTCCAGGGAGGGACACAGAAGCAGCAGCATGAAACCTGGCTTGGAGGCACCGAGCTGACTTAGGAGTTCTGAGGTGGTGGAGGGCATCTAGTCCGTCTACCTTGGCTGCCACCCCAGTCCTCACTCATCAGGTCCTGGAGGGGGACAGTGTCCCTTGGGGCTGGGTCCCAAGGTCACTCCTCCTATCCCAATTCTAAATACCGCCAGTCCAAAGCCTCCCAAGCGCCTAGAGAAAGGAGTGAGAGTTCTTTATCGTAGCCTGTCACCTACCACTCCTCACCTGCTCACCACCACGGGGACCGCTCAGCACCCCAACACCTCAGCTCTGTCTCACCGCCACACCCTCACCCGCGCTGTCCCTTCGGCAGGGAGTGCCCTTTCCCCTTCCCTACCTGGTGAATCCCTACTCATCTTTCCAGGTGTAGCTCAGATGTCACCTGCCCTGGGAGGTGCCGTAGCCTCCGCCATCCCCCACCCTCTGTTTGCTTTGAATTCACCTCTGTGAAAGCTCTTAGCAAGTCCTATCATGGTTATTTGTGTGTAACTCCCCATCGGCTGTTCATTTTTACTTATTATCTTAATTGATGTCAATGTTACAATTAATTATCATTTTGGTATTTATGTGTACTATAAGATTGTAGAACGATACTATTAGCTAGCGCTTATTGACTGCCAGCCTCCGACCAGAGCCTCACAGTGAATCCCAGAGAAGTGGCGTCATGTCCACTGTACAGCCCAGCAAGCTGAGCCTCCTGGCACACGTCCTCTGCGCCAAGCACAGCGCTTGGTACAAAGTGGGCCTCAACAATTGCTGGTCGGATGAGTAGAGGGATGAAGGAAGAATGAAAGGCTGAGTGGATGTTCAATGTCTTGCCGATTCCCCTCCCCTTGGTCCTGGTCCCTCTGTGTGTCGCCAAGGTGGTTGCTCATGGAGCCGACTTCCCCAGGCAGACCCTCCCAGACCTCCAAAGCATCTTGAGCCTCAATTCAGGTGATAATGCCCGCACTAATCACCTACATGGCTAAATTAGTCTTGTCAGGAGCCATTAAGGCAGGAGCTCAGGACTCATTAGGATGCATCAGGCCCAGGCAGCGCCTGGCACCACTGCCAGACGGCGCTGATTAATTTCTCTGCAAACTCCATCAATGCCCAGCTGTTTCGTCTGGACCCAGCGAGAGCAATTTTCAGGTGGGCTGACCCGCATCGGCGGTCTCAGTAGACGGAGGAGCTGTGTGCCTGCAAGCACGCAGACAAGTCGCCGCAGGGGCAGGCCCCACTGGGCGCAGCGTGGGAGATGTGGGGATGCTGACATGAATGGCGGGGGCGTGGGCAGCACACCCTCAGGGATGGCATGACGTCCAGGCATGAGGCTGTGGAGCAGATATGAAGAGGGGCAGGTTAGAGGGGAATCTGGGAGGAGGTTGGGTCTTTCCTGGACCATTCTCTGTACCTGGTGTCCCCCGGGAGGGGCTATTTATCCTACCCTGTATCCCTCTTCCCTTGTCTCAATAAGGGGAAGAAATCATCTCTCAGGAGAGGATGGAGAACCACAGGATGAGAATGAGTTTTTCCTTAACCGGAGTGTTCCTTAGGACCGCCACAGGGAAGAGGGGGTCATTGTCCCACAAAGCAGCTCCCTGGCAAGGGCCGGTGGCAAAACTACAGGAATTGAAGGGTTAGAGGGACGTGGATATGAGGAGTCCATTGGGAGTGGTTCCCAAACATCATCTGGGTGTGTGCTCTGAGCATGGTTTGGGCTTTTCCGCCTGCCACCTGTACAGAGGCAGTGTAGCTCAGTAACTGATAACAACACAGACAAAATTAGAGTGCCTGAGACAATAATAAGTGCTAAGGAGAAATAACTGTCTGTGGTTGAAGTTAAAGTCAGAGGTACACAGTGGTAACAGCCTGTATTCCTCACCTTCACTTCTACCCCCCAGCCAAGGATCCTCAGTGGGCCTGCAATGAACAGCCAGGGCCTCCTATAGGACGATTTGATGATCACTAGTCAAACACTCCCACTTTACAGACGGGGAAACTGAGGCCCAAGTGGGGAGCTTGCACAAGGGCCTCAGAGAGTTACTGTTGGATTCCTGCCCTAACTTCTCACACCATCTGCAAAAGATATTCAAGAGGGCTCTGCCCATGCAGGTATGGGGTTCCTCTGGGCCTAGGGAAGAAGAGGCGTCCTCCTGGATTGGTTGGCTGTGAGCTTGGGACTTGAAGTTTACAGAAAGGGCTCCAGGAGCCTCAGAGCTGCCACAATCTGGGGTTGGAGTGCTTAGGGAGGGGAAGTGAGGGTAGCCCAGAGGCTTCAGTACTGGGTGAGGTTTTGGAGGTAGGAGGTGATCTAGTATCTGTCCAGGTGATCAGATGCTGGGAGCAGCTGGTCTGGGGCCCTGGCTTCCTGGTGACCTCACAGAACAGGGATTTTACTCTTCCTTCTGGGAGGTGGGGGATGACACAGGACTTCTGGGAGGGCCTGGATGCCTCTGTGGCCTTGCTGCCTTTCTCCAGGTCAGCATCGGCCCTCAAAGGGGATTATAGGACAGATTAGTACCCTTTGGGGGGATGCTGGGCTGTAGCCTCTCCAAGAGGCTCCTGCCTGGCACATTTGGAGCCTGTGGCAGCCCCAGCTGTGGACTGCCTCTCGATACATGGGTGGGGGTGGGGCGGGTGTTTCGGATGCAGCCGTAATATCACTAATGATAACGGTGATGTGCCACATGTCGTGCAGGCAGGCATTAATGGTCTGCACTGCACCCCTGTGCCGGGCTGCGCTTGGAGGCAGTGTAGGGACACACACATTAAAGACAACTGGGAAAATGGCAACTATATTTACACACTTACTCTGTGTCTAGGTAAGCTCTTCATACACATGGCTTCACTGAATCCTTGTAGCAGACCGAGGAAGTGGGCTTTATAATCCCCATTTTACAGATGAGAAGGCAGAGGCTCAGAGAGAGTGAGTCATTTGCACAGGGTCACACAGCTTCTAAAGGATAGAAATGGGCCCGAGCCCAGTGCTGCCTGACCCCAAAGCCTGTGCAACTTAACCGCGACTTTGGGATTCTGAGTGTGGGTCATTGCTTTTAAGGAGCCCCGGTTTGGAGTGGAGAAGAGGATGTATGGTAAATGCCCAGACCACCCCCAGGCAAGTGGGAGGTGTGAGCTCCAGGGCGCTGCTTATGCTCAGGCAAGGAAGGACTTCATTCTGGGCATGGAGAGGGGCAGGTTCATAGTGGAGGTGTTGTTGAGTGACTGGGTTTACACGCAGAAGCCACAGGAACAGCATTTCAGAAGGCCGTGGACCAGGCCCACCAGCCGTGGGGTAAGCAGCTGGTGTTGTGTCTTGGATGGCAGAAATAGGTTGTTGTAGTTAAGAATAAAAATAATAGTAGTAATCATTTAGTACTTGTGGTTTACTAGTTAGGTTACCTGAGTGATCTCATTGAATCCTTACAGCAATGATGGGAAGTCTGCTCTATCATGGTCCCCATGTTACAGGCTCAGAGAGATCCATCAAGCTGCCCAAGCTCCCACGGGATTTGAATCCCAAGAATTCAGTCTTCAACATCCACACTCTTACTACCCCACTCCGCCACCCCTCAGGATTTTTGAGGGCCTTTCCTCAATCTGTCACCCAGGAAAGGGTCTCAGTGACCAAGGGTGCACACCAGCGAGGAGCTGGATGAAGGGGAGAGTGGCCAGCACAGCTTGGTCTGGGAGCACAGTCCCTGGACTCGGGCAGGAGCCTAGGTCCCAGGACTGACTCTGCTCCCATGCAGCTGTGTGAGCTTGGGCAAGTCGATTTCCCTGTTTGGGCCTTGCTTCCCCAGTTATTCCGAATATGCTGGTGCTTGCTGGACGTACTGTGCAGAGTTGGAAATATTGCTGAGAAATGACTGGGGAAATAGATGAGAGTGTGAGATTAACCAGATTGCTTGCTCCTGGGCCCACGGCTTTTTCCAGTGATCAGCAGTTAAGGAGGTGGGGGCTTCAGCCAGCTGTGCTGTGGCCAGGCGGCAGGCACCCCCTTTAGTGGGGCTGGGGGGCTGGCAGATGAGCCTGGCTCAGCTGTGTCATTGGGCGAGGATGTGCTGAGCTTGCAGCCAGCCAGGAACACTTGGGCTCTCTGGGAACCAGCCGAAGGTGTGATTTACAAGAGCTGAAAATCCTCCAGCTGGCTGGGGAGACGGTGGCAGGCAGAGCCGACTTTGAACTTGTCATCACTCCCCTCACCCTGACTGTTCTTTACAAGGCTCAGGGGACCTGTGAGCCTGACTGTCCAACTACAGCTTAGTCCGGAATAGGAGATCAAGTCTCTGTGTCAGCCCTGGACTTGGGTTTGGACACAGGAAAGTTGTCCTTTAGTATAAGGATCTCCCTGACAGTCCCCTCATCTGGGTGCCATTCCCTTCCTCCTCTCCCCCATCTGGGCACAGGACACCAAGCACTGGCAGGGGAGGCACAAGGCCTGGGTTCTAATCCCAGCTGTACCTCTTGTTAACTCTGTAACCACAAGCACGTCCCTTAGCCTCTCTGAGCCTCTTTTTTCCTCCTCTGGAAATGGGGCTGATCACACTTGCCCAGCTGACTTCACAGGGAGCTTTAAGAAAGACCTCTGAAAACTAAATTGCCATGTAAATGGCAGACTTTGTTTTTATTGAGGTATTTGTCTTGAAGTGCCTCCTCTTCCAAGAAGCCCTGCATTGCATCTTGAACAAGTGTGAACTGTTATCACCGGCTACTTAAATCTCTCTATGCCTCAGTTTACTTGGTTGGAAAATGGGGTTGATGGTCACACAGTGTATACTCATAGGCTTAAATAAGTTAATTAACTTTGGACATTAAGAAACGTGGTTGGCACTAATATATGCTAACCATTTTTGTTGCCATCGACTAGTGCTTTTCCCAACTAGGAGAGAAGTAGCTTGGGGACAAGAACGATACCCTTAAGTGGCCAAAGCCCACTGTGCCCAACACATAAATATTTGGTGTGGTTTACGTGTCACTCTTCCAAGGGCATTTTCGCTTTGCAGGTGGGAGAGGCCCAGAGGTCCCGGGTCCCACCTCCCAGCCTGACCGGGCATGCACTAGGCACAGCTGTCTGCCAACAGGTAGTGCAGGCACGGGGTGGGCCCTTGTGGCGGTGGGTGCTCCCCGTCTCATCGGCTAGTGAGTGCACCTTCCTGCTCATGGGCTGTCTGCCTCCTCCTGATGCTCCATCGGTCCCCCTGTGCCCAGAGTTCCCTGAAGTCAGCCTGTCCCTCTTCACATGGCGCTGTCCAGGGTCTGAAGACAGAAGCCTGCCCCTGAATATGCTCTGTTTTACTCTGGAGGTCCCTGCTCCTGTAGTCAGCCCTCAGACTCAGGACAGACTTTCCCACCTGCTCCCTCCCACTCACCCTCCTGTGTGCCACGTGCTGTGTCCAAGGGTTTTGCACGCCTTGCTCATTTAATCCTCACAGCTCCCTGTGAAGGAGGTGGTTATTCAGCACATTTTACAGATGAGGAAACTGAGGCTTAGAGAGATTGCCACCTGCCCAAGTCATGAAGTGAGCTGGATCCAAGCCCAGGTCTTTCTCCCTCCACAACCAGAACTCTACCCTCTTTGCAGGTGAGTAGATCAGGGTAAGCGAAGAGGAGAACCTTCTAGCCCTGGGCTAGAACAGAGGCCTCTCCCACCATCTGTGGTCCCTCTTCAGCTTCCTCCCTCTGCCCTCATTCTACAGTGGATGGAGGGGATGAGAGCCTCAAACTCTGGTCCCCTCGGGCCCCTTCCCTTGAGTGAGGGAGGGGGTCCTCCTTGGCCACCTCTCTCTGTCCCCACATGCTGATATCACGGCGCTGCCCATGGACCCTCCTCTCCTGGGCTCTCGTGGCAGCAGGAGTGTGTGCGGCGGCAGCCCTAGCACTTCCTAGGATTGATTTGGCCTTTGAAAGGATAATTTAAGATGAATATGCTGGCGTCCAAGCGGAGTGAGATGGAGGGATTATTGAGTGTTGAAGCTGCTTCGCGGCACCAGCTGCTTTATGAGCTCTCCAGAGAGCCCTATGCCAGGGATAACTCAGCCCTGACGGGCAGGGAGGCAGCGTTTTGGTGAGCAGTGCCGGTGGGGCCCGGACACCCCACTGGCCCCACCTGGGTGCCAAGAAGCGGCTTCCAGCTTCACTGCAATGCAGGTCATTGTCCCTCCCCCTTTGTTCAACCTGTGCTGCTCCAGAATGTGGGGTGAGGACAGTGGCACCCGCCTGCTGGTTCTGCTGCGGCCTCTGGCTCCAGGCTGCCTGGGACAGTGCAGGTAGAGTGGAGGTGAGTGGACCAGAGCCTGTGGACAAATCTCATTGACTTCTGGCAGACTGGTACCCCTGGGGACAACCCAGTCCCATTGCCAGGGACACTGTCTCTGCAGGCTGGCAGATGCCCTGGCAGATCGACACGGATCCGTAGTTGGGGACTCAGTGAACTACTGGGGACGTGCTTGGTGTTAACACACAAGGGCATGAGGTTTGGGGAGCAAAGCTCCCTGTGGGGCCCTTACAGCTTAACTCACCCCCCATCACCCCAGGCGTTTGTCCGGATCAGCCACCCTGGCAGCCCCTCGGTGTTCTAGGGGACCGGCTAGGGTGAAGCCAGGGTATAGACTGGGCTGTGAGCTCTTTGAGGGCAGGGACTGTGTCTTAAAGCTTGTTAGGTGGGGTCACTGGAATGTGCAGGAGGCTGGCAATGAGCACCGATGGTCTCCTTCCTCAGTGTCCCCTGTGGAGCCTGACACAGGGAATGACGGCACATGTATGGCACTCGTTCTGTGTGTAATGACTTAAGTGTCTATCCCAGCCCAAGAGCACATTCATCCCTGGGCTGCGACACCCTTAGGTTGGGAAAGCCTTTTCTGAGGAAGAGGCGTCCAGGAGAGGAAGTGACAGGAAGACTCGCTGAACACACGAGGAGCAGCTGGGGGACAGGTGGTGGGCGCTTCCCCGCGGCAGGGGTCCAGAGAGATAATTAACAGTTCTTGCCCTGGGGGTGGGGCTATTCTGGCAACAGCATCCTGTCTCTTTTAACACAGTCCCTATCTCTTCCTCAGTCCTCCCTCTTCTCTGTGCCCAGTCACAAGATGGGACTCACAGTGTGATGGCAGCATCTTGGGACAGAAACGATTTACAGTCCCTGTGTCGGGTTCCCATGCATCTGACCCTCAAGACAGCCCGTAGGGTCACTTCTGCCCCTGCTTTATAGATGAGGAAAAGTCTGTGACTTGTCCAAAGTGGAAGGACCCATCAAATGTTAGCACCAAGCTTTGAACTGGATGGTCTGGCCCCCAGACGGGGCTTATGGCTGCAGTGCCCGGCTCCATCCCCACTCTTTGCCCTTGAGTAAACCGCAGCTCTTCAGACCTCAGCTTCCCCATTTTGTAAGCTGAGGCTATCAGGCTCCTCCCATCTGCATTCTTTCCCTCCCACTAGTAGTTCAAACCCCCCTGAGGGACTTGTTACAACACACGTTGCTGGCCACACCCTCTGAGTTTCTGATTCAGTAGGTCTGGCTTGGGGGCCAACAATTTGCATTTCCAACAGGTTCTTAGGTGATGATGCCGCAGGTCTGGGGACCACACTTGCGACCACTCCCCTTGCTGTGTTGCTTCCCAGCCTCTGGAATTGGCTCTGGAGTCTATTGTGAGTCCTCCATCATCCAGGCCAGCTCAGGCCCGCAGCCCTGGTGGCGGCTGCCCTGTGGGCCTCGTGTTGGGCTCTCTGGACCCGCCTCTTGCCTGCCTGACCGTCTTGCAGGTCCCCTTCCTGAGACACTGCCAGTGTTCTCTACACCTCAGCTGTGGCTCATCAACGGATAACAGATGTGTGAATTAGGAGGGGGTCTGCAGGGGAGGGGAGGCACAGCAGAGCTGAGATGCCCACAATGCTGAGATGCCCTCAGCCCCCGCCTTTTGTGTTTACACAGAGTGGCCGCACAGCAGTGACATAATTAGTCCTGAAGGCCTTCATTAAAAGCTCTGGAGCAATTTACAGTCAATTAAAGAGAAAGGAACTGCTTCCTCCTTAGGTGCCCCCCACTACCACCTGCTTGGGAAGGAGTCCTGCCCAAGGAGACGTGGATCTGGTTCAGGGGCAGGGTGTGTTTCAGGGTCTGTGCAGGGAGGAGGAGGGGGGTGGCTTCTGAAGCCAGTGAACCTGCTGTCCTACAGTCTAGCCATCCATCACCAGCTCTTGGCTGAGCGCTCCCAGCATAGTGTGAGAGGCCATGAGCTGTGGAGGAGGGAGCTCCAAGGCTTGGCTCTGCCTCCATACATGCTGAGGCCTCAAGCAGATCCTTCAGCCCTGGGAACCTCAGTTTTCTCATCTATAAAATGGGGCTGGTCCCATGCACTTTGCAGAGCTATTGTGATTGTTGAATGAAATAATGTGGTGAGCACAGGGCCTGGCCCCCACCAGGAGCACGGTGGCAGGGATGGTCATTCCTGTCCCACTTGGGGACCTGCCCCTGCTTGCACAGGTGCTTTCAAAAAGCAAAAGGCTGTTCAGATGTTGACAGTCTGAGGTCCCCCTGAGCCTGACTCAGTTCCTGTCGTCACTCTCTGGACACCGGAAACCAGAAGACACAGGTGGGGCGTGGACCTGTGGCACCTGCCCTTCTGCGTGAGACCTCTGAACTTAGAAAGCCTCGGATCCAAGGGGGGAACACTTCTTCTTTTGCCTAAAGACCAACTTAGGAAAATTAAAATGTTTACCGGCTGCATTTCACTCCATCTAAAATAAAAATAGCTTCATCGAGGACCATGAGTGAAGGTGGGGGAGGAGAATGAATATTTTTACAACTTAGAATACCTACTTTATTGACTAGAAACATGTCAATGAGAAAAGTGGTACTGCTTTTTGGCTCCAAAAATATAAATATATCTGAGTCTATTTGAGAAGTGGCAATAACGAGGCTGCATTCTGAAATTAGACCACGGGCTTCACTGAGAAGACAGGCTTCCTGGGAGGCTGGGTGATTGTCCCTGCTCCAGCCTGGTGCCCTCATTTGGTGAGATGACATATGGGCTGTGACATAGGACATATGACCTGTGCCCAGCACCAAGCTTGGCACACCATCAAGCTGCTTAATCCCAGCCTGCGCGCACCCGGTTGGCAAGAAGTGTTGTCTTTTACTTCCCAGTTATTTTCTGTGCAGTTGATGCCATTAAAAGAATAATGAGGGCTGAGGACAGGGTCACCCTCCCTCCTCCCCTCCCGTCCCCATTCCTCAGCCTCTCTTCTGGGCTCTGGGAGAGATGGGTGAGTAGTGGGGAAGGCAGGATGGACAGTGGAGGAGGTTAGTGTTCTCTTACTGGCGGGCTCTTTTGCCAGAGTTTTCTCGTCCATAAATCAGGATGTTGACTCTCTCGTGACAAAGCTTCAGTGGTTGTAAAGTCCCCAGGGTGTCTGAGAGCCAGGCTCCTTGTCTTCGTGCTAGAACTGCTCCGTTTTGTTGAAGTTTTTCTGCTGGAGTTCCTCATTTTCTGCCCCTTCTTTTCGGCCGGGGCAGTGTCCTGCCGTCAACAGGTCAAACCCCAAGCCTGCTGGGGTTTCTTACATTGGCCGCTTTCTTATAAGGAAAGTGTAGATGTTGTCCACCCGCTACCCTATCTTTGGAGGACTTGTTAGAATATTTAATTTCACCAACACATGTAGTACTTATTCTGTGTCAGTAACTGCTGTAAGGTCCTTTAAATCCTTAGAGCAACCCTGTGAGGGAGGGTTACTATCATTTCTATTTTATAGATGGGGAAACTGAGGCAGACAGTTGCAGTGACTTGCCCAAGATCATAAAGCTGGTAGGCCGGGGGTGGAGCTGGGATTTGAACTTGGGTGGTCCCGCCCTAGCAACTGACCTCTTAACCAGTGTGTTCTGCTACCTCCGAAGAATAGTAATGACAGTAGTAGTAACAGCTGTTATTTACTGAGTACCTACGAGACACTTTGTACACATCATCGCATCAAATCTTTATGAAGACCTGTCAGGTGGGTATTTATGTCTCTCTGTGGCAGATAAGGAAACTGAAGCTTGGAGAAAACAGTTAAAGCGCCGTGCTCCCAGAATTAGTAAACAGTGGAGTCAAGACTGAAATCCGGGGCAGCCTCTTTGTGAATCTCTGACTGCAGGGTTTTAGAAGATTGTCAAATGGTCATTCTCCCAGTCCGTCCTGCCGTGTCTCCTGTATGCTCTGGCTCCAGAGAAGAGAATCTTCCAAGACCCACCAGTGTTCTGTGATGAGGACTTGTCTCACCCAGAAGCAATTCCACCCAGCCCCACTGTGCCAGAGCCTGGGCAAACGGTTCACCTTCCCCCTTCTGGGTGATGTTAAATGAGAAATAGGGGTCAGGGGTGGAGGGAGCAGAGGGGGATCATAGTGCAGGACAGCAGGACCTCTCGTGGACCATTGATTGCTGACCCTGGTCATGTGTCGCATGTGCCCCTCCCTGGCAGCAGCTAGATGTCCTGACTCGTTAAACTGAAAACTAACGATAGGAAAGTAAAGTTGAACACTCCCGAGTTCAAACCTCCTTCTCTCCTGTCCTTCTGACCAAGTCCCATAGAGTTAATAAAAGCTGTTATTTATGGAGGGCCAACTAGGGGCCAAGACTTTATATGCAATATCTCATTCAATCCTCACAACAACCTAGGATGACGATGGTATACTCGTATCTCCATTCCTGTCAGTATGAAATGCTTGAAGCACGTGGAAAAGTATAACGCTGCATTGTCGGAAATGCGGCAGCCACTTGCCACACGTGGCTATTGAAATGTACATTAATTACAAGGAAATAAAAATACAGAACTCAGTCTCTCTTTCACCCTGGCCTTGTTTCAAGTGTTCAGTAGTTGCACTGTGGACACTGCACTGTCTGGGACAGCACAGATGATGTTTCCATTTTCCCTGCACATTGGGCTGGACGACGCTGGTACAGAGTATCTTTGTTCTTCAAATGCGCACCTGAACCTCAGCACCCTGCCCATAGCCACTCAGCAGGGGACAGGTGGCTCCCCAAGAAAACAGCTGGGCTCTTCACCAGTGTTCTCCGTACCTGGCCCTGAGGACAAAGAACCTGCTCTCCAGGTGGCAGCTAGAACGCTTCAGGGACAAAGAGGCAGCATGACCTACTCGAGGTCGAGAGGCTGGAGTCGATGGACTAATAGAAACCGGGGTGTCTAAATCATCGAGTGCCACCCAGCTCCCGGGACCCCAGCCGGGCCAGCTCAGAGCCGGGGCCCTGGGGGCCAGAGGCAGCCCTGCTGGTTATGAATTTTTACAGCTGTTTACCTGACATTGTTCCATCCAGGAATGAAATAACTCTCCCCGCGGCAGCTATGAATTCTTTGCTTCCCTGGGAAAAAAAAAGCAGCCCCTGTGATTGGAACACTGTCTGCAGTCCTGTCAGGTAGCCGGCAGTGAATGACAGGTGAGAGAAAGCAAATGGTGAAAGCCATTGCCCTCTTACTTCAGTGGACTCGGGGAAATAGTCATAAATTAGTGCTCCGTGCTGAACGAGGAGAGAGGGAAAAACACAGAAAAAAAAAAAAAAAAAAACTCACTGAGAAAGTCGTGATTTTCCTCCCGAGGGTGGGGGGAATAGGATGTTCAGCTTGTAACGTCTCAGAAGAGCCTGCTCGGCATCCCGGCCTTTGCCCACTGACGAGACAGTACGGGGGCTGTGTGTGTGTGTGTGTGTGTGTGTGTGTGTGTGCGCGCGCGCGCGCACGCGCACACACACACACACACACACACCCATGGGCTCACACTCCACCTTGGAGGCTGCTCTCTATTATGAAGTCCGAATCTGGGGAAGAGCAAAAGGGCAGCCGGGGGGCCCTTATGGGGCTGCACGCACTCTGACATTGTTATTACTTAAAGGACATTGACTCTTTTTCCTTTGTCGGGGGATGGTAGGAGGAGGGGTGAGGAGGGGCTGGCACAAGGCAGAATGGCTGAGCGAGCCCCTTGGGAGACCCGAGAGAGGATCCCCGGGATCGGGGTTGCTGGGAACAGCCATCGAATTCCAGAGAGTTAAGCTGACAAGCCTAACTGTGAAGTCGACTTCGAGAACATTTTGTGGGCGGATAACGTACACCAGTGGCTCTCAGACTTCAGCGTGCCTCAGAATCCTCTGGAAGCCTTGATAAAACAAACTGCTGGGCCCTGATCCCAGGGTTTCTGATTCAGCAGGTCTGGGGTAGGGAATTTGTGTTTCTCACCTTCCAGGTGACGTTGATGCTGCTGGTCTGGGGAGCACACTTGGAGGACCCTTGATGCACGCCTTCAACAGAGTCCTTTCATGAATCCCCAGTACCCTGCCCCACAATGTCTCCCGAGCACCCACCGGGTGCTGAAGCGGCTCAGCAGGTCCAGTGGCCCTGGCCTCCTATGGCTTCCATTGGGGTGGGAGGGTCAGACACTTCTCAGCTGACCATGACCACCCAGGCTGGACATGGGTAGTAATGAGGGGCAAGCTGAGAGGGGTGGGGTGAGCACGAGAGAGAGTCACTCCCTAGGGAAATGTCCTGACATTGCAGTCAGACAGACCCCCAGATCTCTGCGGGACATCTCTGTGAATGCCCCTGGTGCATTGGAACCAGGGTCCTCGCTGGTCTTTCCTAAGAATTCAAAGAGCGAATGCATGTCAGGGACTCAGTGTACAGCGCAGGCACTTGGATGAACACTGTTGGGTCAGGTCTCTAGCAGGAGGGGGGATGACAGAGGTCTTGGTGGATGCTGGGCAGAGCCTCACCAGGCAGAAATGCAGAGGAAAGACAAAGACTCAGAGGCAGGGGCTGCTTGGGGCCTGTTGCAGGGCCCAGTGGCCTCTCACTGCCCCGTTGCAGACAAGCTCCACCTGGGCTGTCAGTCGACCGTCAGGCAGCAGTGGCCAATCCTCCTTGGGGCCTCTGGACTTGTTTCCACATCACCTGTTTCTCATGAAGCACCTTGGGTTCAGCCATTAGTTCTGTATTCATCCTTCCACCTCCCCAGAAGGGCTGCCCTGGACGGATGGACCGTGAGTCCATCATCCTGGTCCCCCTGCTCCCAGCTCAGAGTTGGACCCGATTATTAAGCTCTCTTGTATCCTCACATGTGTCACTTATTCTTTACCTTTTTTTGTCTCCTCCTTCTCCTCTGCCACTGCTCCCCTTTCTTCTCCAGATGTCCTTGCCTTCCCCTGGACCTTGTCTCCCTGGCCCCCAGGACCTTTCGGTGGCACCAGGGGAAAGGGGGTCTGTTGTGGTCCAGACAGGTGATGTGCTGTAAGAACAATGTCCTCCACATCCAGAGGCATTCATCCCGCCCCTGCAGACAGGCCAGGTCCAAGGCAGAGGTCTCACTCCCTCCTCCCTCCTC
>NW_020172678.1:523598-527124 GCF_003031525.2 Neophocaena asiaeorientalis asiaeorientalis
AATCCTTTATAAAACAAATGTCATGAGCAGAGCTCTGTCCTTGGCACTAAGGGACTTTTAAGTTTATAGTTAATAGTAAAAGGAGTTTTCAATCTAGTGGGAGCCACTGCCAACCGCCTCCATACAAAGATTTAAATAGCCCCAGAGCTCAGTGACCAAGAGGGTCTGTCAGGAGAGTCTACGATGAGGTCCAAAATAAATGGCAGCTACAATGAAGACATCCAGAGAGAGGGCTCATCACTGACACAGAGTAAAAATAACGATCATGATAAGAAACAGTTCTTGAGTACCTACTATGGGATGGCACTCTTCTTTTTTTTTTTAATTGGAGTATAATTGCTTTACAATGGTGTGTTAGTTTCTGCTTTATAACAAAGTGAATCAGCTATACATATACATATGTTCCCATATCTCTTCCCTCTTGCGTCTCCCTCCCTCCCACTGTCCCTAAGGATGGCACTCTTCTGAGACATTATGTCTGTTAACCTGTTCATTCTCACAACTCCCAGTGTACAAGCCAGGAGACTGAAGCGCAGTGACATACGCCCCTGTCCACGGTTGCCTAGGTGGGAGGTCGGGCTGGCACATGGTTAGCATTCACTGAGTGTTGTCCTAATGAACGAACAGGGAGGTATTTAGGACAGGTTTCTCCAGGGGGAGGTGGAAGGTCAGCCTTGCTGCCCCTCTCCCTCCAGGGCCACCCAGTCCACCCTGCAGCTAGAGCTATCATTTTAAAGCATAGATCAGCATGACCCTTCTCTGTTTACCACCCTCCCTGGCTTTTCCCTCTAGTTGGACTAAACCAAGACTGCTTCCTTGGCCTGCAGAGCTCTGTGGCCTGGCCCCTGCCTTCTTCCGACTTCCTTTCCTATCACCCTCCTCCTGGCTCACTCTATTCCAGCCACATGACTTGCCTTTGGTCTTTGAATAAGCCAAGCATATTCCCAACTCAGGGCCTTTGCACTTACTGTTCCCTCTGCCTGAGACACTCTTCCCTGAGTCTTTGCAGATAGTTTGCAAAACTGGGACCTCCTCATCACTCATTTCTCTGGGAAGCCTTTCCTGACCACCCTCTCTAATGTAGCCCAGCCCTTTCTCCAGCCCCTCATTCTCCCATCACCCAGCTTTGTTTACTTCTTAGCACTTCACATCTGAAAGTCTCCATTGCTTCTGTGTTTATTGTCTATCTCCTACCCTCCCCACCTACACATCTGGCTCCATGAGAGTGGCGACTTTGTCTTTCAGTGCTGTGTCTGGTGCCTAGCTGAGGGCTTGGCACACAATGAACCTTCAGTAGATATGGAATGAATGAGTGAATGAATGAATGAATGAATGAATGTCAGAGTAGATACATCTTTAGGTTGGAGAAGAAAGGACAGCATTTGAGTGGACGGATACTATACGCAGAGTCAGAGAGTGGTTTTGTGTGCCCAGGGGAGAGTGGGTCAGGTGGTCTGGCTTTAGGGGAGGGCTTGAGGAAGGGAGTCATGGCAGAAAACATGGTATGAAAAGACAGGATCCCAGGCTTCCCTGGTGGCGCAGTGGTTAAGAATCCGCCTGCCAAGGCAGGGGACACGGGTTCGAGCCCTGGTCGGGTAATATCCCACATGCCGCGGAGCAACTAAGCCCATGCACCACGACTACTGAGCCTGTGCTCTAGAGCCTGCAAGCCTCAACTACTGAAGCCCGCGAGCCACAACTACTGAAGCCTGAGAGCCACAGCTACTGAAGCCTGCATGCCTGGAGCCCATGCTCGGCGACAAGAGAAGCCACCACAGTGAGAAGCACGTGAACCACAACCAAGGGTAGCCCCTGCTCGCTGCAACTAGAGAACGCCCGCATGCAGCAACGAAGACCCAGTGCAGCCAAAAATAAATAAAATAAAATAAATTAATTTTTAAAAAAAAAGAAAAAAAAGACAGGATCCCAGGGTGGGGGCCCTGAGGCCGAATCCTCATGTCTTGGACTTGAGCCTAGGTTATGGTGAGCCGTAGCCAGTCTCGAGCATGGTAGATGCAGGGTCTTTGAAGCATTGCTCTCATGGGGTCTCTCCTCAGTTCAAAAACCTTCAGTGGCTCCCACTGCCCACACATCCATCCCAGGCTCCTTGGTCTACCAGGCCAGGCCATCTGTGGTTAGCTTCACTACCCTTCCAGCCAGTGTGGATACTTGACTTCCCTGGAAAGATCTGTGCTGCATTCCCCACACATTCTCTGGACTGTTGTGTTGCACAACTCCAGGGACGTCGTTTGTGCACGTGGCTGGATGGCATTGCCCTGCACTTTTCAGCTCTGCCTTCTGCCCAGCTCTGTCATCCCTGCCATGTCCCCCTCTGCAAAATCCTCTCTGCTCCACAGCTGGCCATAGTTTCTGTCACCTCTGGCTTCCGGGAACTCTCCATTTGTATGATTCCCACCCCCTCCCTGTTTAAGATGATTTGGGCCCCTCTTACCTGGAACACTGGTTCTGTAGCACCCAAGCCTCCCATACAGTCACCCCACACTTCTGTAGGAGCTGGAGGGAGGGTGGGGTGGGGCAGATAACATGCTCACACCCTCCACTCCCCACCTCTCCCAGAACTCCTCCCACACACAGCCTTCACCGGCGTCCCCCTCTGCCTTTAGGATGCTGTAGCCCCTCACTCAGGTGCTCAGGACTTGTCTTTCTCCTAGGCTCCTTCTCTGTGGGCCCGAGGACGGCTCAGCAGACCCCTGGCCCCCCCAGCAGCCCCAAAGCAGGGCTCACGTCCCTTCCATCCTAAACCACAGCCCTTTTGGACCCTGAAGCTCCCTCCACCAACTTTCCTTTCTTTTCCATTCAAGCTTCTTTTAAAAAACAAACTTATCTACAGCAGTATTGAGGTATAATTGACATATGAAAAACGACAACATTTTAAGTGTATAATTGAAAAAAAAAGTGTATAATGGATTCATTTTGAGATATGTGTATACTGTACCCTTGAAACCATTACCACAGTCAGGATACTGAACTTATCCATCACCCCCCAAAAGTTTTCTTGTGCCCCTTTGTAATCCATCCTCGTACCCTTCCCACCTTCCCTCCCCAGATAACCACTGATCTACTTTCTGTCTCTGTAGATTAGTTTTTTCTAGAACTTTATGTAAATGGAATAATACTGTACGAACTCTTTTTGTCTGTCTGCCTTCACTCAGCATAATTATTTTGAGATCCACTTCATATTGTTGCTGTGTAACAGTTCATCCCTCTTTGTTGTTGAGTTGTATTCCAAAGACAGGCCACAATTCCTTTATTCATTCACCTGTTGATGGACATTTGGCTTGTTTCCAGTGTTTGGCCATTCCAAATAAGACTGCCATGAAACTCACGTACTTTGTATGGACATACACTTTTATTTGTCTTAGGAAAACATCTAGGAGTGGGATTGCTGAGTCCTATGTGTATGTTTAACCTCCTAACAAACTGCTGGACTGTTTTACAAAGTGGTTGTACCATTTCACATTCCTACTCAGCAGCTCCACTCACCACACTCGCCAGCGCTTGGCAC
>NW_020172678.1:527167-578333 GCF_003031525.2 Neophocaena asiaeorientalis asiaeorientalis
TTTTTTTTTTTTATTTTTAGAAATTATATATATATATATATATATATATATATATATATGGCATAAAATTTACCATTTCAACTATTTTTAAGTATACAGTTCGGTGGCATTAAGTATATTCCCAGTGTTGTGCAACCATCACCATTCGTTCCAGAGCATTTTCATTGTCCCACACAGAAATTCTGTACCCATTAAACAATAACTCCATTCTTCCCTCCTCCAAACTCCAGTAACTCGATGATGAGAGGTATTTTTAATTTTAGTCATTCTGGTAGGTGTGTGTGGTGTCTCATTGTGGTTTTAATTTGCATTTCCCTAATGACTAATGATGTTGAGCGTCTTTTCATGTGCCAATTTGCCACCCTTATATCTACTCTGGTGAAGTGGCTAGTCAAATCATTTGACCATTGTTGAAAAGCAAGTTGTTTTCTTGTTATTGAATTTTGAGAGTTCTTTATATATTCTGGATAGGAGTCCTCTATTAGTTGGATGATTTGCCAGTACTTTCACTCAGTCTGTGGCTTGTCTGTTTACTCTTTTTAAGCAGTGTCTTTTGAAAAACAAAAGTTTTAAATATATGCAACCAGGCTTCTTGATGGGTGGTCTACACTCACTCACTGGCTCTCTCTTGACCTCGGTCCCCTGTTTACTCCTGACCCTCCTGCCTGGCTCCGGCCCCAACATTGCACTGACACACTTCACACTAAGGCTGGCTGGTGGGGCAGTTTTCAGACCTCACCTCCCAGACTCCCTACTGTATTTGACCTTGCAGTTCCTGTGACCTGACTCACTGTCCCCTAGGTGCCCTCCTACTCCCCTCCTGCCTCTGTGACTGCTCCTTGGTCTCCTTCTCCCACTGAGCAGTGCTTCCCAGGAAATGCCCTCTGCCCCCTTTACATGCTCCCCATGATGGGATCTCCCCCTCCATTCGTCCCCTGACCACCCCAAGCCAGTGATGCCCAGGTCACTGTCCCCCGCCCAGCCCCCTCCCCAGCTCAGGACACACGGCCCCAGCTGTGCCCTGGCAGGTACACCAGGAGGGCCAGAGGCACCTGTGCTGTCATGCGCCCCATGCCTTGCTGTTTCCTGCCTTAGTGCCTGGTTTGTACACTTCCTGCTGCCTCAGATGCCCTTCTTCAGTTTCCTTTCCTCTTTCCTTTCCTTCAGCCATCTCGCACCATCTCTATTCCGGGAAGCCTTCCTGGAATTCCTTCCTCAGGGGTCTATCCTCTGGCTTCTCATGGCCTCTGATACGGCCTTGCACCTATCACATTACGTGGAAATGATCTGTTTATGTGTTTATTTCCTTCACTGGGTGGTAATTGCTTTGAGGGCCAATATGACTTCTAATCCGTGTTCATATGCCCTACACCTGCAGGAGTGCCTGGAATGGATTTGGTGCTCAGTAAATGGTGGGTAATTAAATTTCAGGACTAGACCCTGGGTCAGTCCTGAGCTTATTTATCCTCAGATCCATTCTTGGCCTCTTCAGCTCTGCCCTACAGCTGACACTGTAGGCTGCATTTCCTGGGTCTGCGGGCTTCCATCTGGGCTTAGCCCCGGCAGTAGACTGGACAGCGGGAGGAAGGGTGTCCACTGCTTGGGTGCTGGCTCCAGCTCCCACCAGGTGACCATGGCCCCTCGGCTTTGGAAACACCTCTTCCCCCCTTGTCCCTGCCGTGCAGAGCTGGCAGTGGTGGCTTCCTGGTGCTGCTGGTCACTGGGCCATCCCCGCTTGGCCTCTCAACTCCTCCGTCCATCACCTGTGTGACCGATTCCCTGCACTGGATCCCCTCTGCTCTACACTGACAGCGCTTCTCTCTTCTTGGTTGGACCCTCTCAGACTGTCAGGAATGTGAGGGCAGGGGCCCCTCTATTGGTACCAAGGACCAGCCTGGGATCATTGGTTCCAGGAAATTACGGTAAATGGCAGGCATGCAGGCCCAGGCCCCAGCTTACTCTGCCCTCAGCCTTTGGCCCTGAAAGTCCTGCCAGGTACTCCACAGCTAAGCGGGGCCTGCGTCCTTGCACTGGCGTCACCGAGGGAGCGGCTGAGCGGTGGGTTGAGCAGGCGGGCAGCTCCAGCCCCTCCCGTGCTCTTGGCCTGGCCCCTTCATCGATTAAGCCTGCTGAGTGGTAAAAGCTGAAGTGGCCCCAGGTGGTGGGGTAATAGAACCTTTAATTGTGTTCAAATGAGATTAACTTCTTATCTGACAGTTTGACGTCTTTATTGTAATTAATGCCCGAATAGTGCATTGTTATTTTTATAAACTCCACAGTGGCAAACACTTTCCCTTTATTTGGATTAAAACTAGATGTATCTGTTACTTCCCCTCATTACCCCAGGCGGGACTCAGGGTCCCCAGCTGGGGAGCAGGGACTGGGGTGAAGGGAAGCCACATCTGCCTAGTCACCTCTCAAGGGGCATGAGGGACGAGGCCCAGAGCTGGTCACTTGGCAACAGCGTAGCCAGGGCCTGGGTGAGCGGAGGCCTCCAGAGTTCCAGTCACTGCCTGAGAAGAAGGGGTGCTTCTGGGTGCCCCACCTTGCTAGACGGGCAGCCTTCTGGGATATAGCGTGTGGATTCTGTCCTGGGCAGTTTCAAGAGAAATAGACCCAAATTGAAATTCAGGTTCTCTGTAGTACCAAATAGATGGAGAAAGAAGTAAAAGGTAAATTAACCTAAACACTCTGGAAGAACTAAGAGCTCCCTCTGCTTATTCATTTGTTCATTTGTAAGTAAGTGTTGATCACCTGCTATGTGCCAGATATAGTGCTAAATGCTGGGTGAGCTATGCTGTAGTGGCCTCCAGGTTCCCTCTTTGGGGGATGGGGTCGAGGGGAGGGGTAGGATATAACAGAGGCCATGAGCATGGCTCTGGAGTCAGACTGCCTGGGTCCAAATCCTGCTACCCATTTATCCCAGGGCAAATTACTCAACTTCCCTGAGCCTCAGTCTTCCTCTTCTGTAAAATGGAGCTAACGAAAGTATTTACTTCCTGGGATTTGGGGAGCATCAAATACGTGTGAAAACATTTAATACACAGCCTGGAGCACATAATAGCCAAACAATATTAAAGGTAGTTATGGATATTATAGGTGCTAGCCGTCACTGGGACTGGTCTGCCCAGGGATCCCACAGTATCTGTGGTGTGGGGTTAGGTCCCCGCAGAAGGACTGCTGGAGGGTCACATGAACCCTAGGAGGGAAGCCTCACGGCCCTGCCCCCAGGGCTGAGAGCTGCTGAGGGACAGTGCCCCAGAGAGCCTTGTGCTGCCTCCCCAGTGACCCGTTGCCCACTCCCAGACACCCTGTCGCCTCCACTTACCCACTCGTTAGCCCTGCTGACAAGGTCGATAATGCTTCCGCCTTGAAGAGCTGGCACCAATGTCTTTATCAAAGCCAATATTAATTTTCACTAATTAGGAACTGCCGCTAATGAGCGTCACAGCTAATTTAGCTCATCCATAACCCGGGAACGGCGCCACTCATGTGCCAGGCTCCGGAGTTCAGGATGCTGGCATCCGCTGCCTCCTCCAGCCCCTCGCCGCAGTGCTGGGGCGCCAACTGCCAGTACAGCCTGCACTGCCAAGCCGACCCAGCCAGTTCATTCTGCTGATGAGGGCCCAGTGGTCCCCATCTCCAGGGAATCCCCCGGTGGGGCCAATAGACAAGGCCCTCGGGTAGATCAGAGTGTGTGCCCACCAGCCCCCAGTCTGGGAGGCTTCCTATTAGGAAGGCTCTGGCTCCATTCTAATGCTTCTGCCACCTCCTCCAGGAAGCCTTCAGAGACTACCTCAACCCGTTGAGTCCTTTCTCCTCTTGGAGAGCCTTGCCCTCACTGGAAAAACACTGGCAGTGAATTAAGGCTTGTCAATGACAGTGTTTGCCAGATTGCCTTTTCCTGGGAGACAGTAGAGCCTGGTGGTCAGAGCATGGGCCCCAGATTCTGACAACTAGCAGCCGTGAGACCTGTGCCTCAGTTTCCTCTTCAATATTATATTATATATTATTATAATATTATATTATTCAATATTATATTTCCTCTACAATATTATATTATGATGGGAAGAATAACATTACTCCTAGGGTCATTGTGGGAGTGAGATGAACCATTGCATTAGCTGCGATCATTGCTCTTAACTTTCCCAGTGTAGTTCAAGGATCCACATGCTTAAATCTTGCCTCTTCTTTATGCATCCTTTTGCCGCTCTCTGTGCCCAGTACCGGGCTTTCCTCGGAGCAAGCAATGGGGCAAGAGCCCTGGCTGACAGGCCAAGCCCCGAGTGCGGTGCCAGTAGTTGTTGAATGAATGAATGGACTTGGATACTTACATCTCCTGTCTGAGCCTTAGTTTCCCCATCTATAAAATGGGGCCATCAGCCTGGTCAGTCTCTAAGGGCCCTCTCAGCTCTTCTGTTCTGTGATCCTTGGAGGCTCTGGGTAAATATTTGGTGAATGGATAGATGTTGACCTCTGGCCCTCACTAGGAAGACTGGAGCGGTGATTTATTTCCCTTCCAGGCCCCTCAGACCAGCTCCCATTTCTCAGATGGGGCTTGAGATCAGGGGCTGGTCTGAGCTGTGCAGCCTTGGAGCAGGGCCACTGTGCCTGGGCCAGGCATAACTCTATCTTCCCCTCACCACCCCCAAGCCATCACTTCCAGGGAGCCAGAGAGGTGCTTTACCTGGCTTGGCTGTTGTGCATATGCAGTGCAATCCCCAGGAGCCGCCCAGGAGCATCCTCTGCCCCTCTGTCCTCCCCTGGCCTCCGAGGCACCTCACAGCCACTATATGTGAACACATTTGAGGATCATGGCGAGGGAGGGAGGGTGGAAAGGAAGGGAGTGTGGGGGCAATGGGCTCAGACCCTTGTTTGGAGAAATTCCATTCCTGCTTCCTTCCCTCAGATTCCTTCTGTGCAGCCTGAACTCTTGCTTGGGAGGGGGAGGACCCAGGATGGCGGGTGAGGACATCTTTTTTGCACTTATCACCTCGGAAAAGCGACCTTCAGGCTGAGCCAACTTTGGGGGAAGTGCCTTCAGCTGTGACCAATTTGACTATAAATCTTGGTATTAATGCCTGGTTCCCAAGGTCTGTCATTCTCTATGCCCGCAAGACAAGCGAAAACAGTGCGTGGCCCATCTGTCACCTGAGGGGTCCCCAGCTCCTGCTGGCTTTGCCTGGGGAGGGTGGTGGCTGGGGGTAAGGGTATGAAGGGGAGGGGGAAGGTGGGGACCATCTGGCCAGTGCCTGGCGGTGGGGGATGAGCCAGCAGCCTGGAGTGCAGGACCTGAGGGGTAGAGGCTGGAAGCTCAGAGTGATTCCATGTCTGGGTTCCAGAAGCCTGGAGGAGAGCGGGAGGTACGTGTTTGGAGCCTGGTTTAGCATCTCAGATGGTTGAGATGATTCCCAGGCTTACAGACCTATGGTGGTTCATTTGATGGGAGCTGAGTATAGCTGTATACAGACAGCAGCGCACATGGCAGGTAACTGTGTGAGAGGCTAGGAAGGGGGGAAGATGTGTCTCCAGCTCCAATTTCCTCTTCTGGGTTCTCTGCAGAGATTTGGGGTGGGAACAGACACTTCATGGCCAGATGGAAAACCACTGACCTGGCTGAGGGGACAGAGGTGGTGTTGGGAGGGAACACGGGGCAGCTTAGAGAAGGTTTGTCTGCTAGGCTTCGTCCCCTTTGTGCCTGTTTTAAAATACATATTTTTACTTTCATGAAAATATAACACATAGACAGAAGAGTGAACAGAACCTGAACATACAAGTTAAAGAAATATTATAAAGCAAATACCTGTGTGATCTCACCCCGAACCTGGACCTTTATAGCACCCCCTTCCTGTGCCTGCTTGGCCTGTTCCCTCTTCCTCAGGAGTGGGGACACCCCTTCTTCAGGGATGCTTCAGAGTGAGAACACTCTCTAAAAGAGCCGGGGAAGAGCTTTGACAGAGAGGGGCCCTGGGAATGTCGGGGCTGCTTTACTCTTGATCTTGAATGACAGCCTCCATGCAGAATCCCATTTGGCCAGCCTCTCCCACTTTTCCCTCCACTCTCCCAAGGCCCCCCTCCTACCTCTCTGACCATTCCTTCTTCCCTTCCTCCCTGTTCCTCTTTGAATGTTGGCATTCCTCAGGCCTCTGCCTTCAGCCAGTTTCCTCACACCCACTATAGCCCTTTCCCTGGTCCTCACCTCTCCCATGGCTTCAGCTGCCACGTGTAGGACCCAGCTTTACAAACCACCTCCAGAGTGCTAAACAGGTATGTCCACCTGTCTCCTGGACCTTACCTGAGGTATTCCTCAGGCACCTGAAAGGCAGGTCTAAACCAGAATTTGTCTCCTGCCTATCTTCCAAAATTCAGTTAGTGGGACCAGTTGCCTAAGCCAGAAATCTACAAGTCAACCTTCCTGTCCCTAAGCTGATTTACTAAGTAAGTCACTAGGTCTTGCTGTTTTTACTTCTGAAATCTCTCTCACACTGCCTGTCCTTTTCTTTCTATGCTGGGCTCTTGTCATCTCTGCTTAGTGCAGGATTGGTAAATTCCTAGCACTCCGACCACATTTCTCTTACCCTGTGCCCATGCCAGACATCATTAGTCAATCGTTGGACTTTTCCCCTTCTCAGCACGGTACCCCAGCAGCCACTAGCAATCTATAAGAATTGGTGTGTGAGATGAAATTGATTTGCTATCCATGGCCTCGGTTTCATAATAATTTCCCAACTGGTCTCCTTGCTTTCAGTGTCTCCCCACACAAATCTATCTTCTATACTACTGCCACAAAACCTTTTTATTATTTTTATTGAGGTATAGTTGACTTACAATATTATATTAGTTTCAAATGTACAACATAGCAATTCAAAGTTTTTTAAGTTATTATAAAATATTGGTTATATTCCCTGTGCTGTACAACATATACTTGTAGTTTATTTATTTTGTACATAGTAGTTTGTACCTCTTAATCCCCTACGCTTATCTTGCCCCTTACCCCTTCCCTCTCCCCACTGGTAACCACTAGTTTGTTCTCAGTATCTGTGAGTCTTTTTCTGTTTTGTTATATTCGTTCATTTGTTTTGTTTTTTAGAATCCACGTGTAAGTATTAAGATATAGTATTTGTCTTTCTCTGTCTGACTTACTTCACTAAGCATAATATACCCTCCAGGTCCATCCATGTTTTTGCAAATGGCAAAATTTCATTCTTCTTTTGTGACTGACTAGTAGTCCATTGTATATATATATATACCACATCTTCAATTTCAAATGTACAACATAGCAATTCAAAGTTTTTTAAGCTATTATAAAATATTGGTTATATTCCCTGTGCTGTACAACATATACTTGTAGTTTATTTATTTTGTACATAGTAGTTTGTACCTCTTAATCCCCTACGCTTATCTTGCCCCTTACCCCTTCCCTCTCCCCACTGGTAACCACTAGTTTGTTCTCAGTATCTGTGAGTCTTTTTCTGTTTTGTTATATTCGTTCATTTGTTTTGTTTTTTAGAATCCACGTGTAAGTATTAAGATATAGTATTTGTCTTTCTCTGTCTGACTTACTTCACTAAGCATAATATACCCTCCAGGTCCATCCATGTTTTTGCAAATGGCAAAATTTCATTCTTCTTTTGTGACTGACTAGTAGTCCATTGTATATATATATACCACATCTTCTTTATCCATTCATCTGTTGATGGGCATTTAGGTTGCTTCCGTATCTTGGCTATTGTGAATCAGGCTGCTATGAACCTGGGGGTGCACGTGTCTTTTTGAATTAGTGTTTTCATGTTCTTCAGATATATACCCAGAAGTGGAATTGCTGGATCATATGGTTGTTCTATTTTTAGTTTTTTGAGGAACCACCATACTGTTTTCTATAGTGGCTGCACCAATTTACATCTCCACCAACAGTGTACAAAAGTCCCCTTTTCTCCACATCCTCGCCAACATTTGTTATTTGTAGTATTTTGGATAATAGCCATCTGACAGGTGTGAGGTGATCTGATCTCATTGTGGTTTTGATTTGCATTTCTCTGATGATTAGTGATGTTGAGCATGATTTCATGTTCCTGTTGCCATCTGTATGTATTCTTAAAGTGCCCATTCAGGTCTTTTTTTTTTTGCGGTACGCGGGCCTCTCACTGTTGTGGCCTCTCCCGTTGTGGCCTCTCCCGTTGTGGAGCACAGGCTCCGGACGCGCAGGCTCAGCGGCCATGGCTCACGGGCCCAGCCCCTCCGCGGCATGTGGGATCTTCCCGGACCGGGGCACAAACCCGTGTCCCCTGCATCGGCAGGCGGACTCTCGACCACTGTGCCACCAGGGAAGCCCTGCCCATTTTTAATTTGTTTGGGTTTTTTTGATATTGAGTTGTATGAGCCATTTATATATTTTGGATATTAACCCCTTATCAGTCATATCGTTTGAAAATATTTTCTCTCATTCAGTAGTTGTCTTTTCATTTCGGTGATGGTTTCCCTTGCTGTGCAAAAGCTTTTAAGTTTAAATAGGTCCCATTTGTTTATTTTTGCTTTAGTTTCTTTTGCCTTAGGAGACAGATCCAAAAAACTATTGCTATGATTTATGTCATAGAGTGTTCTGCCTATATTTTCTTCTAGGAGCTTTATTGTGTTGTGTCTTACATTTAGGTCTTTAATCCATTTTGAGTTTACTTTTGTATATGCTGTGAGAAAATGTTCTAATTTCATTCTTTTACATGTAGCTGTTCAGTACCACTTATTGAAGAGACTGTCTTTCCCACATTGTATGTTCTTGCCTCCTTTGCTGTAGATTAATTGACCATAAGTGTGTGAGTTTATTTCTGGGTTCTCTATTCTGTACCATTGATCTATGTGTCTCTTTTGGTGCCAGTACCATACTGTTTTGATTACTGTAGCTTTGTAGTATAGTTGAAATCAGAGAGTGTGATACCTCCAGCTCTGTTCTTCTTTTTCAAGGTTGCTTTGGCTATTCAGGGTCTTTTGTGTTTCCATACACATTCTAGAGTTATTTGTTCTAGTTCTGTGGAAAATGCCATTGGAATTTTGATAGGGATTGAATCAACTCTGTAGATTGCCTTGGATAGTATGTTCATTTTAATAATATTAATTCTTCCAATCCATGAACACAGCATATCTTTCTATCTGTGTGTGTTGTCTTCAATTTCTTTCTTCAGTGTCTTACAGTTTTTCAAGTACAGGTCTTTTAACTCCATAGTTAGATTTATTCCTAGGTATCTTATTCTTTCTGATGCAATGGTAAATGAGATTATTTTCTTAATTTTTCTTTCTGATAGTTCATTGTTAGTATATAGTAATGCAACAGATTTCTGTATATTAATTTTGTATCCTGCAACTTTACCAAATTCATTGATAATCTCTAGTAGTTTTTGGGTGGCATTGTTAGAATTTTCTACATATTGTATCGTGTCATCTGCAAACAGTGACAATTTTACTTCTTCCTTTCCAATTTGGATTCTTTTTTATTTCTTTTTCTTGTCTAATTGCTGTGGCTAGGACTGCCAATACTATGTTGAATAAAAGTGGTGAAAGTGGGCATCCTTATCTTGTTCCTGATCTTAGAGGAAATGCTTTGAGCTTTTCACCATTGAATATGATGTTAGCTGTGGGGTTACCATATATGGCCTTTATTATGTTGAGGTATGTTCCCTCTATACCCACTTTGTGGAGAGTATACAGCCAGAGTATACTTGTGCATGAGTGTGTGAGTGTGTATCCATGAGGGCTGGAGAGACACTGGACACACACAGCTGAGGTCACGTGCTTATCGGTATCATCTTAGGGGCTTATTAACACAATAGGTTTCCTTCTCATTCACACAATATGCAAATTGGCTGATGGGGTACCTGGCCCCCACACGGTGATTCAGTGATGCAGCCTGCTTCGATCTTGTGGCCATGCTTTTGTCTCTGCATGTGGCCTCTATGGTTCTTTATGGCAAGGAAGGAAGGATGAGGACTCGCCCTGCTCCTCCATGCCTCAGCCAGGAGGTGACACACAACACTGCCTCTTTATCCCATTGGACAGACCTGACATGTGGCCCCACCCAGGTGCCAGGGGGCTGGGAAATGAGGGGATGCACGAGAATGTCGGGGAGTAGTAAATATGTGCCTGCCGCAGGTGGCCAGGAGGACACGGGGGTCCATTCGGCAGTGTGTTTGCCCGCGTCTGTGTATTGTCATTGTTCTCTAGTCCTGCCATGTCATTTCTGTGGTAGTGTGTTTAACTGGCATTTACAAAATCCTACCGTGTGCTAGACTGTGTGCCGGGTTGACAGTGATGAGTAAGACATGATGCTGCCCTCCTGGGTCTGACATGTTAGCCAGACCACCTCACAGATGAGGTGAGACTGTGACAGTCTCTGCAGGCCTATCTGGGCAGGCAGTTAGGGACAGTGCCCCGGCGAGGGGAGTCTGAGCTGAGGCTTGAGGATCAGCTTGGATGTAACCAGACCAAGAGCAGAAGGGAGGAGGGTGGTCCCAGTGGGGAGAGCAGCAGGAGCAAAGGTACGGGGGCAGGAGGGAGCTTTCGCCCACACCAGGCATGCTAGCAGGAAGCCCAGGCATGCTAGCAGGAAGCCACTGTTGCGTTTGATGAGGGAAAGGTTGGAGTTGGGATGCTGAGTGGAGACGAGGTTGGAGGAACCGGAATGAGTGCAGGAAGACCAGGTAGAAGGCAGTCATGGTCCCTGCTCGCACAGGGAGAAGTACATGGATGGGGGGACATTTGGGCGTTAGTCTCAGCAGCACTTGCTGATGGGCTGGTTGTGGGATGACATGTGAGGGAGGTCGTGCTATCAGGGCTGGCCTTCCAGTTCTGGCTCTTGGAGCTAGAGAGTTAATGATGCTTTCCACAGACCCTCCCCCCAAAGGAAGATCGAGGTTCAGTTTTAGCCTTTGGGTATCCAAGTGGGCACGTCAAGATGGCTTCGTGAAAAACTGGGGGCTTACGTGAAACAGGACTATGGCAGGCAGCTGCCCACTGACGGCCACCCTTGGGAGTCAGGAAACAGGGAAGGAAGGGCTGTGTGTTTGGTGGTCAGAAGGCCCCACAGCCCCAGGAAGGGAGCAGGGATTGTGAGAGTACCTGAATAGTGCCGCTTCTCAGAGCCACAATAGATAAACCAGGACTGCTGGGTGCCTGAGGGCCCTAGGCCAGGCTCTGACCTGCGACGTCCGTCTGCTTGGGTGTAAGTTAGCAAAGAGTTCAGTCAGTACCGGCCTTTGTCTAAAAATGGACAATTAGGGCTCGGGAGGAAAGCTGTATGAAACTGGAACCTGGGGGATCCCTGGAGAGGGCCAGTAGGAGGGAAGGACTTCTTGGGTTTGCGATGCCATCCTGAGCCGAGCTCCAGAGACCAAGGCTTTCCTCTCCTTCTCCGAGCCGAGTCTTGGGAGGTGGCTGTGGCAGGGACTTCTGGGGCAGCCCTGGGTCTGGCTCTGCGTGGGGGTCCTCTTGCCTGCATGGGGTGAACGAGTTCCCATCAGTCCACAGCAGGGTAAGGATGCTCTCCCAGATGGGGAGGAGTTGGATGCTGTGGGCCTGGCCTGCATCTCAACCATTTCAGGGCAGCTTAGTTCCTAAGTGGTGCCAGGAGAGCCTGGACTGCCCTTCCCTGCAAGGGACAGGGGAGTCAGGGGCTGGCTTGGGTCCCCATCCCACTACCCACCCTCCCCAGAGGAGCGGGAGCTTGATGGAAGTCTTTTGCAATGGGGGCAGCCAAGTCCTGGCTGTCCCAGTTCTGTGCATTCCCCACCCACAAGGCCTCATCCCCAGCAGCTTCCAGGTGGGAGGGGCCCTTCCCTCACTCTCTCCCTCCCCTCCCCTCCCCTCCCCCCTCCCTGTGCATTTCTTTATCTCCTCTAGTATTGAACCTCCAAAGTACAGTTCCCTGACTTCAAGAACCTCAGATCGAGAATCCCTTGTAGGTCTACCTCCTCCCCACCCACCCCTACCCCTACCCCAGGAGAGAAACCTCTCTCTCTTCTCTCAATCACAGGACTGCTTTCAAATTGATGCCTGAGGTTTCTGGCCCCTTGGAAAGCTTCTCTCCCCTATGCCACGGCAGACAACTGAGGCTGGGGAGGTGAACAGACCCCACAGGGAAGGAAGAGGCTGCCCCCTCCACTACAGGAGGACACCTGTGGGAGGGGGCTCCATTGCTTAGGACCACACAGGCCGGGCCACACTGCTGGGCAGGTGGAGGGTCCAGGTATCATCGATACCTGCACGTGAGTGAGGGCTTAGCCCTTTATAGGAATTAGCTGATTTAATCCTCCCAGCAGGCTGTGTGGTGCGGTGGTTATCACGCCCATTCAACAGGTGAGGACACTGAGGCTTAGAGAGTTTAAGTTGCAGTCATGGGACTGAGTGAAGCAAAAAGCCCTCTGTTGGTGTATCTGCTCACTTACACATATCGCCTGTGTAAGCTGGTTGTTTATTTCAGATTTCTTCCAGAAGGAACTGGGAGCTTAACAGGAAAAGCCCAGTGTGACTGGAGACTCACGGGGATAAAATACCACAGTGGATCTGGGGGAAGCCAAGGGATTAGGTGGTTTCAGGTGCCCGAGTTGAGCAGATTACAACATCTGGGGTGTTGGCATTTGGCCCTAAGTGTCCTGACAGTTAAATCCGAAAGGGAGCCGTGCTGAAGTGTTTCCAGGCAACAGAGTACACGCCCATTAATCTATAGAGGCAGTTCTTCTCCCTGGAAGCAAATCTCAAACAGGAATTGATCATGTGGGTCTTAGTACAAATGACGTTGAGGGGTACAGTCAGTCCATGGTGTCTTCCGCAGAGGTTTTGCAGAAGATCTGAAACGCTGCTCACCTGTCCCGGCGTTGACTGTGGAGGAAGGCGGGGGCCTAACGATAAATCACAACACAGCGGAGGCTCAGATTCCACGTGGGGCTGGGCCGGGCCTTGCTTTCTGTGACGCTCCCTTGATAAGGGCTAGTCCTTGCGACTCGGCCACCCATCTGGTATAACCGTGCACTGCTCAGGCTCTGAAATCACACCTGCCACGGGTGACCTTCAAGATGCTTCCTAACTTTTCCAGCATGGGGCACGCCAAGCAGAGCAGACACTGACCTGCCGTGGGGCTGGAGCAGGTCCCACAGACCCTCCAGTGGGGACGATTGAGCTTTTGGGGGAGAGGCCAAGGCAGCGGGGTGGCGAGGGTCTGGGGCAGCCTCACTTTCTTAATTGGCATGTGGGGTTTCAATGTTTCAACAACCAGTGTGGCTGTCCGGGAGCACCCCAGCTGGGGCTCAGCCCTGCCTCTCCTTTTGTTCCTTTCTGTGCTCTATCCCCAACCATCCTTAACAGACTCGGGTACCTATCAACTCTCTCCTTCATTCTGTCACCTTTCTCCTGGCCCTCACTCACGTGCAAGCTTGCTTCAATAATTGCAGTCATGGGAAGGAGAACACCCCATCCTTTCCTGGCCTTCTCTGTCCTCGGGGCTTAGCCCTTTATAGGAATTAGCTGATTTAATCCTCCCAGCAGGCTGTGTGGTGCAGTGGTTATCACGCCCATGCGACAGGTGAGGACGTTGAGGCTTAGAGAGTTTAAGTTGCAGTCGTGGGACTGAGTGAAGCAAAAAGCCCCCTGTTGGTGTATCTGCTCACTTACACATATCGTCCGTATCTCCACGTTCATGCTCGTGCACACCCACGCACACATGCATGTACACACCCTCTCAAACGCACATTTTTACATCTTCGCTGCCTGAGCTCCCAGAGGAGGTGCTGGCTCTTGTCCTCCAGCCGTCTTGCTCCTGTCGAAGTCCCGGTTCTGGGACCCTCTGGTTCCCCACGCCTCCCACAACCGCGGGGTGCGGCTGTGGTTTCCCTGGGGCCTGTGCCTGCAAGTGGGGGCCGAGGGCCGGTGGCACAGCGGTCCCATTACTCACAGGTGGGAGGATGTGAGACAGTCGGGCCGCTCTTAAACGTCTCTCCACATCGTCCTCATTAATAACTGTAATGCCGGCATCACTCGCTCTTAAATAGCCTCATTTATCAGCAAGCAATTTGCTGTGGCGAGGTGGCAGGGACGCAGATAAGCAGACGGGGCCGGGGTGCTGGCAAGACACCTGCCAAGTATCTTCCTCTCTCCTCCTCCATCTCCAGGGCAGTGGGCAGGAAACTCAGTGAAAGGACTGTTCCAGCCTGGAAGAGGTTCTCAGGCTCACCTCTTTTTCCAAGCACAGAGAACTTGGCCAGCGTGGGGCAGGCGTGGCTACTGGCAACACCCTGTCCTCTCTGGGCCCCAGAGCTTGAGTGGCACTCACAGGGGATCCTCTGTCCTAGAGGCACATGCCTATCTGTCTGACAGCCCCATCAGCTGAGAGAAGGACTGCGAGTCAGGGGGTCACAGCTGGGCCCTGCTGTGCCACCTCCAGGCAGTGACCTTGGGGGTGCCATTTGACTGCCCAGGGTGTCATCTGTAAACCTTAGCAGTGATGATAGGCATCCTTGACTTGTTTCTGGTCTTAAAGGGCCTATGGCTAAAGTTTTCTCCATTAAGTATAATGCCTGCTGTAGGTTTTTGGCTTATAGATTCTATAGAGTTGAGGAAGTTCCCTTCTGTTCCTAGTTTGCTGGGGTTTTGTTACAAATAGGTGTTGATTTTAATCATATGCATTGATAGACTCTCCCTCTGTAAAATGGACACCTTGTAGCCACTGTGGGGATTGAATGAATAATTTACACGAAAATTCTTGTGCACTCTAAAGAGCTATATTACTTAGGAGTGTATCTGGCTGCAAGTTACAGAAGATTGGCTGGCAGTGGTATAAACAAATAGGGGCTTGTGTTTTCCTTATAAGGAGACCTAAACGTCAGCAGCTGCTGCAGTTGGTCGGCTAGTGGATGAATGACACCATCAGAAACGCAGGCTCTTTCTGTCTGTCACCATCCTTCCTGCGGTGACCTTTGGTCCTCAGGCTGCCACACCTACAGGCATCACCTCTGCCTCTACATTCCAGGAAGGAGCAGGGAAGGAGCCAGAGCCTTTTCCTTTGACGTGTCTTTGCCAAGACCTTCCCACTTGCTCCCAAGCAGACCTCCCCTGAGATCTCACTGGCCAGAATCAGCCAGGGAAAGTGAGGCTGTTTGATGGCTTTAGCTCAGTCCTGATTCTGAGGCCAGGAATGGCTCTACCTCTCTGGAGTCAAGGGTACTCCACTGGCTGCGTGAAAAAATTGAAGTTGTGTGGGCAGAGAAGCCTGTGTGGACAGAGAAGGTTGTGTGTATGGAGTGGCCATGGTTTCTGGGCAGGCACATTGGCCTGTTTTCCCTTGGGTGGTGAGGACTGGTTTGGAGCTCATTGCTCTAGGCTGATCTCCAGGTGACCCTGCGTCCTGCTTGCCCAGGATGCTTGGATTCTATGACAAAGCCAGGAGTAAGCAGGAGGCATGGTCTGGACTTTTCATGCTGGGATACATGGACCCAACTGACGCACAAAAAGCCACAGATAAATCGGACTTGTCTTCCTGGAGTACTGATTTTATTTGACAGTGGAATGGAGAAAGAAAAATTTTGTATTAAAATAAACATGAATATATTACAGAGTAGAATGCAGAATTTATAGATTTTTAAGATGGACCCGCTGGACTCTAAGCTCCTTGAAGACAGGAGCCATGTCTGTCCTGTTCAGTGTTATGTAGGCTCTCAGTGCAGCTTTATTGAGGGAATAAATGAGTGAACTAAGATGTAAACAAATAAAATATCAAACAGATTTTGAGTAAATTTCATCTTTGGGGTCTGCTTCTTTAGGCTGTACATCTTCAGGATCTCCTGAGATACAAGTTCCCTACTTCTCTGCATCTAGGGATATTTTGGCGTGAAGCACTGAATTAACATATTATTTGTTGGAGACTCCAGGCACTGTGGGACACAGGGGAGAGGGAGGCAGAGAGTACAGGAATATCACGGAAGGCTTCCTGGAGGAGGTGGGCCTTGAGCTGGAAAAGATGGGATGGGAGGAGGGGAGGAGCAGTGTGCTTTCGTAGCCAGGGACCAGCCTAGAGCAGAGGGTAGGAGGGGAGGGCTGAGATGGGATAAATGGGCAGGGCCTAACTGCAGTAACATGGCTTAAGGTGGCAACACTGTCTACCAAGATTTCCCTACGTATCGTCTCACACCAGGCCTCCAACAGAGTAGGCCAAGTATCACAGTCCTCATTTTATAGATAAGAAACGGAGGCTCAGGACATAGCCACAGTTACAAAGTCAGTACAGGGGTGGCTGGACTTGAACTTGGCATGGCAAACTCCAGCTCTCTTGCTCTTGGACCATTTCTCATTGCCTTAGGCCACGTTCCCCAGAGACAGACTCTGAGGTGGAGATCTGTATGCTGGAGGCTAACCCGGGTGTGCGGGAGTGAAGGGAGCAGGATTGGGCAAAGGGAGAAGCTGGGCTGTGCTGCAGTTGCAACGGCGGCCTCAGCTGGTCCTCAGAGGAGCTCTGGAGCTGGGATGATCCAGTCTGAGGCACGGGGCCAGGCCTTTGTAGCCTCCATCAGTCACTCACAGGGCACAGACTGTAACCTTGGGCAAGCCACGTGCTTCATGCCCTCCCCCTGTTGGTAGACGCTGCCGCCCTCCCTCACCTCTCCAAGGTATAGCTATAACTGTTCCCTCTGCCTGGAATGGTCCTCTCCTCCCTCTCACCTACAGAGCTCCAGCTCATCCTCCAGGTCCAAGTTCACATGCCATTTCCTTTAGCTCTAATATCTGTTTGGGGTATATAGCAAAGTGAAGAACAGTAGACTCCCACTTGTAAAGAAAAAAGAGAAATAAAGTATATATATGTATATATCTGTATATATGTATACACACATATTTGCTTGTGAATTCATAATATAAACAGATCTCTGGAAAGATACATAAGAAACTGCAAACAGTAGTTGCTTGCAAGGTAAGGACCGAGTGAGTGGGTGGGGGCTTTTTGTGCCTTATGAATTCTGAGTGATGCAAATTAGATCAATTACTTAATAAAAGTAAAATAAATCAAATAATTATTAAAAACACAAAGAAAGAATGGTTAAATCATTTGGGGGGGGTAGGGCCTAGCTGCTTACTTTTCTCTAATATGGCCTATCACCACTGTAATTAAATAATTGATGGTATAATCATTTATTTCGAGTCCGTCTCCACCCCCAGATCATAAGCTTGGTGAAGGCCATCTTGTCCACCACAGTCACCCTGTGTGCAGCACACCTGATGAGCAATTGAGGAGATCCAGTCTTACGTCCCCAGGCTGGCTGCTGCTTCTCCTTCACCTGTCTCCTTCCCCCACCCCACGCATAAAAGCAGCCCACTTTCTTTCCATGTTTTGCTTATTAATGCTCTTTATGATCACTTATGCCAGAGGCCAGCCTAGAGGCCCTTTACATAATACATCCATCCTGTGCACGGGGTGGAGAGTCACTGCATACATGATGTGCAGGCATCTGCATTCCCTGGGCCATGGTCCCTGCCCTTGTCTGTACCTTTCTGAGAATCTCAGCTACTGTCCGCTGGGTGCTTACCCCATTCCCTGCAAGGGAGCCAGGGTCAAGCTCTTGAGGGAGTGGGGAGATGGGCCATGGACATGTTACTTCATGTGGCTGAATGCTCTGATAGCAGCCAGCAAAAGCATCTTCAGGGGTGGGTCAGGGAAGGCTCCTCACTCCCCCCACCCCACCCCACCCCAGGAGGTGTCTGGACCGAAATGTGGAGGAGAAGGCACATACTGGGAGAAAGGAAGTGAAGGGCCTTCCAGACAGAGGAACTTTGGCCTTGCACCTTCTCCTGAGTACAGGATGCTGTGAGTTTGGATACAGTGCTCAGAGAAAAAGATGGAAACCCTACCACCCAGGAATGAGGGCTACCTGCCAGTCCTGGGCCTCCAGGGCTGCTGCATTTGTCCACAGAGTCTTTTTTTCTCATGCTGCCCAGGCTCCTTTGACATCCCTTACCCTGTTGCTTGGTTAATCGCTTGTCTCCACCAGCTAATAGTGTACACCAGTGATCTACTGTCTGCATTTTGTTCCCACACTGGCTTTACCTGGCCCACTCAGGGATTCCTTAAACCTCTGTTTGGTTGCCAACACCTAAACGCTGGGAAATTTTTTATCAAAACATGGATTTCCAGTTTTCGTTGATTGGATCTGGCCACAATCAGGTGGCTGCCCCCTTTAGATGGGACACATATGCCCTGCAATTCAGCACAATCCCCACCTGAACTTCTTCATTCATCTCTGTTTCCAGCCTGACCCCGGGTGACATTGAGCCATGACTTGATTGATTCCTAAAGAGACAAATTAAATAGCCCGAACGTGTTTTTGTTTCACACTTGTTATTGAAAGGTATTTTTGCTTCATAGCGAATTCTAGGTTGGCATTTTCTTTCTCTCAGCGCACTGAAGATATCAATCTATTGACTTAGGCATCCATTGTTGTATTCGAGAAATTAGTTCCAGTTTAAAATGTTGGTCCCTTGTTGGTAGTCTGTATTTCTTCTCTGGTTGCATTTAAGATATTCTGTTTTTCTTTGGTGTTTTGCAGTTTTTGCTATGACCGGCCTGGTGTGAATTGCTATGTAAATATTTACCCTGCTTGGGTTTCGCTGGGCATCTTGAATCTATACATTGGAGTCTTTGGTCAATTCTGGAACATAATCTCTTCAGATATTGCTTCTGCCCATTCTTTGCTTCCGGAATCCCAGTTAAATATAAGTTAGACCTTTTCATTTTAGCCTCTTGCTTCTTACCCTCTTGGCTATATTTTCCATCTCTGACTCTCTGTGCTACATTCCGGATAATTTCATCAATTTTATCTTTCAATCCACCAATTCATTTCAGCCATGTCTAATCTTCAGTAAAACTAATGCTTTTGAAATTCTAATGATCATATTTTGATTTCTGGGAGCTCTATTCGATCCCTTCTTTAAATTCGCTTGCTCTTTGTTCCTATTGGCACGCCTCTCTTTTGGTTCTTGAAGCATAGTAAACATTTTATATTCTCTGCCTGATAATTCCAGTATCTGAAGTGTCTGAGGTCTGATTATGCTGTTTTTTCTTCAGGTTTGCAGTCATGGTGTTTAGTGTGTGTGTGTTCATTTTGACTGCAAGATCCTCATTTGGTTGGCAAGGGGAGGGGAGGGATTGTTTGAGACCTGAGACCTTCAGGTGGGTCACTCCAGAGAGGATTTATATTTGTTTTTAGTAAGCACTGAGGCTCACTACTTGTCTGGGGCCACTTTAAATTAAAATTTTTTGCTTAGGGATTTTTGGACACCCAGACAAGGTGAAATTGGGCTGCAAACGCATCTGAGGGCGATCTCGTGGTTATGAATCCTTGAGGGCTGTACACCCCTTTCTATTCATCACCATGATTTCAGAGAGGCATTTTGCTTTCTTTTAAAGACTCCTAGTTTGTGTGGGGTACAGATTTATTTCTAGTCCACCCTTGCACTAACAGTGTGGTTCTTGGGGTCCCTGCTTTGGTGGGGATGGTTTTCTATTAGACTTCCTACCCTGAATAGGGTATGGTAGACCCTGGGCTTTTTTCTCCTCTTCTTTGAGTCCTGGGGGCTCCGACAATGAAAACTCAGGTTTACCTGGCTCAATAAATGGCCCCGAGGCATCAGGTAGCCCCTCCGGGTTTCTTCCTTCACTTACTATTTCTGGTCCAGGCTGAGCCTCTGAGAGGGCACTGCTGCGCGCGACGTGGCCTGGCTGCGGCTCACTCGGGCACCTTTAGACTTCTCCCCCAGTGCTGTCTTCCATCCGACACCCCTCACTCACCAGCTGCCTGCCCGTGCACACCCCAGGAAACACAGTCACCTTGAGATCCCCAGTCCAGTAAACAGACTTGCATGGTTTGGGGCACATAGTTGACGGCCAACAAAATACCACCCCCTAAACTTGACCTGAGCCTCAGCACCTGTTCACCACGTAAGGGCTTTGAACCATAGTGATGGTGGTTAATTTGACTGAGTTACCCTTGAAGGAATCAGGTTTTTTTTTAACAGCCTAAACTAGGGTCACAATCTATGTCCTTCATTTGTGATGCAGCTAGAAACATAACACTTTGTTCTCTGAGGTCGTCTTGCTATATTCTGTACAGTTTGTGGGAGGAAGGGGGTACAGCAAAGCTGAGGCAAAAGAGCGCTTAATCGTGACAGAAGAGAGCAGGGTGTTAGTCCTAACTCCGTCACTGTATAGGGGACCTCGACTAGCCCCCTCCCGGCTGTAGGTCTCAGGGTCCCTGTAAGCAGCCTGAGGGCACTGCATGGTGTCTGAGACTCTGGGCAGCTCTGGTATTCTGTGATTCCCACTAGAGTCGAAGGACCCCTTTCTCCACGGGAGCACGGCAGGTCCAGGGGGGTTGCACTCAGGGGCTCTTGGCCGCACTGTGCACAGTTCCCCACAATGCCACGTCGGCCTCGGGGAGAGGGGTGGGAAGACAGCCAGTGCCTCCTGCATCTGCCTGGTGGGTGGTGGGAGACTGTCACTGGCATCCTGCCACGCTCTCTGACCTGCTCTGGTGGGGAAGTGGTCCTCTGCCCCCTGGCTGCCCAGCCCCAGGCCCTGTCGCAGTGAAGGACAGAGGTACCTAGAGGAGCTGAAATGCATGTCGTCTGCCTCCCTTTCTAGGCTTCTTGAAGCACCGGCAGTTTTCAGAAATCAGTTTGAGAGGGGAGACTCTGCCAGAGAGAGTGAAAGAGGCCAGGGTCTTGCCCACAAGTTTCCAGAAGTGAATTACACCCCGATGTTCAGAGAATGGGGGCACTGAAAGCCATGGGGGAAGAAGTGTGGGTGCCAGTCTCCGTGCAGTACCTTGGCTAAGTGGCAAGGGGACCCCTCTGCAACCCACCCTCATCTCTTCACTTACTTGTTCCCACCTCTCGTCCACCAGTCATCACCATTTCCACCACGTGGGGCCTGAGAGCTTCCAGCTCTGTCCACAGGGGGCGGGGAGGAAGAATCTTGATTCCAATGGGAAGAGGACCTCCAAGGACTCCAGGAGTTTGCCCTCGGCCCAATTAAAAGATAAACATACCCAATTTACAATATCTTCCCACCCAGGCAGTCACCAGGCAGGTGGGCCCTGGGAAAGCTGTCTGGCTCATTCTCTCTTTTCTCTGCTCCTCAAACAAAGGCAGCAAGACACTCCTTGGGATGTGCCTAGTAGAAATTGGGGATGAAGTCCTTGGCATGGCTTTTAGCATTACAAGAACTGCACTCCTACAAACTCTAGAACCAGATTGCCTAATGTTTATACAGCGATGCACCCCTTCATTCATTGATTGATTCATTCACTCACTCAGTCGCTCAGTAGACACTAACCAAGGGCCTGTCCTGCGCCAGGCACTGGACAAGGATCTGGGGATCCGGCAGGGAACAGGGTCACAGTCCCCGCCCTCAGGCCTGCTCACTGTCAGGTGGGAGAGCCAGGCTGGAAGATTAGCCACTCGTTATGATGCAGAGTGCAAAGTGCTTTGGTTGGGGCCTGCTGTGGGAGAATCAAAGCCTCTATGGGATGTCTGGCATTTATGAAGTGCTTCCTCTTCTGTTGTCTGGCTTGGGCCTTGCCACAGCTTTCTAAGGCAGGAGCAAGGCCAGTGAGGTGGCGAGGTTTGCTTAGATTACACAGATTGGGCGAGGAGTGGGCCTCTGACTCTGGTTCCAGGAGCCCACACTGTACACCTCTGGACTCATCACTCAGCTGCGCTGAACCATAGCCTCTTCCCTGTTAAGAGAATGTGTGGCCCCTGGACAGCCCCCTGCCTGGGGGTGTGGTGGTGAGGACCTGGGATGAACGGCCAGGAAAGCGCTTTCTAAGTGCTGGGTATTGTGCCCGTATTTAGACTTATTATGATTATTATCTCAGGTGTCAGGTGATCAGAAATTGGCCTGAGTGAAAAGCATCTCACCTGCCATCCAGCTAAGGAGGCCCAGGTTGCCTATTCGTGAAGCAGTGATTTATAACCGGGCAGGGAGATGGGCAGTCTGGAGGAGCTGTCTCAGGTTCTGCACTCATGTGTTCCCCTCCGTGACAGAGATTCTGATAGGCTCTTTGGATGAGAACAGCTTACTTGTTTATTTGTTCCTTTACTCATTTGTTCGTTTGCTTATCCATCCATCCATCCACCCACCCACCCACCCAAGAAAAAATATGCCTGAAGTAAAGTCAGCCAGAAAACTTCCTGGCCCAATGTATCTCTCCAATCATTATTTCCTGAACCACTGATGTCCTTTGAGATGCTCTGGGAAGAAAGGTGTTCTTGGCCAAATAAATCTGGGGAAAGCTGTATCTTCTCTACCACCTTGTGGAGCTTCACAGTGCACATTAATGTAATAAAGGCTCTGAGAGGTCCTGCAGGAAAGAAACCTATTTAAATTTTTTTAATGCAGTGCTCCCTAGACCTTCGCGTCCAAGGAATGCTTCTTTATGGAGTATCCATTAGTGTCCCTCCTCGGGGATTAACGATTCATGAAATACACTTTGGGAAGCATCCCTTTAAGCACAAAATCTTTTTTTAATTATAATGACTTGCATGGAATATGCGTAAGACCTATTTTATCTGCACCTGCCTCCTTACATAGGGATGACTCATCATTCAGCACTTCCTCGGCACATCATCGCGCGCGTCACCGCGCATAGCACTCTGTGATGAGGCATTGTCATTGACCCGAGCTAGAGAAGGGACTTAGAGTATTTTAAGTTTTCACTTTTCAGAGACTTTTGATCTTTCCCTTTTGTGAGCAGCAGAAGCTGTGGATAATTGCTTCTTATTACCGTTCACATACCTGCTTGAGATGTCTATAAATTGAAAAAGCAAAGAACCAGGCTGATTATAATTGTATGGAAAGTAAGGGTAAACAGGCTCTGAGTGAGGACCTGACCATAACTCTCTTTTTCATAATGCGCTTGAAATTTGGTGCATGGATTTTGTACCATGACTTTTAGCTGCTCAAAGACCTTTGGGGCTAATTTCCTGCTTTTCGTCTATGTTCTGGATAAGTGAATACGTGGGATGTGACAGAGGACAGGCCCCTGTGAATCATTTGGAGCCAGTACTGAATAAGAGCACTGTTTTCAAGGTCAGCTGGTCCTGGATTTGAATTCTGACTCCACCTCTTTTTAGCTGTGTGATCTTGGGCAAGTTGCTAAACCTCTCTGAGACCCAGTGTCCTCATTTGAGTGTGGGAATACCTTCCTCACAGGTTTCTGGTAGGTATTAAAAGAGATTGAGCCTGTGAAGTGCTTAACAGAGTGCCCGTCAGACAGTAGGTGCTCAATGAATGGTATCTAGTGGCAAGGCCGGGACTAGGGTGAGACAAGCCAGGTGCCCAGGGCACAAGAACTGGGGGGATGCTCTGAGACTTGTGCAAGTACAGGGTCAGCACTGAGAGGGAGTCCCACCTTAACTTTTGCACCCCGCGTGCCTCTCTTGTCTCATGCCCTTGCTAAGTGGGATGCTAGTTGTTCTCAGAGACCGAGGGCCTGGGAGGCCTCCGATTAGATGAATCGACCCATGCTCACCTAGAGAATGAGCCCACCACCTGTAACGGCTTCCCCCACCTTAGGCGGCAGGTGAGCCTGCTAAAAGGACTGGCCCCAGATGAATAAAGGCATACCTGTGGAGAGATGGGACGGGGGATAAGATGAGTGGGCAAGCTTGCTCACCTGGACCCTCCAAGGTCAGGAACCACCACGGTGCGCCCCCCACCAGCCCCTGAGTAGGGGCAGGGCCTCTGCCAGCTGGGCTGGACCCCACCTCCCTGGCAAAACTTTGAAAAACACAAACAGTGGCAAGAGCAGCATTTGCATAAATCTCATTAGAAAAAGTGCAAGTTTCATAAATCTTGTGATAAATTAGTGCGTTATCATTCTCAAAGTGATGTATTAATTTTAGGGCAAAATGAATGGTGCTGTGATCATTGTGGGTAATTATGAGTCTCCTCAAAGAGGAAGTGATTTCTGGTGGGACTTGTCTGGCCTCCTTCTCAGTGGGAGGCGGGAGGAGGAGCAGGGGGAGGGGAAAGGTGTCTTTCTCACCTGCTTTTCTACTTGCACCTTAGTTCCTTAGTCTCCTTTCCTGCTATTTGGAGGTGAAAAGAAGCAGCCCCTTGGGTTTGGGGGCACAGGGAGGTATGAGATTCTGAAGCCAGGCCCTAAGGTCCAGATTCCCTTTGAAAAGAATTTTAATTGACTAGGACCCAAGACCATGGAAGTTCTAACCCTGTGGTTCTCAAAGTTGTGGTTCCAGACCAGCAGCCTTAGCATCACCTAGGAACTTGTTAGAAATGCAGATTCTGAACCAGGAACTCTGGCAGGGGCCTGTGAATCTGCATTTTAAACAAGCCCTCCTGACGATGCTGATGAGGTAGGAGGGAACCTGTACTCTAACGCAGTGATTCTCTATTGGCTGCACACTGGAATCACTTGGGGGAATTATAGCAGAATACTGATGTCTGGGCCCTGGACTAGAACAATTAATTAAAACAGAACCCTTAGGGAGTAGGGCTGGGGCATCCTTATTTTTAGAAGCTCCCTAGGTGTTGCTAATATGAAATCAGGTTGGGGTTCACTGCTTTAAAACCATGTATTTACTTCTTTTTTTTTTATATTGGGACTTGGAAAAATTTGAACATGGGAAGGGGCAACTGAGCAAATAATTTTTTTTCTTTCTCTGCCCCACCTGTGCAATTGGCCTGAGCGGAATGTGTCTGGGGGCACTGATGTAGCTGGGGACCCACACGTCTGAGGCTGTAGAGTCCCATGGAGGAAAGTCATCAGGAATGGCTCCAACTTCGCCAAGTGAAAACACCACCTAGATCAGTCATTCCCAATCTTGCTGGCACGTTAGAACCACCTGGGGATTTAGAACTTTCCAAAGCCTGGCTGTACCCCAGCCCAATTAATCACAGCCTTGGGATGTGGGACAGTGGCACAGGGATTGTTTGAAAGCTCCAGGTGACTCCAGGGTGCTGACAAGTTTGGGGACCACTGACCTAGAGGTTTTCCTACATCATAGTTTCTTGGATTAGTCCTGGAGATTGAAGGAATCTCAGGGATCATCTAGACCTTCGTTATCAACCTTGGCTGCCCTTTGGAATCGTCTGGGGTTTTTTGTTTGTTGAGAATTCTGATGCTTGAGTCCCTTCCCCCAAAACTCTGATGCACTTAGTCTGGGTGGTACAGCTTAGCATCTGGAGTTGCAAAAATGCCACAGGTGATTCTGACATGTAGCCTGGCCTAAGACCCGCTGGACTGAAATACCCCATCGTTTGCAGGAGAGGGAAGGGACACCCTGGAGATGCAGCCTGTTAGCAGAGCCTGGCCTCGCTGTGGCTGCTCTCACCGGGGGGCTGTGCTGATGGGTGACAGTGGCATGGCTCATTCCGAGCTAGGGAAATGTGAGTGTTGACAGGGTGCATGAGAGGCAGGAGGGAAGCACCGGGTCCCTCTGAGCAGGAAGGAATCAGCGCGTGCCTGCAAGTGTTTGGATAATCTCTTCTAAACCTTCACAGGCTGGCAGTGCTCTGTTTATTCTAATGATAATGTCAAGTTCAATTTGCCATTATTTTTCCACATTTCCTTTCGTAAAGTTAATTGAACAGTTCAATGAATTGAAAAGTTTCAGGAGAAGGGAAAAAAATACCCACCCCACTATTATCACTGTTATTAAATCTGGTAACTACCACTTGGCTTTCCCGGCCCCCATAGGCCAGGGAGCTGCAGCAAGGACTCAGGAAGGTCAAACGGAATATTCCAGAGCCCCTTTATTCATGGCTATTTCATGCTCAGGCTGCTGTTCTTGAGCAGAAAAGAATATCCGGTCTACCCTGCACCCGGGCTGTCAGCCCTGACGAGTCAGGCTCTTCCCAGCGTGTTTCAACCAGATTGGAAAGCCTTGCTAGCTGGGGCTGGGTCATCTATGCCCTTCTGTCCTCCACAGTGCCTAGGACACAGTGTGGCAAACAGAATCACAAAACTGTAGATATTTTAGCTGGACAGGACCTTAACGTGGTGCAGTGGAAAGAATACTGGGGAGCCCAGGACCCACCTGAGTCTCAGCTCTGCCACCTGTAGCTATCAGCTGGGTGACCATGGACGCGTCACTGAGCTGCACAGCCCCGCTCTCTTCTTTGGTTTCTTGGCCTCATCAAGAATGTGAACTTGTGGCACGTGTATGGCTACCCCTTCCCCTACTCACGTCACGTGTCTCTAATGGGTCACAGCATCCTTTGCTCCTGAATGGAGGTTCAGCCTCGAAATCCTTCACCACACTGCCCACAAAACCATGACCTGGGGACCAGCCTGGCACCTGAGCTGAGACCCACTTGCCAAGTTGGATTCGATTTTCCCCAAGGACCTCTGTGCTTTGGCCATTGATGTCAGCCCCCTCATAGTGTCAGTGGGGAAAGGGAGGCTCAGAGAGGTGAATGACTTTCCCACAGTCACACACGAAGTCGTGGCTGAACGCCATCCGGTGCCAGCCTTGTTCTAAGCCCCACTGCTTCTGTCTTAATAAAGGGACTTCACACTGAAGCTGCCTTCCTCTTGACACTTCTTCTGTGTCCTTTGATGCTATGCCCCGAGTGCCCCCACTTGCCAAGTGCTCATCCTCGGGGTCACAGCCCATGAACCAGGGGGAAGGGTAGGAACACAGTTCTTCCTCCATCCAGGCTGTGACTAGACTCCAAACCCATGCTCACGCTTCCCAAATGTGCCTGTGGAAGGCCAGGAAAAGCATGTGGCATAAGAGATATGTACGTAGGTCTGTTTTGTTCACTGCTGTATCACCAGTGCCTAGAGCAGTGCCCAGGACAGAGCAGGTGCTCAGGCAATGCTTGCCGAGTGAATGAATGAAGGACTATAATTGCTGCATGGGGATTAGAAGGGTCACCGAACAATCCTAGCTCTGCCTTGTGTGAGCTGTGTGACTTTAGGCAAGTAGCAACCTCTCTGTGACTCATAAGCTTACAGGGGCTTAGAGCACGTTGGTGTCTGCTGCCGGGCAAGGCAGCCCTTGGCGTTGACGGCTCTATCGCGGTTGCGCCAGAAGCAGAACAGCTCTGGGATTCTGAGACTCAGGCCCAGGTCCCTCAAATATTTAATGTCTGGTCTTTGCTCTTGTGCTTTATTACTTTAAAATAACAGCAACGCGTAGCTCCTGTCCTTCCCCGCCACCAAAGCCTCTGAGCTTATATCACTCTGCACTGTTTAATGTCTCTCTCTGTTCTGCTGAATTAGCCTGTCCCCTTAGCCATCAGACACCTGTGTGCCCAGATGAGCCAGCTGCCCCTTCTCTGACTCTCAGGAAGAACTCGCCATCTTCCTGGCTGGTGATAAGTGGGCTGTGGAAAGCCAGGGTAATGGAGGGGCGGGGCGGCCCATAGTCTGTGCCTCAAGGGTGCTCACCTTCAGGCCAGCCAAGTAACCCAGGAGTCCAGAGCAGCCTAAAACATGGAGGGGGCCTGGGGGTCTCCCTGGCGGTCAGTCTCCCTGGGGGTCTCCCTGGAGCAAGGAGAGGGAAGCCTCAGATTGGGGCTTAGTAAAAGGCTTTTTGATAAAACTGTGATGGCGGTGGAGGGAACGTGAATTCTGAGTCAGACAGACTTGGGTTCAAACCCTTGTTCTGCTACCTCCCAGCTATGTGATCTTGGGTAGGTTATTTTACCCCTCTGAGCCTCAGTTTTCTCATCTGTGTAGTGGGCATGCTAACCTCTCTCTCTGGGGCTATAGTGAGAAGTCGATGACAGAGAATGAATGAAAACCATTGAGTTCTAACTGAATGCTAGTTTCTTTCCCCCAAGCACTTCATGCCATCTACGCTGAGTGGACGGAGCTGTAGGAGAGAGAGGATATGAAGAGGGCCTGCGGGCTCTGGAGACAGAGACAGTTCCTTTATCCGGACAAGGGTGTTCTGATGAACGTGAGGGCGTCGGCCAGTGCAGGGCAGGCTTGGAGAGAGGGGGCCGCCGCACATCTCACTGCGGAGTATGTGGGGCCCAGGACCACAAAATAACCCCCAAACAAAGTTGGCTCCCCTGAGGTCAGACCAAGCTCAGGACCCCAGGGCATTAGAGGGAAGGAGCCTGACTGAAGACAGGAGAGCGGGGAGGGGAGGGGAAACCTAAGACAAATGAGATTATCCCCAGGAATCAAGGCACTTAACTGGCCTGTCTGATCCCAGAGGGGAAACAAATGAGATTGCAGGCTCCAAGGCCAGCCCAGGCTCTATGGGGCTCATCTCAGGGGAGAGGGGGAAGGCAGCAGCCCCTGGCTCCGGCAGAGACCAAGGCCAGGAGGCCCAGGGCCATGGGGCGGGGCGAGTGGTTATTCTCAGAAAGACCTGGCAACAACCCACGGCCTGTAATCTGGGGTTGGGGGCCTACCGTCTGCTACTCCTTGCTCAGCCACTCACCCATACACAGCTCTGTCTCAAGCAGCTGTCTCCCAGCCAGGACCCCTGCTCCTCTCTCTGTAAAATGAGAAGGGTTTTTTTTTGGTTCTCATTCCGCTGTAATTAGTCCTTGTTTCTGAGCTCACCTGTAGACTCTAAGTCTGATTCTCTCCCTCCTAACTGCCCTGAGCCTCATAAGAGCAGACTGCTAGATCCTTGGGCCCTGGTTGGGAAAGGACAGTAGATGACGGCTGATGTGAAGTCCTTTTAGGTCACAGATTGCAAAAGGTTTGCTCTCACATGCCTTTGAGGATTGATTAGTAGTGGCTGTATGGAACCCAGTGTTGTGAAGGATTCTGAAGTTGAATATAGACTCAACAGGAAAGGGAGCTGTGATTGATTAGTAATGTTTGCTTGGGTAGGGGTACGAATGGACCAGCTCCTCGGTCCCAAGAGATGAGTGATAGTTAACCATGGAGGGGCGGGAAGATTTGCCAAGCGTGTCCAGAACATCAGCCTCTACCTTCAAGGGGAGATGCCCGCTCCCTGCTGTGCAGAGGTACAGACAACAAATCAGGGAGATATTTATGACAGAGGTAGCATCTGAGGCATGCATTTAAGGGTGACCAGGATTTGAGAGGCAGTGAGAGGAGGAAGGGACTTGCAGGCTGCAGGAGCAGCAGCAGCACTGGTATAGGAACAGGCGGGGCCCCAGCATGATTGAGGGACGACAGCAGGGCTTTGGGCTGAGCCCAGAGGGTGTGGTGGAAACGTGACCCTGACCGGCCAGGGGGTTAAGGACAGGTTGGGAGGAGCACTGGCCATTCAGTAAGGACTTCTGTTTTAATTCTGTGTGAACTGTGGGAGGTGTCTAAGTAGGGTGTGGCACAATCAAAGGTTTGCCTTAAGAAGATGATCCTGTAAGGAGGAAGCACGGTGTATTCTCCTTACCCTTTATGCATTCTGTAGCACCCTCCCTGGGTTTGGGGAACATAGCTTCCATCCTTCCCCAATCCAAAACATAAAAATGAGATAAAAGGCCGTGCAGCCTGCCACTGCCTTTCCTGAGTTTCTGGCCCAGCCCTGGTCTAGGAGGTAAAGACTCTCAGCTCCCCATGAGTGCATGACATGCCAATCCCAGGCCTCACCCATCAGGGCAAATAACAATAATAACAGTAACAGTCATCTCAGCAATCAGCATGGGCCCAGCAAGGCTGCACAGGAGGCTATGATTGTCCACCGTTGCCTGGAAGACGGATGTGGCCTGCTGCTGAGGAGCTGAGGCCACTGTGGTGGATGCGTCACCAGCCCTGTGCCTCCCCGGGAGGGGCATTCGAAGCCTGCTGAGCAGATCCCCACTCCCACCGGGGCCCCTGGCCTCCAGAACAGGGTTCACTGCCCGAGGATGGGGTACTTGGGCCCTAGGATAGGGTTCACTGCCAGGGATGGGGTACATGGCCCCCAAGATGGGGTACACTGCCCAGAATGGGGTACTCGACCCCATGATGGAGTACATGGCCCCAGGATGGGGTACCTAGCTGCCAGGAAAGAGTACTTGGCCCCAAGGATAATGTGCATTGCCCCTGATGACCCCCAGGGTAGAGGTCATGGCCTCGGGATGATGTACAGGGCTGTTCCTGAGAGAATGGACCACAAGCCAGGGCCCCAAAATGATTCCACCTGCATCCAAACCCAGGTGCTTCTGGTCTGGACATTGGTAGGTTTTGATTATCTGTGCTTTTTCCTGTCCATAGTGTACATAATTAAGAGTTAGCTTGCTGTACTGTCTCCTCTTGTCGTGGCTCAGAGATCTTCATGACTTTGAGGGGGGCTATCTTCTCCCGACACCCCTAGGCAGTTGGCAGCATTCATTTATTTACCCAACGACTATTTACTGAGTGCCTTCAGGATGCCAGCCCATGGTAGGCTTAGGGATACATCAGGGAACACGACAGGCCAGGCTGCTGCCCCCGTGGAGCTAACATGAGTGTGTTTGTGTGGCAGATAGGGGGTTGCAGCAGGCAGTCAGCAATTCAAGTGAGTAAACGAGATCATTTCAGAGGAGGGAGGGGCTGGGAAGGCAGTGACTTGGGATGTGAGGACACAGTGACGAGACATCTCTTTAGACAGACTCTACCTGTATGATGGAGTATTTGAGGAAAGCCTCTCCGAGAAGGTAGCTCATGGCCTGACAGGTGAATAATGAGTAGCACTTAGTGACCTAGGGTTGGAATATTCCTGGCAGAAGACACAACCAGGGCCAAGGCCCTGAGGCAGCCACAGAGTGTTCAGGATCAGAAAGAAGACCACGGCAGAGGGGGGTAAGCCCGGGGACCCCTTTGTGAGACGCAGTGGGAGGATTATCTCAGGTCAGGTCACTGGGGTCGTAGATGTGATCTGGTGTAAGTTTTGTTTTTTAAATCTTTAAATTGTGATAAAATACACATAACCTAAAATTTACCATCTTAAGCATTTTTAAGTGTAGAGAGTGTTAAGTGCATCCACACTCTTGGGCAGCCACTCCCCAGAATTCTTTTCATCCTGTAGAACTAATACTGAGCCCATTAAACAACAACTCCCACCCTCCCTCTCCACAGCCCCTGGCACCCTCCCTTCTACATTCTGTCTCTATGAATTTGACCCTTCTAGGGACATCACGTAAGTGAAATAATACCAGTGTTTGTCTTTCTGTAACTGGCTTATCAGCATACACTGAGCACAGTGTCCTCAAGTTTCATCCATGTTGTAGCATGTGTCAGAATTTCCTTCCTTTTAAGGCTAAATAATTTCCATTGGCTGTAGATGCCACATTCTTGTTTATTCATTTTTCCATCGATGGACACTTGAGTTGCTTCCACCTTTTGGCCATTGTGACTAATGCTGCTATGAACATAGGTGTACAGTGATTTAAGTTCTTTAAAGTTCCACTTTCTACCCATGAGGCCAGGCTGGGCCCTGAGCTGGGTTGGGTTGGCACAGGGTGGAGGGGCCAGCCTCTCTGGGTTACCTGTCCGCTGCGGGTGGGAGAGGCCAAGAGCAGAGAGTCCTCCGGCAGCACTAACTGAGCCGAGAGCCCTACAACCGAGCCTTTAAATCATCCTGGGTCCAGAGGAGCTTTTCTCTGCATCTAAAATGTGAGCCGTAAACCAGGCTGACTTACAGGCAGTACCCACTGGTCCAGTTTGTTTATGGCCAGCATCCTTTCTGATTGGTTGGTGCCTGTACTGTGGCCATTGTTAACTATTTGAATATCACCCTGCTCTAAACCAGTCTCAGGCTGTGTGTCAGAGTCTCTCGCAGGGAGAATGGGAGCTGCTGTTTAAACGTTTAAACTCTGGGGTCCTCCCCGCCAATCGAGGCAGCAGGGCTTGGGAATCTGTATTGTAACAAGCACACTGGGTGATTCTGATACCATAGTCTTAGGAGGTCTTACGAAGCAGAAGCAGGCCTTGTGATGAGGACTCAAGTGGAAATTGTTTATGGGGAGGAGATTCCAGGAAACACAGGTCGGGGAGGGAGGACATGAGACTGGGAAAGAAAGGAAGCCATAAAGGTGCTTCATTAACCAAGTCACCTCTGTGGGTAAGTGGAGATGAGTCCCACAGGGGACCTCCAAGAGCCAGTGTGGAACACGGCCTGTGAGTTACCCCCCTGAGAGGTGAGGGAGCTGGGGCATTTAACTACCAACTCTTTATCTGCCATCTTCCATCTCTCATTCATTGAGTGCTGCTACCAGGGGCATTAGTTCGCTGGCACTATTGGCTTGTCCTGTGTATGGGTAGAGCAGTCTCTGATGGCCAGAACCCTTCAGGCCTGGCAGCTGGAGGTCGGGCTGGTGTGTGTGACAATGCTATGTGCTAAGGCGTAGCGGGCAGGGTACCAATAGCATCGGCTATGGAGGGCTGCCGGGCTCCCATCTCTCTACCATACAGGGAGTGCTCAGCCCTGTGAAACATTGATTATCCTCCTTACCACTGAAAAGAACTCCAGGCCTCATTCATTGTTGGCAGAAATTTAAATGGTGTGATTACTACGAAAAACAATTTGGTGGTTCCTCATAAGGTTTAACAAACATAGAGTTTCTATATGACCCAGCAATTCCACTCCTAGGTATATACGCCCTCTCCCCCAAACTGAAAACAGGTGTTCAAACAAAAACTTGTCCACAGGTATTCATAGCATCATTATTCACAATAGCCAAAAGGGGGAAACAACCCAAATGTCCATCAGCTGATGATATGGGTAAATAAAATATAGCATACCCATACAATGGAATCCTACTCAGTCATAAAAAGGAATTAAATACTAATACATGTTACAAATAGATGATCCTTGAAAACATTATGCTGAGTAAAAAAAAAAAAAGCTAGCACTTACCATATGATTCTATTTATATGAAATGTCCAGAACAGGCAAATTTGTAGAGATAGACAGTGGATTAGCAGCTGCCAGGGGCTGAGGAAAGAGGGAATGGGGAGGAATGCTAATGGGTATGGGTTTCCTTTTGGGGTGATGAAAGTGTTCTGGAAACAGTGGTGATGCTTACAACACATTGTGAATGTACCACATGCCACTGAATTGATTAAAATGATACAATTTATGTTATATATATTTTCCCGCAATTAAAAAAAATTAAAAAGAGCTCTAGGTATTGCACAGCCTGAGTTGCAGGGTATACTGTTTCGCAGGTGGGAAACAAACCCAGAGTGTGGTGTGTGTACCCCAGGATCCCACAGCCGGGTTGGTTCTCCTGAGGGGCTGCTTCTGGGGACACTGGGCAGAGGTTGGGCCCCACAGCTTGGCTTCATTCCTGTCTGAATGGTGCACACAGAGGTTGCTTGAAGCCTCCTTGATGGGGAAATGAGCTGCTTGTCCTGGAGAAGCCAAAGCCAGGCCCAGCTTCTACAGCAGGACAGTTGGGCGGGGGGGCGGGTATGTGCCCAGTGGGAAAATTGCGGGGCGTCTTGTCTTAAATATAAGATTAAATTGGCACCTTTAATTAGTACACTTAGAAAAGGTCACTAGCAATTACCTGGGACACAAAGAAGGCGTGAGCAGGCAAGAGCCCGTGAGGAAGCTGAAAAGGACCATATTGAGCAGCACATCATTGAGGGGAAAATGGATAAAAGTCCAGGAAATTACAGGGTGGGTGACAGCAGCTGATGGCCCCATCCCTGTCCTGCCCAGCGCTCCCCTTCTTGGGAGAGCCTGAACATCGAGCCTGAGAGAGCCATTTGGGATACAGGACCAAGTTGTATGACCTTGGCTGGAGGGTCGGTGTGGCCCTTCCGGAATCCCATCGGCCAGCTGGGAGCTTGGCCCCATATTCTCCACCTGGACTGGGCCCTGAAGGAGGTTGGCAGGTGAGGTTTCCAGTCCAAGGGGCCGCCGTGGACTCATTGCTCTACTGGGGACAAGCAAGGCCCCCACGGGCCTCAGTTTCCTCATGTGCAATCTCCCCAAGCCTTGGGAAGTAGCTCAGTGTTCCTCAGACTTTGCCACTAAAGGACCCCTGAGGGTATCAGAAAGGAACTGTGTGTCCCCGACAGTCAGGGGGAGGCTGGAAATTCTTTCACAGTTTTAGGTTGTGTCTTTAAAAATGAATTGAGGGCTTCCCTGGTGGCGCAGTGGTTGAGAGTCAGCCTGCTGATGCAGGGGACATGGGTTTGTGCCCCGGTCCAGGAAGATCCCACATGCCGCGGAGCGGCTGGGCCCGTGAGCCGTGGCCGCTGAGCCTGCGCGTCCGGAGCCTGTGCTCCGCAACGGGAGAGGCCACAACAGTGAGAGGCCCGCGTACCGCAAAAAAAAAAAAAAAAAAAAAAAAAAAAAAAAGAATATTATATTGTACCCCCATTATATTCCCATTTGTTTTAGAATAAAATAGTTGCATGTCACTGAGCGACACAGATGCTTTGAGAAGATGTGCTTGGTTTATCTATGACTTCACGTACCTCCTCCTTCCTCATCTAGGAAAGAGCACTGTACTGGGAGTCTCGAAACTTGTGTTTGAGTCCTGACGCTGTTGCTCACCATTGTACCTCGGGCAGATTACTAAATGCCTTCAGTTTCTCCATCTTTAAAATGGGAAGGTTGGGCTCCCCAAAAGGTCTCTGTTCCATGATTTCAGTCCTCCTTCTCCTGCTTCTCACCTCGTCTCATCACCATGGATGCTGCCATGTCCTACTCTGCTGTGTGACCTTGGAGAGGCTACTTTGCCTTTCTGAGCCTCAACTTCCTAATCTGTATAATGGGTAGAATAATGACTATCAAACAGAGTTGCTGAGAGGATTTAATGAGAGAACCCATGTGAATGGGCTAGCACCATGTCTGGCATATCATAAGAGCCTAATGATTGCCCAGTATCTTCCTTTCCTAAGTATTGGGCTTCCACTTAGGGCCTGATAGGGTCATGTCCATGGAAGTCCTGAATCTTGAGTTCACATATCAAGTGTTGAGATTTGTAAGGTTGTGGAAACAAATGTGGGCACTGGGCCAGAATGCCTGGGCTTTGAAGTCCAGCTCTTCCCTTTGCTAATTGTGTGGGCATGGTAAATTACTTAATCACTTTGTTACCTTATCTCCCCACAAGTGGGGAGAATAACAGGAAGGATTGAATTAGGGAGTACACAGAAATCCTTTAGCCCAGTGTCTGAAATGTGGCTAGTGCTCCAAAATGTTAGCTCTTGTCATGTTAGAATTGTCTTTTAAAAGTTGACTTAGAAAAGCTCATCGAGGGCTTCCCTGGTGGTGCAGTGGTTGAGAGTCTGCCTGCCGATGCAGGGGACACGGGTTCGTGCCCCAGTCCGGGAAGATCCCACATGCCGCGGAGCGGCTGGGCTCCTGAGCCATGGCCACTGCGCCTGCGCGTCCGGAGCCTGTGCTCCGCAACGGGAGAGCCACAACAGTGAGAGGCCCACGTACCGCAAAAAAATAAATAAATAAATAAAATAAAAGCTCATCGATATTCTCTTCTAGATAAAATTCCCAGAGTTTAGAATCCTTCCTTCCTTAGCTATTAATAGACCATCAGAGCTATTCAGTAAATACGAGAGTCAGTATGTGGGAAAGAAAGAGTGTCTGTCTCATTTTATAGGGTAAATTGAGGCTTTAAAAGAAGTGATCTGCCAAAGGCCATGGTTCTCACCTAACTACTCCTTGAGAATCAGACGGAGACTATAGACCCTCTCTGCAGAAAATGGCGCACTGTGTACTCAGAACATTTTGCACAGTTCCTGGCAGTTTAAGGACCTCTTGAAGCTAAGGTGACCGGCTGATCCAGTTGTCTGGGATGTCCTGGTTTTAGCACATATCCTGGGAAATGCCTCAGTCCTAGACAAACCAGGATGGTTGATCGCCCTACCTGAAGCCTACCTTGTGAGGGATGCTGTGAACCCCAGGAGAAGATGACCTACTCTAGGACTTCTTAGGCAGGGCTGTAGGCCAGGCATCCTGATGCCCAGGGTGGTCTCTGGCCAGGGCTTTGTTTCTTGGTGAAGGCAATACCATAGTCCTCTGATTGAGGACAGGAGCTAGACTTTGTCACCCAGCTCTAGACTGGAGTTCCCTGAGGGTGCTCCAAATCTTCCTAACCTCTGTGTACTCTAGTGGTTACCATAAGGCCAGCACCTAATCACTGTTGAATGAATGCCAGGTTTTGTAAAATTTTCTGAATTAGAAAATATTGCTTTGTACTTTTCCTTTTCTATTGTGAGATTTAAATATATTGAATGTACCACAGGTTTGTTTGTTGTTTTTAAATCTATCTGCCTAAAAAAAAAAATCTATCTGACTGTTCATGGACACTTTTTTTTTTTTTTTTGGTTTCCAGTTTTAGGCTATTATGAATAAAGCTTCCATGAACATTATTGTACCAGGAAAAAAAAAAAAAGAAAATATTGATTCCATTTGCAAAAGACAGAAATCCAACTCAACTTACTTAGGCAAAACTAAAAAAAAAAAAAAAAGAAAAAGAAAGAGGAGGGTGATTTATTAGCTCATACAGCTGAGCAGTCCAGAGGATGGAGCTAATTGCTCATTTCAGGTATCGGTTGGCTGCAGACCCTCAAACCGTCAGGAATCTCTCTCCATGTACCATTTGGCTCTGTTTTCCTCCTTGTTGGCCTCAACCTCAGGCAGGCTCTTCCTCTGGTGCCAAAGATGGCTGCCAGCAGGACCAATTTAGCGACCCCAGTGGAAGGAGAGCGACTCTTTCCCAGTTCCAGCAGACTTCCAGCAGAAGTCCCGGGGTTGGCTTTGATTGTCTAGTTTGGGTCACATGCTCATCCCTGAACCAATCACTGTGACCAGGGAGATGGAGTGCTCTGAGTGGCTAGGGCTAAGTACTGTGCCCATCTTGGAATCTAAGAATTGAAGGGTTGGGAGCTTGCACTCATCTGAGCCACTTGGAGGACTCCTCTAAATTAAGAAAAGAGGACAGGCAGAAGTCACAGAACGCGGTGAATGACAGTTCCCTATTACACACTGTGACAAGTGACCAGGATGGAGGCAGGGAGCCCGGGACAGAGCCAGAGATGCACAGGGGTCTGCGGTAGTCAGTGACCTGCTGGTGGTCTGTTGAGCGGCTGCTCCCCACAGCCACCTGAGTAAGGTGCTGAAGAATGGATTAACCTCCCGTCTTTGCCCTCTGCTCTCTCCTGCGGGTACTTCAGGTTCCTCTGTGACCCAGTTGCTGGCCCGAGACATGGACAACGACCCCCTGGTGTTCGGCGTGTCTGGGGAGGAGGCCTCCCGCATCTTTGCCGTGGAGCCTGACACGGGCGTGGTGTGGCTCCGGCAGCCGCTGGACAGAGAGGTATGACCCGCCGTGACCTCTGCCCCTGGCCTTCCCTAGGGAGGCAGAAGCACACACTGGGGGAGGATGGCTCGTCGTCTTCTGACCCTGAAGCAGCATCTTCCTGCCTGAATGGTGTCCCTCTTCCAAGGCCAGTGCTGACGTCTGGACTTGGGGTTAGAATAGGGTGGTTTGGGGTGTCTCCAAGTAAGGGGCAACACTGGATAGGCAAAAGGGACAGTGACCTCGGGTTCATCCCCTGTAGAACAGCGGCTCCACGGAGTGTGCACGTCTACACCCCCCAACAGATGTTTCCCCAAAGGACGTTTTCCCGAGACACAGGTAGCCCTTAGCACGTTAAGGTAAGAGTTTGAACAAAACCCCAACCCCTGCTTTCTCCTCACATTGAAGTGGCCCCAGAGGTGATTTGCTGAAGATCACACAGCCATTTAGAGACAGAGCCCAGATTAGAACAAGATTCCTGACTCCTAATCTACTGCTCTTTTATGGGAAGGATCCATATTCTGAACCTACTTCCCCAACCCAGAAGGCAATGCTTATTCTTTAGGGAAGCCTTCAGTTATCCAGTCCCCGACCAGCTCCTGGGGCAATGCTGGCGGGTCTCCAGCACCAAGTAGGGCTCCGGACTCAGGACCTCAGCTCTCCTCTCTAACTCTGACCTCCTCCCTCCCTCCGTTTTCTTTCAGACCAAGTCCGAGTTCGTGGTGGAGTTCTCTGTCAGCGACCACCAGGGGGTGAGTGTCCCCTAAGGCCCCTGCTTCCCTGGGAGGCGGGGTTCCTGAGCCCTTGGGTAGAAAGAGGCTGGAGGCTGATGCTAGCTCCCCACTCTTGTCTTGCCAGGTGATCACGCGGAAGGTGAACATCCAGGTCGGGGACGTGAATGACAACGCACCCACATTTCATAATCAGCCCTACAGTGTCCGCATCCCTGAGGTAGGGGCCCCCAGGGTCACACTTGAGGGACATTGGAGGCCTGCTGCTCTGGGGCCACCGGGGAGGAGGCTGATGCTGGAAAAAGGGCATTTCCAGCTCCTCTCCGGCCCACACCTCAGCCCAGCACCAGCTCTGGTCAGGTTGGTGACTGAGCCAGCGCCTCTGAGGGGGCCTGTCTGCTGGCTGCGGGAGCCTTGTGCCTGAGAGAGGGCCTGCCTTGGATGAGCCCTCCCAACTCCAGCCGGAGTCAGGGACAGGACAGAGGTTGGGAGGGGCAGGTTGCACGTTTTTTCCATTTACAGCCAGTGTGGGCCTTGGGCAGGTACGTTGGCAGGCCTAACCCCAGGCCTCCCAGCTTTGGCTAGAGCAGGTCCCCCAGGATGCAAAGTGCATGCAGTACCTGGAAGGGGCTTTCTTTCTTGAACCCTGCGCTGTCTTGCTGGCCTTCGGCTGGTTGTCTGTGTAACTCAGTGTATTTGCACGAGTGCGTGTGGGTAAAACCACGCCATTGCTGGTAATTGAGAAGTGCACATCCTTGCATTACGAACAGTTCGTTAATAAGCTGGCTGCTGGCTCCCGATGGCCCCAGCGTTCTCATTGCTTACTGTCCCTCTCCCTGGTGGCTGATGGCAGTCTTCTGGCCTGACAGCGATTCAAAGACCTTGAAGGTGGAGGGTAAAGAGCTTCTAACTGGGTGTCCCTCAGGCCTGCACTCGGGGCTCTAGGTTGGGTGGCAGCAGTAAAGGTTTGGGATGGGAATGATGGGAGATGGAATCCACTGGGGAGAGGCAGCCTGGCACCATGGCATTGGAGTTCTAGCCCCTTTATGTTATAGGTCATCGGATCAGGAAACTGAAAGAGGTTTAGAAAATATCTATTCAGTTTATAGATGAGAAAAGTGAGGCTCAGTGTGGGAGAGTGACTTGCCCAAGGGCACACAGCTTTGACTTTGAGCCTCCTGACTCCCAGGGCAGCTTCAGATTCCTTAGGGATGAAGAAACCTGATCTCATGCCTCTAAGTTCCGGTTGCTGACCCTCCTTGCTCAGCTGTGAGCCAAGGGTCCTGTGCTTGTGCCAGACAGAGTGAAGTAGGACAGATGTGCAGGTGGGACACACCAGAGGTACTCATGCCCTTCCCCTGATGGGGTGGGACATAGGGAGAGAGAGCCTGCCGTCCCAAGCATGGGGACACGGTGCCCTGAGCTGTGGCCGGTGTGCCCAGGACTGCAGCTTGGCTCCAGGCCCCCGCTCATTTGGAAGTCTCTCTAATTTAATGGTCTCTACGTGCCAGCCTACACTCTAGTCCCGGGCTCAGAAACCAAGGGCACAGCTCGGAGTTAATGAGCCTTGCACCCATTGCTCAACTGCCATCCTGGCAGGCATGGCTGCCCTCTGCCTTCCCTCACGGGGGGCAGCAGACAGCAGCAATAGCAAGGGGATGAGGGGTCACATCTCTGCTTCCCAGCCCTTGGGCCAGGGCCAGCCTTTTCCTCTCTCCCTTGCCAGGAGAAGATGTGACCTCCAATACCACCCTGTTGGAATCCCCCAGGATTCTCCAAAGGCCTCTGCCTCCAAGGAGAGAGCCTCTTCAGTCATTCATTTATTTAACAAATATTTACTGAGTGTCTGCTGTGGGCTTGGTGCTGTGCCAGGCTCTCACTGCACAGAGACCTGGGAGGCCAGAGGAATATATAATGAGGGGAGCCAGAACCAGAGGCCAGAGACCCCAGGCCTAGCCCCTGCTCTGCTCGCACATTGCTGGGTCCATTTGGGCATGTCACTTAACCTCTCTGGGCCATGGTCCTCCTTATCTAATAAAAGCAGAGGACAGGTGGGATAAAATGGCCTGCCTCCTGCCCATCTGATGCGGAGAGGGTAGGCCAAGAGGGGCCGGCTGGAAGGACACACAGTCCTTGGAAGAAGGCCTGTGTGGTTTACTCGCTTGCACGTAAACCTCCCTATCAGGTCACTTCGGTAGCCTGATACTCGATGCCCTGCTCAGGGCTGCTCCGTGTGGCCAGCGGGGATGTGGTGTCAGCTGGATGGAGGCCTGGCCCCTCCTGACCCGAGGTGGCTTGGCACTGACCAGCCCTGGCCTGGGCTGGTCACCTGAGCTAGAGCTTAGCTGCCTGGCTCAAGCCCCAGCTGGAGTACCAGGGAAGAGTCTGCTGGTCCTGGCCCAGAATTCAGGCAGGGGTCTCCTGCTGACATTGAAGTCACCCTGGAAACCCCAGGCCCTTGCCCTTGAGAAGCCCGATTCAGTGAAAGAGGCCCTATGGATGTGAATAGGATGAGAATGCAAACCAGAGAGACAGGGGTCACTGCAGACCCTGTGAGGCATCAGTCTTGAGGGGCTGCCAGAATGATCAGAGAAATCTCAACAGGCTTCCAGGAGGAGGTGGGTTTCCAGGAGAAGCTCGCCAAGGTGAGCAGCGGAGCTCCTGTGTCGTATGGTGGGAAGAGGGAGACTGGAGGTCAAGACATCTGGGTTCTAGTCCTGATTGTGCCAGCAACTGGCTGGGTGAGACTTCAGACCTGTCACTGCCCCTCTGCTGGCTTCAACTCCAACAGCTGTTAAACTGGGGAGTTGGGCCAGGCCCCTTCCAGGACTGACATGCCGTGATCTGAGGAGGCATCCCAGCAGGAGTGGCTCCTTTCTTATCCTCCAGTGCTTCATTATTCCTTGAGGGCTGACAAAGACCTCCAGTGGCTGCCTCCATCCACTCAGCTCCTCTTTTGGTCATCCTAGCCACCTGCACACCATCCCTAAGCTTCCCAACTTCCACTCCCCCCAGCCCTAGGGGCCCTGATAATGTTTGGGTCTGTTGTGTCCAAAACCCATGGATAGGCGTGGGGAATAAGTTACAGGGAGGTAAATCTAGGTCTACATATGGAAGAACTTTCTAACGAGACCCACCCCACAATCTACTCTCCTGTCCTGCTGAGGATGTACTGAGCTCGCCATCCCTGAAGTTATACAAGCAGAAGCAGGAGAACCCCGTGTTTCAGAAGCCATCTAGTACTGAATGTCGGAGAGGTGATGAATCAGAGGCTCCCAAACATACCCCATCAGAATTTCCTGGGGGACTGTTGGGAGGCATATTCCTGGGCCCCTGCAATTCTTTTCTTTTTAAAAATTAATTAATTTATTTATTTGGCTGCGTTGGGTCTTCGTTGCTGCGTGCAGGCTTTCTCTAGATGCGGCGAGTGGGGGCTACTCTTAGTTGCGGTGCACGGGCTTCTCATTGCGGTGGCTTCTCTTGTTGCGGAGCACAGGCTCTAGGCACACAGGCTCAGTAGTTGTGGTGCACGGCTTAGTTGCTCCACGGCATGTAGGATCTTCCTGGAGCAGGACTCAAACCCGTGTCCCCTGCATTGGCAGGCGGATTCTTAACCACTGAGCCACCATGGAAGTCCGCCCCTGCAATTCTGAATCAGTAGTTGGGGGACAGCTGGCCCAGGAAGCTGCATTTTTAACTCCATGGTGACAGCAAGCCCTGGAGGATAATATCTGTGGCCCTTCCCCATCAGAGGGTTTCTGAGAGGTGCTGGGGTAGCCCATCTTTGAGGGGAACTTTCAGCCTGTCAACAGCTGCCTAGAGACATCACCCACGGGGACCCACGTCCTCAGGCCTGGAATAGGAGCAGATGGGAGGCGGGTCAAGACCAGGCACTGCCCCTTTCCTGGGAGAAGCTCACCTACCCCCTGCCCACCCAGTCCTGCCCCCTCTCCCTCTGAAAGCCCCTGCCTAAGCCGGACAGGTGTGTTTTGGTTTGTTTGTTCTTGGTGCCCCTCCTGCCCACCCTCTCCCCTCACTAAGCTGTTCTACATGTAATTATCCATTTTATCAGGGTGAAAGGCCCTGCAATTCACTTGTCGAAGCCCTAACGAGGCAGAGGCAGCGTGGATGCTTTCAAGTCCGTAAAGAAAAGGGAAATCCTGCTAGAATTGGCAACTTAATTCACCAAGCCAGCCTTGACAGACCTCATTAAGCCCCTGTGTATTCATTTCAGGCTAATGGCTGTCATGCTGACTGCTGTTTGATTTGCTGTAATAGACTTTTACGGCGTTCCAATTTGCTCAAACGTGTTTGCCTGTGTCTGTGCCCAGCGACGCTGCTCCAGCACCTCTGTTGGCGGTGCGTGCCCACCTCGCTGACCTTCAGCGTCCCTCCAGCTGTGCCCTGGGGAGGTGACCCTCGGGCCTGGGTGCTTGGGCAGGAGGATGGCGTGAGGTTAGAAGTCAGATGGTGCCAGGTGGCTCCTCGGGTCAAGGAGGGCCTCTGAAGTGTCAGGGATGGCCACGTCATTGAAGTTCTGAGAAGTTCAGCCTCCTTAGCTGGGCAGTGGAGGCTTTTATCCATCTGGCCTCAACCTACCTTTCTCAACTTATCGTCTGGTATTCCTCAACACGAATCCTCCTGTCAGCCAAGGGGCTGATCCAGTGCCTCTGAGCGTGTGTCTGTGTCTCTCTCTTTTCTTTGTAAAACACACTTTGTACTGTTCTAACTAGTACTGGAGTGTTTCCTTTCTTCTCTCAGCCTAAATCTATTCTGCCTTTCCTTCAAAGCCCAAATCTGATCCGCTGTGCTTTGATCGACTCAAGTCGTTTGAAATGAACACAAACATTTGTTGAACAGCTATGGAGCAGGGCCCAGGGATTTTCAGCTGGCTTGGATATGCAGGGTAGAAAGAATAGACTCTACTGTTTGCTAGCTGTACAACTTTGGAAGGAATCTAACCTTTTTGGAGCTCAGTTTTCTTGTCTATAAGATGGGCAACAATATTTGCCTTGTGGGGTTATTGTGAGAGCTATAATAAGGCAGGTAGGAAAAGCCCTTAGCCCAGTTTTTGGCTCATAACATATTTTAGCCACACCATAAACTACAGAATTGAGCCACACTCAGTCACCATAAACTACTGGTGATTGAGACCAGGGTCTTTGTGCTCAGGGAAGGTAATTTTACAGAGAGAAAAACAAGTAAGTAGATGTCTAACTATGTCTAAATGTATTAAATGCTATGGTAGCTTAGAATGTGCAAAGTAGGGTGGAGGGCGTAGACCTATGGAGGGGACTGTGGAAGGTGTGACCTGGTCTATATATGGGGGGGCTATTTGTTTGGGACTTAGAGGATGAGTAGGAGTTTGTTAGAGAAGCAGATTATGTTGTCTCTGAATATCAGTACTTTCTGTGATCCTTTAGCTTCTTTTCATATATTGGAATTTCCCGAAGAGAAATATGAACTCTAACTCCTGACCAGAGATCCTGCTGAGGCGGGACAGTGACTGTATAGGTGTGTGTGTCCCTTGCAGGTGCCCACTGTTACCTTGTAGAAACAAAGCCAGGCTGGAAGTGGGCCTGGGCCCTCTGGGTCCCTCCCCAGTTTCTGTGATGGACAGGTCCTGCATAGATCTTTGTCACCCCTGGCTTTGGGTGACCAGCTGTAAGGTGGGATGAGGCTAGAAGTGGGGACGGGTGGTGCTGGGACGAGTTGACAGGGGCCTGAGAGACTGAGAGTCCTTGCCTGAGCCTCAAAGCTGGCTGGGGACAGGGTCGGAGCCAGAACCCAGGGCTCCTGGCGCTGGGTCCCACTAGGCCACACCATCTCTCCACGTCACTTAATAAAGACAAATGAAAGTTACTCCTTGTATATCCTTACTAGAGATGGGAAAACAGGGAGAAGAGTATTCCTGTCAATCTTTTGTCAATGAAACAAAGTAAATAATTCATTTCTATAACGATAATAATAATTTGATGTTTTGTTGTAATTAAGAGCTTCCTATGTGCCCAGTGCCATACTTCCAGTGTGGGAGCTCACTGAGTCCTCACCTCATGGGGTAGCCACTCATGTTCGCATTCTACAGATGTGGACGGGGAAGTAGAGAGGTTATATAAGTTGCCCAAAGCTAGGCAAGGATGGAGCCAGGATTCAGAGACAAGTCTGGTTACGGGTTCTTTGGCAGATAGCTTCAGTTCTACCTGCAAAATGGAAATAATTATATTGCCTTGCAAAATTGTTGTGAGGATTAAAGTGTATGGGACCATGTAAGAGAAGTACTTAGCATAGTGCCCAGTGTAAATGCCCAATAAATGCTCATGGTTGTAGTTGTTGTTCGTATGTCCGTGTCTCCCGTCAGACAGAACAGGAACAGAGCTTGGCCACCTGTGCGTCCTCAGCACCCAGTCTAGGACCTGTCCCTTGGACGTGAACTTCACGAGTGGGCAGAGCCCTGCTGCTTCCTGTGCCTCTTGGGTGGCTGGGAGGACAGCGGGAGCATTTATGCAAAGAGCCCGTTGGTGGTGCTCACTGACGCCCTCTGTTGCCTGCCAATTCCTGAATCTCAGCCATGCCATCCCATGTGCCGTGGGCATGGGGGGAGCCCGGAGTGGCCCAGAGCCTGAGGAGGTGGACTTGCCAAACTTATTAGCACCCACTGGGCCCTACAGCGGGGCCCGCAGCTGCCCTCCTCAAGGAGTGCCCATCAGATGCTGAATGATTTATAAACTGCATCCCCGGTTTGCAGAGAGAGAGATGGGGGGTGAGGGGGACTTCCACTGGCTTGTGCCTGCCATCCCCCCTGAGGTATCAGCTCTGCTCATGAGAGTGTCATCTCCCACGCCAGGAGAGGCAGACCCTTGACAGGCCATATTAATTTATACTTCGGGGCCACGGTACCTGGGGGCCCCCTCTGCATCTATAACCACTCGCCTATTGATCTGGGAGAGGGAGGCCAATAAATCATTTCAGGGGCTCTGGATCCTGCTGGCTAGAGTCAGAGTAGTTTGTTCTAGCCAGGTGGCAACCCTGGGCCATGTCTCTGTGTCCCTCGGTGAGCAGCCGGTGCCTGTGCCTTTTCTGGTCTCCCCCTGCTATCAGCACAGTGACGGATACCTGGAACCCCTCCTTTCTCCCAGCACGCGGGTGTCTCAGCCTGCAGCAGCAAGGACAGCGAGCTTTGGGCTTGTAGCAATGAAGATATGCATATGCGCAAAGCAATAGGGCTGCCTATTTCTACATTCTTGAGGTTGTGGTGTGTGTGTGTGTGTGTGTGTGTGCGTGCGTGCACACACTTATTTAAGTAATGTCTTCTCTATGTCCTAGTGTTTTCACTGTCTTTCATTTGTCCTCATGACAACTCTGTAAGTCAAGGGAAAGTTATTCTTCCCATTTTCAAGATGAGAGAAATTGAGGCCGATACAAGGTGACCACTGTCCCTAAGTCCCCTGGCATCAGATATGCTTGCAACTAGAGCCACAGTCTTTCCCTCTCTCATTTTTCAGCATCTTTGCATGGGTCTTTTTGCAACTTTGCCATGACCTGCTGTGGTTTGCCAAATGTTGCCCAGGGAGACGAGCTGGGGACTCTGGGCTCCGAGCACAGGCTTCCTCCCATCCAAGGCTGGATGCTGTCACACAGCCCCATGCACAGGCTATGGGGGTTCAGTGGAGAAGCTTCACGCAGAGCCCACTGCCCACTGTCTGCAGTGAGGACCATCCTCAATGGTCAGGACCCAGCCATGGTCGTAGCTGTGCCCCTTCCGTGTGACCTGCAGGGTTAGTGTGCGCCCAGAGGTAGCCTCCAAGACTTCAGTCACCAAATGCGCATGCAACACATTTTCGTGAGAAGTCGGAGACCCACACGTGGGTAAATGCCAGGCTGCTCAGCCTGCCTGCAGGGAAGAGTCAACATCTTTCTGCCACCTCCTCCTTGGTCTTGGGTGGGCGCCCGGGAGGGAGTAAATGGAGTCCCACAAAACCCAGGCCCAGAGAGCTCAGCCTAGCCACACAGTCCGAAGCTCCTTGCTCCCTCCTCCACCCTGTGGAGTGAAACCCAGGGCCCCCCATCCCCCGAGGTCCCTGTGGCAGCTCCTTCCATGCCCGTGGGGCGTGGCCAGGGCTGTGGGCACCCACCCCCACCCCCAGCACGAGGAAAGAGGACAGTGTGGCAACAGGAGACGGAAGGAGCCCAGATGTGATTGAAATTATTATTTTGTCTGAATGGTAATAATATTTTTAATTATGTCGGTTTCCTCACCGATTCTCACTGGGAGTCTTTGGGGGCCCATATAATTCCATTGCAATGACTGCAGGACCCTCTGCCATGAATATGAAGCAGGGGACCGTGTGTGGAGCCCAGCTCGTGTGCATTAGGGATTCTCTGGCACGTGCCAGGATACCTTTTATTGTGCCCCCCGCCCTTTAAATAAAGAACCTCTAAATGGAAGGAGATGATAGCTGCCTGCTGGAGATGTTCCTGCAGCATTGCTGGGCTGTCAGCCTCATGTGCCGGAGTCCATCTGGCGTCTTTCATCTCCCTTTCTCTTTACTGTTCTCCTCTCCCCCATGGTGGGGCCCTGTTGGAGGAAGGGTGTAAAACTCCTGCCTGCACCCCTTTTCCTCCAGGCAGTGAGGTTTCCTTAGACCCTGGGTGGGAGAACAGGTTTAGGAAACAGAGGGTTGAAGAAGGTCCCTTGTGCATCCAGGAGCAGCCATGGCTTCACTGCATCGTGAGAACCTGAGCCCCATCTGTGACACAGGGACCCTGGTCCCTACTGCAACGCTGTGATGGAGGCAGGCACACATGGGCTCTCGCTCCACACTGGGAGGCCATGAACAAGGGGTTTAGCCTCCCGGAGCCTCTGTTTCTTCATCTATAAAATAGGGATACATTGAGGTTGTTGTGAGAGTTCAGTGAGAGCATGTATACGAAGAAGCACATCCACAGGGTAGCTGGTCGGCATTCCTGTTGTTCTGAAATGTTCCCAGAGAACTTCAGGAAAGTTGCTTGGAAGGCCAAGGAGCTCGACAGGTGGGCTCCGTTGCTGTGTACTGATTGGTTGATATTGGGGGTGTTAGTGGACAAGAAACTTACAGTCCAGTGAGAGACAGGAAACATGAGGAAAACATGAAACTAAGATGTGACGAGGAAAAAATGGAAACAGAGTCACCTAGAAATAACTTGTAATAGGCAGAGAGCATTTCAAATAGACTCCTTGAAGCCAGCACCAGAGGGACCGTCGAGGTGACTCCATCCCACCACACATTCTGTAGAGATCAACAAAGCCAGAGAGGGTCAAAGGTTTGCCCAAGGTCACCTGGTAAATCAGTCCCTGCCCTTGGAATTGCTCCTACACCCATTCCATCCATCCTGGCTTCTAAACCCCACTCCTGGGCCAACCCTCTGCCTCCTAACCTTGGCCTGGCCTTTCTTTCCTGAGGTGGCCCCAGGCCCCCTCATGGACAAGAGAGGCCAACCAGTCCCAGGTCTGGGTGCTGAGTCTTCCTCGGGCAGGCTCAGCCAGTGGGCAGCCCCTCCTGTCTTGTCACCTGTCCGTGCAGCTCAGCAAGTTAAAGTGGGGACAGCTGTAGCCTGGAGGGGACAGGAACCCCACCACCTGTGGCTGGGTGAGTCGCTTCCCTGTTCTAGGGTTCAATTTTCCCCTCTGTTAAATGGGACTGTTAGTCCTGAGCCTGTCTACTCCATAGTGGGGGTCAAGGTCAGGACGGACAGGAAGGCCCTGAACTTAAAGCCTCATGCAAGTAGGACAGATTAACCCCTGGGGTATTTTCTCTGATGGCCCTGCAGGCTTCATGAGTTTTCTTTTCTTTTCTTTTCTTTTCTCTTCTTCTCTTTTCTTTTCTTCCCTCCCTTCCTTCCTTTCTTTTCTTCCTTTTTTTTGAGTCTACGTATTACCTAAGCATACATATAGAGACATGAACAATCGTAAGTGTTCATAAGTTTGAGTTAATTGCGAAGTGAACATATTTGTGTTACCACATCTGGATCAAGAAACAGAACCTCTCCAGCTCCTAGAAGCCCCCTTGCGACTTTTCCAGTCCTTCCTCCTCCCTCCAGAAAGTAAGCACCGTCCTGACTCCTAACCCCATGGATTACTTTTGTGCGTTTTCATTTTATAGTATACATTCTATTAGGTTTTTATCATCACCTAAGACCCGGGGTAGAGGCAGCCAGCTTCGTCTCGGAGGTCACTTCCCACAGTTGTTAGGTTAATGGTTTGAATCTTGGTCTCACAACTTATATCTGTGAGTCCCTAGGAAACTTCCTGCCTCTGATGGAACGGGTGTGGTGCTGATGCAGGGCTGCCACTGTGCAGGTGGCATGAGATGAGGCATGTGCAGGGCTCAGCCTACGGCCCACACACGGCAAGGCTGGAAGGACTATCACCTGTGGGCATCACCTCTAGGCAGCCCCTCCCTAGTCAGGGGTCATCTCTGCAGGTGGATATGGAGCTGCCTGAGTGCTGGGACAGGAGGCTGCGCGGGAAACTAAATGCAGTGGTTGAAACTTGGGTTGAGAGGAAGGGGAAGGGAAAAAAGGATGTGGGCCCCTTCCCTCATACAGTCTCCTTCGATCCTCTTAGAAGTCTTTCACCTGGTAAGAAGGGTGTGCTTGTCCTCATATTATAGCTGGAGAAGTGGGCCCAGAGAGGTTAAGTGACTTGCCCAAGGCTACACAGCTAGTCCCAGATACTGCCTTCTCTGTAACTGCCCCCCAGAGTGAGTCCAAATGCATTTTACCCCCAGCGTATACACTTGGGGTCTGGGGTTTATTGTAAGCCTGCCGGCTTCTGAGAGGGCAGCCTTGGGTCTGGAGAAGGTGGACGGGGGGAGGTGTTTGGTTGAAGTGACCTTTATTGAGTTCCGGCACCTTCAGGCTTCCACAAAGCTGCATCTCCTACCAGCAACCCAGTCTCAGGCCTGCATGAGAAAACACAAAAATCTTTAAAGGCTTCTTAGCAGCTTGAAGTGATTGTTTTGTATTTTTCCCTTCTCTATTCAGGGCTGGGGCAGGGCCAGGGCAACGGGAGAGGAATAATAAATCTCCCAAAGCATTGTCTTTCTTCCCACCTCCCCAAACCATCAGATCCCCCAAACTCAGGGGCCACGAGACCTTTTCAAAAAACAACAAAAAACCCACCCAACACAGCCCAAAAGATGGAGATGGAGGGAAGTGCAACAGCAGCTATTGGGGCGGAAAGCCGTAAATGGTGTGGAAGTAATGCCTAAAGTGTGCTGGCGATTACGGACATTTCCACGGAGCCACGCTCGAGCTGCACGGGTCGGTGACAGCAGCCTGGGGAAATAAATAAATAAGTGAGCAAGCCTGGGAGATCCCATTAACTGTTGCTGTGCAGGAGGGAGGTTTGGGGCAGGTCACTGGTGAGAAAGGAAGGAAGGTAGACAGGCTCATGCATTCATTCTCCCATCCGTCCATTCATTCAATTGTACTGAGTCCCTGTGATGTGCAAGGGATGTCACTAAAACCTTTCCGTGGTGCTCTGAGGATGGTGACCAGAATCCCATGAGGCTGGCAGGGTCTGGCCCCAGCCCCTTCTTCACCTCCCCTTGGCTCTGTGCCTTCTTGTGCCTTTACCTTCTTTCTGGTGCCCGAGGGCATTGTGCCACAGGGCTTTTGCATGGCTATTCCCTTCCCGCTTTTCATGAACCATTCCTGGTGTGCTCTGTTCCCAAGGCCTGATGCTGAAGGCAGCTCAGAAGTGCTGGCGAGTCCCCCACCAAGGCCTTCGGAGAAGGGTTGAGCCTGGTCTCACCGGAGTTGCAGGCAGCAATGTGAAATGAGGGCACCTCACTCAGGGATGTTGGAGGAAAGGGCGTCATTTAATGGGACTGGGGTATGGTAGGTAGAAGAGTAGCCCCAAAGATGTCCACATCCTAATCACAGGAACCTGGGACTATGTTACCTCACTTGGCAAAAGGGATTTTGCAGGTGTGATGAAGTTATGGGCCTCCATGGGGAGATATCTGGCGGATCTGTGTGGTCCCACTGTAATCACAAGGGTCCTTATGAGACGGAGGTAGAAGAATCAGAGGAGATGTGACCATGGAATCAGAGGTCAGGGAGAGGGATCTGAAGTTGTTATGCTGCTGGTCTGACCAAGGAAGAAGAGGCCATTAGCCAAGGAATGAGTGTGGCCTCTAGAAGCGGGAAAGGGCATGGAAACAGATTCTCCCTTGGAGCCTCCAGAAGAAACACAGGCCTGTTAACCACTTGACTTTAGTCCAGTAAGACCCATTTTGGACTTCGGGCCCCCAGAACCGTAAGATGATAAACTTGTATTGTTTTAAGCCACTAAGTGGGACTTTGTTTCAGCAGAGGTAGGAGACAGATACAGGTACTTGGAAGGCAGAGTAGTAGGGCACGCATTCTACAGCACACCCCTCCAAAACCCCCAAACTCTACTTCACTTGCTCCTTCGGGGCCCTTCAGGCAGGAGGATATGTGTACCCAGAGGTGAGTTGTCTGGATGTAGGTGTGAGGCTGGTGGTCATTAGGGATGATCCATGAGGGCCAGCCATGGGGCAGGGGCACCCAGAGCTGGGGAGGGCCCCTGGCTGGGAAGAAGCCTTGTAGAAACCAGGTGGGGTGAGGTGGGAGAGCCTGAGAGCCCATTCTGCGGGTATAGAGAAAGGGAGAGCTTGCAGATGAGGGTGTGGAGCATTGTGCTGAGAAGTGCTGCATCCAAGAACTGGCTGCCATGCTCCTGGGACCCCAGGAAGACCTCCCCATTGCCCAGAGGAGGGCTTAGCAGGTGCTTGAGTGCTGGAGACCCTCCTGGAAAACTTGACCTCTTGGCACCAATGAGCCCAGAGACAGAGATAGAGGAGTTTCTTCTTGGCTTACTACCAGAGCAGTATTGGGATGCGGAAGTGTTGGTCCCATGCCCCTGACCCCACCCTCATTCATTTATTCACTCATTCATCAAACTTGCTGGATGCCAAGTCCATGCTGGGTCCTGGGGACACAAGAGGAGTGAGATATTGTCCCTGGCCTCCAGGAGATCCCGGCTGGGTCCTGCTCACCCACAGTGGCACCTTTAAAGCAGGGTGGGAGGCCAGTGCTTGAGGACTCAGGCAGCCACCACCCAAAGCTTGGCCCCCTCTGGATGGCTGATGGGTGGAACAGGGCAGTCACCTATCCCAGCTTTAGTGCTACGGGAAAGCTGGGCCCCACT
>NW_020172678.1:578905-780487 GCF_003031525.2 Neophocaena asiaeorientalis asiaeorientalis
AATGGAGATCAAGCATGTCTCCCTCCAGGCAGCAGAATTGGACACGCGAACTCTAAATGAGCTTGGCAAATTGGTTCTCTCAGCTCTGTCCTTCCCCTCCACCACCCGGCCCTGCAGCAGCCTGGGTCACCTGTGGGAGTTCTCAGTCTGGGCAGGGGAGGGAGCAGGGACTGGTTTGGGTCTGAGGCCAGGAGAGGCTTCCCCTGCATCTGGGCACCCCATCTTCTTCCTTATATCTGAGGTGAGTGTAGACCCCACAAGATAGAAAAGTCCTTTCTGGCTTCAGGGGCATTACTGAGGAAGGGACGGGGCACTGGACCCCTAGCAGGCCTGGCATGGGCTCAGTGACCTTGCCTTCCTCCCACCTCCTGTTCCAGCTTCTGTTTATAACCCTTGTCTGATGTGTGGGTTCTCCTGGTCCCAAGTCCCAGGATTCATGAACTGATTAAAGATGGGATCTGTATCTTATAATTCCTTGAACCCATGAGGGCCAGGGGTACTGGGCGTGAGGAAGGCACTGAATAACAACGGTAATAACAGTAATGGGGACTGTACATGTGTTCACTTGGTACTTTGTATCACCCATCTGTGCTGTAGGTATTGGGATTATCCCCACTTTTTTTTTTTTTTTTTCGGTACGCGGGCCTCTCACTGTTGCGGCCTCTCCCGTTGCGGAGCACAGGCTCCGGACGCGCAGGCTCAGCGGCCACGGCTCACGGGCCCAGCCGCTCCACGGCATGTGGGATCCTCCCGGAACGGGGCACGAACCCGTGTCCCCTGCATCGGCAGGCGGACTCTCAACCACTGCGCCACCAGGGAAGCCCTATCCCCACTTTTAAGGTGGGGAATCTGAGGCTCAGAGAGGTTAAGTCAGTTGCTGATCTGGGATGTGAACACAGCTGGTTCACCTCCAGGTCCCCCACCCGTGCTGTGCTGCTTCTGTTGACAGTGGGTCGGGAGGCGGGCCCGTGGAGGTGTTCGTGGCATGCGTGCCCGGATTCTCAGAGGACCCAGCAGGCGGCGGACCACTGTGAGAGGGGTGCTAGGCTCCTGGGCGTGCCCTCCAGGCTGAGGCTCCTGGCAGCCCTCTCGAGGTCTCCCCCCGTCCTCCTCTGTCCAGACGGTGCCCAGTGCCATGGCCAGCATAGGATAGCGAGAGGGTGGGATGCCGCTCCCAGTCCTAGAGAGCCCAGCTGGGCAGCGTGTTCCTGGAGAGATACCTTCCCACCCCTGCACCAGGACACGGATGCGTGCACACACCTCAGGCATGACGTCCGCCCTGCCTCCTTCTGTCCCGTGTGTCTCCCTCACGGGTCAGCGCCCTGGAGAGGTAAATCATGAGCCAATTGGCCACAGCCAGCGGGAGGCCAGGAGGACACAGGGAGGGGACGCTGCCATCAAAGCCATTAGCACCGAGCTGGCCAGACAGACGAAAGCACAGCTGGGTGGGAGAGGGTGGGCCAGACCTCTTCCTCTGGGCACTGCTCTGGAGCCCTCCAACGTGTGACATGGGGTGGGGCACGAGCATGGAACATGTGTGCTCAGGAGTTCGCTGAGTGTGCAGGAGTCACGGTATAGACCCTTGGTTATGCCTCCCCTGTGAAAACCGTCTTCAGATGGGGACAGTCACATCATACTAAGGGAGTGGAGATAAGTTCCTTCCCGCCTAGATTCAGTGGACTGGAGCAGACCTCACCCCCACTCCACAGCCCTCACCTCCCATGGCAGCAGTGTATCTTAAAGGGATACCAGACTGAGATTCTTCCTCATGTCTTTGGGCCTCTCCTTGCATCTCCTTGGGCCTCAGTTTACCCATCTATGCAGTGGCGTTAGTACCCTTAGCTCTAGCTAACTTCCCAACTAGTCAGCGTTGTTGTTAAGACACAGGTGAGCCAGTGGGTATGAAATGACGTGAAGACTAGACCCCAGCTCCCCAGGCTGTGGCCAGCTGATTACGCCATCACGCGGCGGCACTCAGGGGGTCTGGGTGGCACTCCTGCCCCTAGAAGGGGAAAGGAGAATGAATGTTGTGACAGCGAAGCCCCGGGGCACGCCAGTCCCTGCTGCCTCCCTGGCCATGGGTCTCAGCGTTCCCCCCCCAGGGCCGAGAGCTGTTCAGGCCTAGTAGTTGATGAGCGGTGGCAGGGCATGTGTTGTCAGTAAACTGAGGCCCTGGACCTCTCTGTGCAGCCGGTGCCTTGGGATGGGTCCCTTCCCATAGTCTCCCCTGGGGGGCTGTTAGGTTGGCAGGCCCGTCCCTTCTGCACGGCTGGCCTTGCATCCGGCCTGTGGCAGACACGGCTTTTTTGTTTTTGGTTAAAAAACCTCATCGGAGCGTTATGATATTGGAATGTGAAGGGTAATTGAGCTGAAAGCTATTCTCTTCCTGCAACCGGCGCGTCAGGAGTGATTGAGGCACGCGGGCCTGCACACCAGCCTCGAAATCCTGGTGAAAGGCCTGTGCAGAGATCGGGGGGGAGATGGATGGAGTGGAGCCAGGCCCCCCAGAACCCTGGTTCCCAACCCCAGGGGTCCAGGCCTGCCCTGAAATGTGCCCCCCTGGGACTCTGAGCTGCCAGGCTGGGCCTCCACCTACCTGGAACAGATATCCGAGATCCCCGGTGTGCTGATACTACGTGGAGGGGCCCTGGTGACAGGTCTTGAGGAGGGGGCTGGGCACTGGACTGAAACAAGCAGAACAGCTTGGTGCCTGCGTCCTCTGCCCCCTCCTCCCTGCTTTGTCTTCTCCTGACCCTACTCTGCAGAGGGTCTCTTTCTCTGCTTTCTGCATCTCTCTCTCTCTCTCCCTCTCCTTCTCCCCCTCCCCTCCACACCCCTCCCCTATCTCTGCCAGTGTTTGGACAACCCCAGTGTTTTCTAAGCCATTTTCCTGCACAGTTGAATCACCTGAGGATCTTGTTGAAATGCAGATCCTGATTCAGGAGGTCTGGGATGGGGCCTGAGACTGTGTTTCCACCAAGCTCCCATGGGATGCTAATGCTACGGGTCCCCGACCTCACTTTGAGGAGGAAAGTTCTAGGAAGCAACCAGGGCCAAGCAAGAGTGACCCAGATTCTCAATGTAGGGTTCAGATGTAAGGAGACTCCCAGCGGGGCTGCAGGGCTGCCCTCTGTGGTTGTGCAGGTGGTGCACTGAGCAAGCCGGAGAGTGCTGGTAAAGGCAGCCCAGGGCTGCTCATGAAGCCGTGTACCTGGAGCTGCTGGCGTTGCCTGGGGAAGGAAGCCCGTTTTCCTTGGTACAGTAGGCCGGTACAGGCTGTGTTCTCGCAGGGCAGGTCCACTCTGAAGGGCCATCTTTTTCTAATTTTGCACACAGGCATCAAATAGCCTTGCCCCCAAACTCCAGGCTGTCACTCGGTGCCTGCATCTGCATCCCCTTGTTCCTCCTCCCTCACTCTGCCCAATCTCACAGCTTCTCCTGCAGAGCATGGAAGTCCGGGGAGAAGGGAACTAGAGTGTATCATGCTTATACGTCAAGACCCAGATTCTCCCTTCAGTCACTCCAGCCCCACCTGGGTGCAGAGAGTGGGCTTGGGGCTTGCTGAGCCCCAGAAGCCTAGGAAACAGGCCCTTTCCTGCCTCTTGCCCCCTTCCCTGCCCACAGAGTTCAGCTGGAAGGGTTAGGCTAGGACAGCCCCTCTCTCCCAAACGGGGAGAGGGACCAGATCTGCTGCAGAGAGGGGTTATCCCTGAGGAAAGATACTCAGTCCCCCCACCAAACCCAGCCTACACACCCCACCCCAGCACACACACACACACACACACACACACACACACACACACACACACACCAAACGTGGTCTCTCTGCCTGGCCCGTTATTAATTGCCATGAAGGCTGAGCAGAATGGGTCCCATAAATATGAGCTCTGGCAGCGCCAAGGAGCCGGGGCTTGTGCTGGGGCCCTGCAGCTTATCTCTCTCAGCCAGGCTTTCCCTGCACAGGACGCCACTGGCATCTAACGAGCCCTCCTGTGTGCCAGGCCCGGCGAGGGCAGACAGGCCCAGCCCTTCCCGGCTCTGCCCTGCTAGCGCCCAGCTGAGTTCAGGCTTTCCTCTTACCTGCTGATGCCTGCAGCCAGGGTGGAGTGGAGCTGCAGCCACAGCACAGGCCTCTGTGGCAGGCTGCCGCACCCCCTGGGCCGGAAGCCCCCTCCCCCTTTCTGCTTCAGACTTCACTCCCCTCGCCTCAGCATCGCTGTGCCAAGGACTGCATTGGATGGCCTTGTCATTCTTCTTGCCTGCTTGGCGTGTTATCAGCGGGCAGGTGTGCAAGGCAGGGTCCCTGATGTTCTTGCAGTTGGGTCACCTCTTCTCTTTCTCCCTCTTTCCCAAGCACCTACCTTCCTGACAGCCTCTCATCTCACACCCCCCGCCCCCGACTTTGCATCCACAGCCCCTGTGACCATCACAAGAGGAAAGAGTCTGAATGCTTATTTTTTCCACCTCTCTGTCCCACCAATAAATAGAGTAAAATACACAGTTAATGCTTACCGGACAGCTAATGCTTATCAAACACGTCCTGTGTGCCAGAAACTGTGTTCAGCACTTTCTAGGCATCGTTGCATTCTTAGACCACTTTGGAGAAAGGTGTGTTCACTCTCCCCATTACGCAGATGAGGAAGCAGAGGCCCAGAGGTGTTAAGTGACTACCCAAGGTCACACAGCTTGCTAGCAGACACCACAACAGGCACGACAAATAGAGTACGTCTGTTTGGACACTTTCCTGTGACATGGAGCTCCCAGCTCCTTGGGGTCATCCAGGACAAGTTCAGCCATGTCTAAATTGTTAGAAGATTCTTCCTATGTTGAGCTGGAATACGCTGGCCTGCCACTTGCGCTGCATCTATCCAGGTTTGCTGGCTGGGATTAGGGTGAGTCTGTGATAGTGTAGCCATGGGAGGCTGCCATGGGGTTGAACCCACCACCTTGGCCCCATTAGCACCAGCGTGTAAGGACTTGTGAGGAACAAGGGGGGCCTCAGAGTAATCCCTTCTTCCCAGGACTCCCCCAGCTGTGGACCCCAGGGCTTCATCCCCTCTAGCTTTTGGCTGGGGCAAACAGTACTCCCAAACCCCTGGAGGTAATAAGTCCAGTGAACCCATTCAGGATTCCGAACCCCCTTTGTTGGGGGTTCCCAGACTCCATTGGCACTCACATACTTCCAGAATTACTCTGTTTCTTCCATTCTGAGATGCCCATTTGCCCCTTGTTTTGAAATATATGAAGTTGAAATTCATCTGAGTTAGTCACCTACAGTCTTCGCCTGCACAAATGGTGACCACACTCACCTCGCCAGAGGTGACCGCTCGCAGCTCCTCAGCCCTGCTCCATAGGAAATAGTTCAGGGCCCTGTCCTTGGGAATGTGGGCGTGGATCACCCCTCCCGTCCCTAGGGGCAAGCCACTTTGAACTGGGTTAGGGACCTGAGGACCAGGGAGCCTCCAAAGGCCATCAGTGCCCTGACCCTTCTAGCCATAGACAACACCCACACTTGGCAGTTCCTGCGCAGGCAGGAAGTGCCGACATTTGTAAGCTCCTATACTTGGTCTGCTTCAGCGTTAGTGTGGTCCCTCAGCACTGGCCCCTTCGGACCAAGATGTTCCTCTTAGTGTTCAGGTCAGAACCAAAGATGGGAATAGCAGTATTAATTTTTACATTCTTCTCCCAAGTTGAGTTTTATAAGAAGTTGAAGGGTTTTGGACTGGACTGAATATTTTTCCCTCTTGTTCAGAAGACATTTAGTCCTCAGGGAAACTGCTCGTCAGCCCTCCCGAAAAGGGGGAGTCCCTCCGAGGCCCCTGATATCCACAGCAAAAGGCAGAAACAGCTGCTTGGGAGCTGGGGTTGAGACCTCTCCGGGGGCCTGGATAGCTTGAGGCATCAGGACCTTCTGGAGGGAAGCCAGTCGGCCCCCTCCCTCCCCCACCCCAGCCCTCCCCAGAAGTCCTCAGGCAGGAAGGCTCTAATTGATGAACTAGTCCCTCTGTAGCTGTCACCCGTCTTCAGTTCATTACGACCCCATCTGCCTCTCACTGAGGCTGCTCTGCCAACCTCCCGGCTGTAGCTGGGGGAGAAAGCACACGTAACCAGAGCAGCTGGGCCTTGGAGAGGCCAATCAGGGTAATGGCAGGTCCTTCTTCAGGGCAACTGAGTGTTGGACAGGGCTGGTGGAGGACGTGGAACTCTAGGAGGCAGGTTAACCCTTAGCCTTCTGAATCTGGAGGCTGGGGCCACAGCCAGCACCTCCTTCCACCCCCCAGGGGGCCCTCCCTGAAGTCCACCTGGTCGACTCTGAGCTAGACTGAGACTCAGACAGCCTGGTCTTTTGGATCCCCGCCCTTGAGCTTACCTGACGCTAAGCCCTGGAGCTTTCAGATGAACAGCATTCAGCTTGACCCCTGGCGACTGTTTTTAGTCGTCAACGTGCGCCCAGCACTAGAGCTAGCGCCGTGGGGCATGACAGCCCCCTGCTCTTCCGGCATCTCCTGGCTGGGCTCCACCTCCCAGTGGAGCACGGGTCTCTGGTACTGCCTGACTCAGACGGCACTCGGGGAGTGTGCAAATGAATGAGTGGGCCGAGACGCAGCATGACAGGCTCCAGAAACGCAAGCCCCCCTCATTCTAGTCCTGTCTCTGCCACTGTTCAGGAGACTTGGAGTGTCATTTCCTATTGAACTTCGGCTTCTTCACTGGCACAATAAGGATGTGACTACCTCCCTGCCCACCTCACAGGGTTAGCCCTGCCATGCTGTATTTAGCCTTCAATTTTATGTGTAATAAATTCAACAAATACTTATTGGCTCCTAGGAGATGGAAGACACACAAATGCCCCACAGCCCTGGACCCTGGGAACTTCTAGTGAGGGAGACACACAGAAACCCACATAATTGTGAGCTGAGGTTGGCTGGACAGGACACATGCAAACAGCTGCTGGAGGTGGAGGTTGAATGGCACTTGGTGGGGGAGGCAGCCTTTGCCCCTGCTGAATGGGCTGAGAAGGAGGGAAGGGCAGCCCAGGCGGGGGAAGCGGGTGTCAGCAGGAGGAAAGGTGTGGAGTCGGCAAAGGGCCAGTTATGCTTGGGAAGCAGTAAGAAGAAGTCCTGGAACAGGCCAGTGGACATAAGGTAAAAATTTAGGTTGATTAGAGCCTCGATATAAAGGACCCCAGATACCCCAGTCAGTAGTTTGGATTTTTTACTCTTAGGCAGTGGAGAGGGGTAGAGGGCTTTGGGGCCAGGGAAGGATGCAGTCATGGCTGAGCTTTTGGAAAGGGTCTCTGGCGACTGCAGAAAGGATGGATGGTGGTGGCAGAGTGAGGTGTGCAAATATTCTCTGCCTCCCAATTACCACCACAGACTGTCTAAATCTGTAACTCCCTGTTCTAGAAAAGGCATCTTGTCCCACTTCTCATTTCCCTTCATTATTTTTTCCTGAGGTTTCAGAAAGCATCTCCTTTGAGGCTCCCACCGTCCCCCACCCCTATTCCTGGCCAGGCTCTGAATTTTAACCATTCTATTTTCTTTACCGATTTTATGATAAACAGCCCAATGTTTTCCGATGCCTTTCCTAAGTGTGTCAGGCCATCCCTCGAGGCACTGATGCGTCCCTTCACTCCGAGGTGCCCAGTCTCATCCCCACCTGGATATGTGATTGTCCCCGCATCCCACTGGTTCCTTCCAAGTGGCCGGCACATCTCCAGCACCACCCCCCCACCCAGATCTGTAAGATTTGGGGGCAAGTGTCCATCATCTCAGGCTGAATCTGGGTCACGCTGGCTCATAAACTAGCCCATGGAACAGGCCCTCTCAACTCAACCTAAGGACATCTGTCCTGATTTTTTACATTTTTTCCACATCTGGAAGGGCTGACTGCCCCTACCAACCACTAAAATACCACCAGTCTGCCTAGCACAACTCCCCATTGTCCTGGGATCCCCCAGTCCCGCTCACCAGCTGCTCTACCCCAATTCAGTCTTGTGTTGCTGATATAGAAATAAGTTTATTTAAACCTCTCTGAGCTGGGGGCTTTCTTGAATTGTCTCCTATTCCTAGCATTCAGAAGAATCTCGCCAGCCTGACAAGCATGCCCATCTCCATTGCCCCCAAAATATTGCCACCACCGCCATGCACATCAGAGCCAACAGTTAAACTCATAGGATGGTCAGACCAGGTTACCTGAAACGTTAGACTCAGTGGTCTTTTAAAGGTCTTTCCCCTGCCCCGCTTCCAGGTCCATTGGCTCTGTTCTGAGGGTGGTGATCACTACCTATACTGGACGCCAAGGGTAGGGCAGGTCTAGACACTGCCATGGGCTACTTTGCTTGGGACCAAGGAGTGAGGCTTGGGGATCTATAGGATTCCTTTTGCTCTAAACTCCGGGATCCTGGAGGCTCCCCGCTAGCTTGGACAGGCAGAGGGAAGAGGTCCTTTCAGCCGAGAAAGCCAGTAATTCCTGGCCTGGTGCCTGAAGAGCCCCCATCATCCGCTCCCTGCGCGGGCGGCCAGGAGACGGCCCCTCGGGGCTAGACTCACTCTGCTGCTGGCCTGCGTCCTCTGAGGCTCTTCAGGGAAGCATGGCTGACCGCCCGCTCCATGCCCAATCTTTCCATCCAGGCTGCTCGTTGCACTATTTATGGCTTGGAGATTGTGGTTTATGGAGCAGGGGAAAGACAGCAGTGGAACCGAAGGAAGGGCAGGCTGGCTGGGGGCGGGGTGGATGGGGCTCATAACCTCTGGTTAAGCCCAAAGACATTGTGTAAATTATGGCCCGTGTCTTCCTTCATCCCCATTTTGCATTCTTGATCAGATCATCGCTTTCTGCTGGGAGAGGGCTGAGGGCTGATCCGCCCCCACCCCACCCCCACGGGGCCCAGGCCCCTCCGGCCTCCTGGGTCTTGTTCCAGGGAGCAAGGAGTCTTCACAGCCACAGGCACCAAGAGTCTGCTCATTTTTCAAGTTGATCCTGACTCACAAACGTGTTGGGCTTCATGGCATCAGAGAAGGCTTTGCTCCACATTCCGGTAGCTTAGAACACTGCCCCGAGTTGAGGCCATTCAGTGGGTCTTAAGGAACAGGAAGAAAGCTTCACTGATGGGAATATGCCCATCATAATGGGCTTTTACTGAGCGGAGCTGTGTGGGGAAGGATTTGACCTGCGTCTGCCCAGTAGCAGGGTTTCGAGTGTTCCCCGTGCCCAGTGGCATTTGCCCTGGGGCTGGCTAGCTGGAGGAGACTGAGCCCTGAGGTGACACCCACCCACCACCTCCACAGAGGCAGGGACTTGTTTAATCAGGCCGGCGCATAGCTGGGGCCCACTTTCACCCTTGTGCACTGGAAATGTAATGACCTATGCCAGGCAAGTGACATCACATCTCCACTTTGTTATCATCCAGAAGTGCCGACCAGGCAGGTCTCTGCATGTGGCATGAGTTTGGACACCAAGGAAAGTGCCTGAAATTGACACGGACATTGTCAACCCAAGACGGTCAGGGAAACTGCCGAGGAAAGGCCCCATTCTCTCCGCTGAAGTTCTGAGTCTGCGCGTCGAGGGATTAGCTGCCCTGGGCTGCACCCTGGCTGGGTGTCAGAGGGCAAGCAGGAGGGCAGGTCCCTTCGGCCTTGGTGTGGTCCCTGCCCTCAGGCAGCCCACATTCCCATCACAGGATGGAGAACCTAAAACAAAAGGAGTTCATGGGGACAGGGAGACTGGGCGGAAGGGTTACTCTGTGGGGTGCAGGCTGTGGGTGCCGATGGGGAGACAGAGTGGGGAGACCTTTGAGGGCCTGTGGGGACAGAAGGGCTTCTGTGGAAGGAGGACTTAAGGCCCCTTGGACATGGAGTGACGAAGGGGGCACATTCCAGGAAGAGGGCGGGGGAGCAGAGGTGGGGAGAGCGTAGTGTAATTAGGGCTGGTGAGGATGGGGCTGGCGGCATTGAATCACAGAAGACATTAAGGGAAGAGGAAGGGGTGGGCTGGAACAGATGCGAAGGAACAGACCCCAAGGGCTTTGAAAGGCGTGGAGAGAGTTTGCTTTCCATACAGTGGAAATAGTGAGCCTCTAAAGGTTTTGGAGTGATGGCATGACTCGATGAGAGTGGGAGGAAGACTGTCGTGAAACAGGAAATGAGTGGGCAAGGCTGTGGATTTGGAGCTTGAGTCTGCGGTGGGACTGGAGACTCACTTGTGGTCGGGGCAGAGTTGCAGACAGTGGGTCATGGAAATCCATCATCCATAATCAATCTGTACCCCTTCTGTTCCATCCAGACCCGAAAGGGGTCAGTGGGGTCAGCTGGGGCGAGTGATGTGACAGGAGGAAAGGTCTCCAGGAGAGAATGTCACCATGAGGCAAAGAGGCTGGGAGCCCCTGTGTCTGAGGTGGCGGAAGGGACCCATCACATCAGAGATCAGTGGTGTGATTGGGGAGTGGGGAGACCATCAAACTCAAAGGGTGAGCATCTCAGCCACACTCCTCATAGCACAGGAGGCCCCTGGTGTCCTCGAAGGAGGACAATCTGGCCTATACAGTGAGACAAGAGTCAGGACAATTTGGATATTTATTTGCAAGGCTGCTCTTGAGGGTTCCATGTTCCTCTGACAGCTGTATTTGACAGAACCACTGCAGGAGCCAGTATGGACCACCCAATAGCTCCCGCCCTCCAGCCCCAGCCTCCCAGCTTCCATGGGTCCACAGCTGAGGGCCTGGGCATGGGAGCAAGAAGCAAGTGGCCACCCTTTGGAGCGGTCAACCCGGACTCCCCAAGCAGAAAAGCAGCTCAGGTCTCTAATTGAATAAGGTGGGGAAATAATGGAATTTCCCCAGAACCATCGGTTATATTTCAGAGCAAAATCGTAATGAGAAAGCCGTTAGTGATAATAAACACAGCCCAGAGGATCTGTCAGGGGCCTGATAGAGGACGCAGGGAGAGGGGGAGTCATCCCATTTGCATTTTTGTTAGCTAGCAGAATGTCACCAACACCCCCCTTTCCTCCCCCCAAAAGAAGTCGAGATTCACAAAAGCACATCAATCTGAAGGATTTTTCTCCAGTGTCGTGATGCCAAGGACAATGCAGCCAGTAATAACTTTGCCTCTTCCAAGTGGCTCTTTATATTTCCTTAAAAGCTGAGTGTTATCAAGGTAATTTTCACATCCCATCCCTCTTCCTTTGCATACCCCGAGGAGCCCGATAACGGATGACCTCTGTGTGTGTCTCTCCTGGCCTGTCTCTGCTTCTTGCCCATCCCATCAGTCTGGCTTTCAGTCTCCCCCAGCCCACCCCCTAAAAGATCCAGGGTCTCAGCCATTGATCCAGTTTCATCCCAGGGCCCCAAACTGACAGTGTCAATGGCCACATAAGGAGTCCTTATTGTGGGCCAGCGTTGTGTTGATTGATTTCAAACATCATTTCCTCCTCTTGACTCTTTTGAGATGACGGTGTTATTACCCTATTTCACAAACGAAGAGACTGAAACCAAGGAGAACAAATCAGCTACTCAGATTCACTCGGCTGGTGTAAAGCAGAACTGGAATTTTCCCACCTCCCTCTTGGAAAAGTACAGTCGACCCTAAAACAACGCAGGGATTAGGGGCGCCGGCCCTCCCCGCAGTCAAAATTCTGAATATAACTTATAGTCAGCCCTCCATATCCACGCATGCTCGTGGGTTCATCCAACCTCCGATCGTATAGTTTTGTAGTATTTACTAGTGAAAACAATCCTCATTCAAGTGGACCCAAGCAGGCCAAACCCGTGTTGTTCAAGGGTCATCTGTGCCCAATAAGTGGGTTGGTTAATTTCTCCTGCCGCTCTCTTGGGTGTAATCCAGCAGCCCCCAGCCTTGTCCATATCGCTGTGTCCTTCTTACAGATAGGAGTGACTGAGACTGACAGGCAGGGCTGACTTATTCGAAAGCAGGCAGGGGAAGAGAGAGACAAGCCTGTCTTCCCCCTGCCAGCACCGTCCCACAAGGTCTCCAGTGGTCCCACTGCTCAGGGAGGAGCAGCTGAGAAAGTAGTGAGTGAATTTTCAAACACACTAAGGGTTACCCCGAAGCCAGGAGCTTCCCACAGCCTCAGCATATATCAGTAACCTGCCACCAGGTCCCCCACGGAGCGTGGCAATGAGGGAACATGTCGCTCTGATGCCTAGTTGTCCTGGCGCCTCCCAGAATTCTGGGGCCTATCTGGCCTACCCCTCACTTGACATCTGGGGAAACTGAGCTCCAGAAAAGAGAAGACGCTTGTTCTTGGGCACATGATTGGCAGAGCCATTGCCTCCTCCTCACCAAAACCATTTCTCTTCCTGATCTGCCGTCATGTCCAGCATAGTTTTTTCCTGTTCCTCAGGTTAATCTGATTTAGCAAAACAGAAGAGAGGCGAGTGCATCAGGACTGCCTGATGCTGAGGTGAATATATTCGGGCAAATGACAGGCGGCTACAAGAGCTGCCTTCTCGGGGGATATGGCACGTGATAAACTCCCAGGGGTTAGCAATTCATCATGACTGTTTGTATTTTCTCTTCTTCAAATGAGCACACTTGGGTTGTGAAAGTGTACCAGGTGCCTCATTCTAGTAAGTCCTCACCAAAACCTTGTGAGGTTGCCCGGGCAGGAGTTCTTATCTCTGTAGTACAGACGAGGAAACTGAGGCTGGAGGCGGTGATTTGCTGAGTTCATATGGTAAAGGGAAAGGATCCGAAATTGGGAGACAACGTAGGGGTCAGAGAGCGAGAGCCCCGGGCTCTGTCACTGCTGTCCTCACTTGACTTCCACCCTAGGAGACTGTTTCTGCCTGTCTCCTGGGCACCTAGACAGTTTCCGGTACCCCCCACCACCAAGTCCAGACATGAGCCCCAGAAGAGCGGTGGGGAGGCTCTCCTCACCCCGTGTCCCCCTGTTTCTGTCTTCCCAGCTGGTGACCGCTCCCTCCGGAGGGCAGCAGCCTGGACCCATCCTCCCCACACCCCCTGGTCCCCTCCCATGGGCACCCCAGCCAGGAACCCAGAGTGAGCACCTTGGCAGGTGGTGCTCCCCAGGCTGGGACCGACTCCCTTCGTGCCTCTCCCACCTGCAGCCAGGCGCTTCACGGCTCCCGGCTCCTTCGGGCAGGGCATCAACTCCTCAGAATAAATTTCAGAAACCCCGACTCAGAGCTCAGAGCCAGGGGAGGGCCGCTCTCCCCAGCTCTCTCCCTTCCTTTGCCTTTCTCTTTCTCCGATGTCTTTCGTTCCCTGCTGGTGGCTTTGTTTGTTAGGCCTATGTCAAGCCTGATGAACTAAATGATGCAAGTCTGGAGATATAACAGCTCCTTTTAACTGTCATTTCAAAACCCAATTTGTTCCTGCTGTCTCCTGAGGGCTGCACTATAAACCCAGCCTCTCTCCCTCAAGAACTTGCACATTCAAGGCCCCTCTGCTAAGCCAGCTCTCTCCTTCCCTTCTTTCCCCTCTCCTTTCTCTTCACTCTCCCCGTCCCCGTGTCTCTCTTGGTCTCTCTCTCTCTCTCTTTCTGTCTCTTTCCCCCTTTTATCCCTTGCTCTGACTCTTTGGTCTCTGTCTGTCCCTCTGTCTCCCTGTCTCTCTGTTTCTTTCTCTCTTTCTCCCTCTGCAGCTCGCCCCCCCACCCCTCTTCCCTCTTCTGTCTCCTCGGGGACAGGCTGCCTGTGTTTCCCTTCATCCTGTTAGGCAGCAGAAAAGCAGGGCTGTGCTTGCTGGGGGCGCGGCTGGCAGGGAGCAGGTTGGCTTCAGCCCTTTGTCTGCTGCCTGGTCCTGGCTGGGGAGTCAGGGCCTCTCTTTTAACTGGAACCCCTGGGGGTTCTGGGAAGGGGGCCCATCCCTCCCCCAAAGCAGACCAGGACTTTCTGGCCCTTAGCGCTGTGGAGCACCCATCCCGCCCTCTTGGATGTTAAGTGATCAGATGGGCTGAGCTTCCTCCTGGCTTCTCACCTCCAAAGTCATGGGTGCAGGGGGCTGAGGCTCCCTCACCACCCAGCAGTTCACGGCTCTCCTGGGTCTGCACTGGGGACCCCTTAACCAGCCCTGAATCAGCCCAGACCCTGGAACAGAAAGCAGCTCCTTCCCTACACCTCACTTGGCAAGTTCAGCGTGACTGGTCAGTGCATGTGCTGAGCAGCCGGGGACGCTGCGGGCAGTGCCTGTGTGGGCCAGTGACTTGACGGTGGTCCAGGATGTCCTGCCCACCCCAGCCTCCCAGGCCCAGAGCTACAGACCCCCGGGGACTGACAGAGGAGTGGGCACTGCTCTGATTCCCCTGCACAACCACACACATGCTGTTGGGATGACTTGATATGGTCTCCCTACCCTAAGAGGAGCCCCCGAGTATTCCCCCAAGAGATCAGGCAGCAGGGATGACCTCAGTTCACGCTTCCCTGCCCACTTTGAACAGAGAAAGGAGAGGAAGGACCTGAGATGGGCCAGAGAAGACCCTTTCAGGAAGGCATGCCGCCTCCTACCTTCTGCAAGCTGTGCCTACTGGGGTTCCAGCTCAGGAATTCCCAGCAGCCCGGCTCGGTGCTCACCTCAAGTTCCCAGGTGCCTTCTAACTGCTTGGGCCTCACTGGGGGTGGGGGTCACAGGGCCCAACAGGAAGGGCCCACCCAGGATGACACAGCAGGTCAGGCCAGTGCACACCTGGGATGGGTGGTCTCCCTCATGTACCCCGCTGTTTCCACCTCAACACCTGGCGCTTGGGGCCTCAGGTTCCTCCCAGGGCTGCCCGGCCCAACGCCGTCCCCCTGGTGGTCCACAGGAGGATAAGGACAGGACCCCTCCTGGGCCAAGTCCAGCCAGAGCTCTGTTGCCCCTGCACACAATTCTCATGCAGCTGATGGTCCCCTTGGAAACAGACAGTCATCAGGCTCTTATGGATCTTTCAAACCCCCTTTTCTCCCTAATAATCCCTTCTCTGGGGCGGTATTGATTCCTAGCTGCCGGCAGCCTCTTGGTATGCCGAGGCCCGGTTTGGGGTGGATAAATCGCTGTGCTGTCATTTTCACGCAGCAATTACCTGCTCTGATTCCTCTCCTCCTGGGCCCCCCGCACCAGCCACATGGCCACCCGCTTATTGACAATACACTCAAGGCCAGGCCAGCCAAGCAGGGAGTCCGTGGACCTGTGAGCCACAGAGAGTCAGCAGGAGAGGAAACTTTAGGAAGGCAGGCCTGGGGCCCGGCTCTGGGCTGGAGGACAGGTGGGAGGCAGGTCCCCAGAGCTGCAGCTCCTGGGAGCAAACCTCTGCACCCCAGACACGGAGGAGGGTGTACCCCTGGGAATGTGCACCCCTGGGAATGTGCACGTGGTGTGGCCCAGCATTTCAGGAGACTCTCATGTACCTGTGAACACATTGCCCCCAGCAAGAGTTGCTTCGCCCAGCTTCCTTCCTGAGCTTTTCCAGCCCTGGTTACTTGGGGGCTTTGGAGCCCAGACCCAGCTCAGCCTTTTATTGGGTTGGCCAAAAAGTTCATTCGGGTTTTTCCATAACATCTTAGGGAAAAACCGAATACATCAGGACTCAGGACACATGTTCTTGTAAAGGACCTGTTGGTAAATATTTCAGGCTTTGTAGACCACACGGTCTCAACTTTGGTGTAGCACAAAAGCAGCCACAGACAACATGTAAATGAATGAGCGCAGCTGTGGATGCCAAAATGTGCATTTCAGGTCGTTTTCACACGTCATGAGCTATTGTTCCTTTTTGATTTTTTCCCAAGTACTTATTTGTTTTAATTTTAAAAAAATTTTTATTGGACTATAGGCGATTTACAATGTTGTGTTACTTTCTGCTGTACAGCAAAGTGAATCAGCTTTACGTGTACATATATCCACTCTTTTTTAGATTCTTTTTCCGTATAAGCCATTACAGAGTATGGAGAAGAGTTCCCTGTGCTCTACAGTAGGTCCTTATTAGTTATCTATTTTGTATATAGTAGTATGTATATGTAAATCCCAACCTCCCAATTTATCCCTCTCCCCACTTTCCCCCCGGTAACCATAAGTTTGTTTTCTACATCTGTGAATCTATTTCTGTTTTGTAAATAAGTTCATTTTTACTTTTTTTTTTAGATTCCACATATAAGCGATATCATATGATACTTCGCTTTCTCTGACTTACTTCACTTAGTATGATAAGCTCCAGGTCCATCCATCCATGTTGCTGCAAATGGCATTATTTCATTCTTTTTTGTGGTGGAGTAATATTCCATTGTATATACCAAATACTTAAAAACGTAAAAACCATTCTTAGTTGGTGAGCTGTACAAAAACAGGCAGCGAGCCAGATTTGGTCCATAGGTCACAGTTTACTGACCCCTGATTTAGATCTAAAAAGGGCTGTAACGATTTTTCACTCACTACTCCTCCTCTTCCCATTTTCTGATGAGGAAACCAAGGCTCTGAGAGGAAGGTTCTTGGCCACATGAAGGAGGAGGGCCCCCTTGAGGGATCTCTCAGTGTACGAAGGCCCTCTTGGGAGCGTCCATGTAGTTTTCTTAGGGATAGAGAGGTGGGCTCAGTGATTCACAGGGGGTGATCTGGGCACCACGGCCTGGGGTTGGGCCTCAGCTCCATCAACTCCATGTGACCTTGGGCAAGTTATTTCATTTCTGCAGAGCCTCAGTTTCCCCATATGGAAAATGAGGAGGCATGGGAGAGAGGATGAAATAGTCTCAAGGATCTTCCAGCTCTGATAATGATTCATTTGTGGCTGATTTCCCACCCTCGTTGCTCTGTCTTTGGGATCAGGAGGCCCCACTTCCTACAGCAGGACTCATCTGGGCCTCCCTACCTGCCCAGTGGGTGTCAGCTCTCTGGGGCCCCCTCTGCCCACCAAGTCTTGTCCCTGGAGCAGCTTTGCTCTGGGCTTTGCAGGGAGGCTGAGCTCAGCAGGCGCCCCCCTGGGCAGGAGGCCAAGGAGATAAGGCCCGCCAAGGCCTGGCCACGGACACCTGGCGTGAAATTGAAAAGCGCCAGACTCCTGCCTCCACAGCTCGGTGCCTGAGTGAGAGAGGGCTGGGGTGGTGAATGAAACTGAGCCTCTCCGGCCTGCCCGCTGGGCTGGGCTTCAAGCTGCCACACTTCAGTTCCTCACCCCTCCTCCAAGCAAAAGTGCAGGAAGAGCAGGTTCTTGTACTTCCGGCTTCTTTGAGGATGCTGGTGGCTCTGAGCAGAGAGCCCCTTTTCGGGGTAGGGGGCTTGGAGGGGCCTGTATGGGGTTTTAGTGGGCCTTGTGAACTCTTGGTTTTGGAGGGAAAGGGGGAGTCTTGGGAAGGGGGTTTGGGGGAGTGTGTAGACTTTGCCCTGTGGAATTATGCCCATCCAGAACCTCTCAGGACAGCCTAATGCACAGACTCCTGGAATGTTCCTCCCGCAGTCCCATTCAACAGGTCAGGGCACCGAGGCCCAGAGAGCTAAGCACCTGGCACTGGGAGCCCAGGGAGTCAGGCGGAGGCCCAGGCCCTGACTCCTGGGACAGGGCTCTCACCTCTTCAGGCCAGAACTTGTCACCCTCGGGGCCTCCTGCCTAGCAGAACTCTCATCCAAAGAGCCCTGGAAGAAATGTAGCTATGGCAGACTTGAGGTCGGGGCCAGGGGCAAGCTCCTTATTCCTTCTTCTTGCTGTCAGAGTGCCGACAGGGTAGCACAGATGTTGGCGATGATCTCTCCAGGGTCCAGCCCCAGGGGGACTGGGCTTCTGCATGCTGTCCCTGCCAGGTGATTACATGCCAGGTGATTTCCTATAGGAACACCCAGTTCCTCATAGATGATTCAGGTTATAACGGTGTGAGCAAACAGCAGGGAAAACCACCATCTTTTTTCCGATCAGTAACCTGAATTTTACCAAATCCTTGCACTTTTCTGGACCACTCTAGCAGGGGAAAAGCTTCTCTCATCTCATTTGACAGATGGAAAATTGGGGGCCCAGAGGGATACTCTGATTACCCTCAGGCCCTACAGCAGTTTAGGGGCCGAGGTGGAACTGGACCTCCCAGCATCCTATTCCCAGCCACAACCCCCTGCCCCCACCCCCCGTGCTGTGGGGAAGGAGGGTCCAGGGCTGCTGGGAGCTGCTACTTCCAAGTGACTCAGTCCTTCCAAAGTTGCTGAGTACCGAGGGCAGAGAGAAGACTGGTGGATGCGATCCTCGGGCTTCTTAGAGGGCTGAGAAGGCGAAAACGGCGAGAAGAAGCAAATTGGAGGCAAGAGCAGGCTGCCTCTTCTGTCCCTATAACCCTGTCCTGCTTTAAAGGGCAAGCTTTATCCTTATGGGGTGGGGGTGGGGTGAGGAGGCAGGTCTCAGCTTTTAATCAAAGTTGCATTAGATGAAGCCTTTATTATTCACCTGGCTTTATTATAGCTATTTTTACTCTAAGGTTAGAAGTTAATTTTCCTTGTTTTTACTGAACTCTGGTCTGCATGGCTGCCATAGGCCCAGGCAGGATGGATGAGCATAGAGGAAAAAAGGGAGGTGGGGTATAAATCAAACCGAATAAACTCACTTCATCCAGCAGACCAAGCCAATAGCAGGAAAACCACTTCAATATCAGGGGAAGCTTCCAGAGGTGGGAGCAGGCTGGTGAAATCAGGCCTACTCAGCCCAAACAGGAGTTCCAATCCCCCCTCCCTCGCTCCACCAAGGGGAGGGCAGAGTGGAGAGGCTGGGAGATGGGGCAGGCTGGGGGCTGGCCAGTGGGCAATCAGGGCCCTGTGAGCAGAGCCCGCCCCATGCCCCTGGCAGGGGGGTTAACCGGTTAGTGACCAGATGAGGGAGAGGAGCGGCACACCCACTCCAGGCCCAGGGGCGTGGGCACACCACCCTGGGGAGCACTGCCCCAACCCCGAACCCCCCTCCCACCTTCCGGCGTGAAGTCGGGGTCACCAGTGCCTCAGACAAGCCCACAAGGCAGAGGACGTTGGGCACAGCTGCCTGGGGGAAGAAGATGGTGCTTGTTTCTCTTATTGTCTCCACCTACACAGGGAGTCATATCATTTTAAGCTGATTTCTCAGCCAGCCTGTCAATGATGTTCCAATGTCTTCACAGTTTGGGAGTCATTTTAAGGCTAGATTGAGAAGTTAGTGGGGGGCCCGCGGCTGGGGTCTGGTACCCATTTGTGACTGGTGCACTGTGGGGCCTGAGGTCAGCCTGGGGCCTGGGTCAAGGCTACTTCCTCTCGCCATAGCGGTGGAAGAGAACGAGCCACATCTGCCCTGTAAGTTACTGTCGCGGAGGACACTCGCGGCCACTAAACAACGGTGCTTTAGCCCAAAAGCACCAGATGCAGTAGTTTGAGAGAGACAGCACTTCTAGCCCAGCCTTTCCTGGTGACTGATCGTTTAATCTGTGTAGTTCCTGCCAGAAGGAGGGATGAGGGCTGCACAGCGAGGTGGCATGGAAGAGGCCTGGGTGCTCCCGGGCTGTATTCTCATATCCCGAGAGGAAACAGCTGCTGGAGGGGGAAGGCGGAGTGACTGGGCGGGGATGATGGGGCGGCTGTCCCTGACTGAGAGGTCAGGGCTGGAGAGGAGCCCACTAGGCTGCTCTCATCTACCTGGTGTTTCAATAGACGCACCTCGAGGCGGTTCCCATCTTCTGCTCTCAGTGAGCAGGCGTTGCATCTTCTGGCTGCGGGCTGCAGGTGGGCGATTTCTGTTCGCGCCGCAGGGGGACCTGGCTCTGATTCTCTAAGAATCGTTACACTTTTAGCCCAGTAAGAGTTAGATACCATGTACCATCTTCCTATTCGTTCATTCATTTGTTCAAGAGCTAGTTCGTGAGGGCCTATTGTGTGTCAGGCCCTGTTCTCAGAGCTGGGGACTCAGCTGAACAAAATTGACAAAGTCCCTGCTGTTGTCGGTTTCATCTAGTGGGGGAGACAAACGAACAGCACATAAGTCTATGTCTGTTGGTGATAAAGTCCCTGAAGAAAAATAAAGCAGGCAAGGGGCTAGAGCAGGATTCATGGCCAGGGAAGGCGTCTCCAAGGACATTGGGGCAGAGACCTTGAGGGAGTGAAGCACATGCTCTCTTGGGGATGGCAACTCTCCAGACAGAGGGCAAAGTGATTGCAGAGGCCACCTCCCACCCCACAGTGAGGGCAATGCCAGGAGGGCATCCGGGAGGTACGGACACCGAAGGAAGCAACAGGGCCAACCCTGGGTGAGGTCAAAAGTGGAGGGGTTTGGAGTCATGTATAACAAGAGTGTCCGAGCTGGCCTGTCTTATGTTTCCCCTCTGACCTGCTGGCCTCAGGCTCCAGGCAGGGAAGTCCCAGTACTTCAACTTATATCCCGTCTCGGTGTCTTATCTCAAATCCATCCCCACCTCTTTTTCATCACTGCCCACGGTCTTCTCACAAATGCCTCTTCTCCATGTTTATGTCAGCCACCTGTCTCAGTCCAAAGTGTCTCCCCCTCTATCTTTAGAGCTTGGGGAGACACAAATGGAAGAAACGGAGGGATTTGTTCATGCGGAAAATACGTTTTGAATGGCTGCCACGTACCAGGCAAAGGGGTACAGAGGTACTGGGGGTACTGTGGTAAGCAAGGCAGTCATGGGGTTTCAATGCTATGCAAGCACTTTTAATGCAGTGCAATAAATGCTGTGATGGTAGCAGTACAGGGACGGGGCTCTAGGAGCCCGTAGGATGGGCACTCAACCCAAGTTCAGGAGTTAGGGAGGGCTTCCTGGAGGAGGTGATAACCAAGCTGAGACTGAAAATGCATAGGAGTTTGCCAATGTGTCCCCTGCACCTCGAACACTGCTTGGTACATGTTAGGTGCTCAGTAATTATTTGTTGAATGAATGAGTGAATGAGGAGGAAGAATGTTCCAGGCAGGAGAGCAGCACGAGCAAAGTCCAGCAGGTACCAGATCCAGGTGGTGGCGGTGGAGCTGGGAGCCAGAACTCAAGCTCAGCATCTGCCCATCTGCGGCCGACGCCCTCAGACTTCCTAGACAGCGTGCCGCACGAGGGTACTTGTCAGTGTCACTTCACCACCCAGCGGAGTCTAAACATAGGAGCCCCTCAGTCCTTATTTATTGAATGCGTGGAAGGGAGAAAGTTTGGAGCTGGTGTTTCCCAGCCATCTCACTAGACAGGAGAATGGGGAGAGCGCCCAGAGAGGCGTGCCCAAGATGGCATTCATTCCACAAATATTTATTCAGTACCAGCTACACACTGGGCCCTGGGGGCACAACAGGGGGACTGGCCTGGGACTTGGTAGAGGTATGAAGACTGAGTAGGCATTCCCTGGGGGTGAAGATGAGAAAAGATGGTGGATGGACACCACGGGCTAAGGCTCAGAGGCACGAGGCACCTAGTTTATTTGAGGAGGTGGAAAAGGGCTAGAGTGGCTGGAGCGTGGATACAAGGAGGTCAGCGGAGGGAAGCAGAGCTGGAGAGCTGGGCAGGGCCAGGCCTTCCAGGGCCATGGAAGGGATTCTCTGATATTTATCTTAAGGTCAGCAGGAGGCCACTGGGGAGTTACTGGAGGACAGGGTTGTGGCACACAATCAGATGTGTGTTTCTAGGCGAGTCCGCATTGCAGGGGCCCAGTTAGGAGGCCACGGCAGTGGTCCAGGTGAGAGCTGGCAGTAGGCAGGGAGGGAGAGCAGCAGGCTGATGTTTGAGAGAAGAAACTGCAAGGAGGACTCTGGTTTCTGGCTTAGCACCTGGTTGCAGTGGGAATGTAGAGCCATCACAGAGCCAGGGAGGCAGTTTCCAGGGGAGACTGAGAGTTTGCTTTTGAACGCGTGGCATCTGAAAGTGTCTTGGTGACATCACGTGGAGGTGTCAAGTGAGCAGTGGCTTGTTGAGAACGCAGAGGGGCTTCCATGGAGGCTGGGGGTCCCTTGGCTGCTGAAGCCAGGGTTAAGGAGCAGCTCGGCCTGTTTGAACCCTGCCAGTAACAGGAGCCAGAAGAGAGACCCAGTGGGGCGGGGGCGGTCGGAGGCTGGCCAGGCGCTCCAGCCTGCCTGCAGCCTGTCAACTGCATGGTGACGGAGTGTTCTTCTTGGCACCACAGTAGATTTGGGCTCAGCAGTTGGCTCTAAGTGCTTTTTGCCCTGACGCTTGGAGACGAGCAGTGTGGGCAGCAGGAGGGCTCGGGTGGCAGAGGGAGCCCAGGAGACGGGAGGCACAGCCCGCTGGGGCCTGCTGCTTGCCTGAATAAATACATGTTTACCCAACAGCTACACACGTGCCTCACATCACACACTGTCATCCTGGCGCGGGTGGGGGTGTTACGGGGCAGGAAGAGGAGAGTGTGTCTGTGTGTGGGGTGGTGACGGCCTGTGGGTTTGTGTGCTAAAGTCCAGAGGCCTCGGAGGACAGGAATATTTCAAAGTCCAGGTGGGATGGACAAAGCCTGAAGACATCTCCCTTCTATTTCTTCCTTCATTTAGCAAAGATCTTGGTCCGCAGTGCCAACTCTTCTCCAAGTGGGAGTACTGGAAAACAGGGGAAGCAGAATCTGGGACAGGCATTGAGGTGGGCTGGGAAGAGGCAATATAGAGCCCCTGACTTAGGGAACCAGAGGGAAATATAATAAGTATGTGCAACCTCCTTGCAGATTTCTGGGGGTGTGTCAAGTCTGGCCAAGGAGCATACTATGTGTTTGCTCACAGAGACGCAAGGAAGAAGGAAGTAGTGCAATCCCCAGGATAGTACTTAGTGGTTGTCATTTCATCTTTTAGGGGGAACAAGGGAACTACTTTTATAAAATGAAGACTTCATTTATTTTAATATAGCTTTTAATCTAAAGGAATTTTTAAAATAAATTTTTAAATTTATTTATTTTTGGCTGTGTTGGGTCTTCGTTTCTGTGCGAGGGCTTTCTCTAGTTGCGGCGAGCGGGGGCCACTCTTCATCGCGGTGCGCGGGCCTCTCACTGTCATGGCCTCTCTTCAGCACAGGCTCCAGATGCTTAGGCTCAGTAGTTGTGGCTCACGGGCCCAGTTGCCCCGTGGCATGTGGGATCTTCCCAGACCAGGTCTCGAACCCGTGTCCCCTGCATTGGCAGGCAGATTCTCAACTACTGCGCCACCAGGGAAGCCCAAGACTTCATTTAAGATCAGTGTTGAACTGCCCCTTATTAGATTGCAAGGCCTGAAGAGGCCGCTGCCTTTGCCACATCTGTTGGATGTAGCCTAAGCTCAGACAAAGTCCTGTGAGAGTTCTCCTTGAGAAACCAGCTCTGAGCCTGGCTAGGCCGCCTCTTCGCTGGCTGGAGGGAAGTGACAGCCTGCCTGCAATCACCGTAATTGATAGCTTGTGAGGCAGAGACAGTAAATAATTGTCGCACAGGTTTCAAGAGCTGGCATAATTAATACAGTTAACAATCTTATGTGATTAATTGGTTCACTCAGTACCAGTGTGAATGGGGGAGAATATGGGCGGGAGAGGGGGCTGGAGCCCCCCAGACACCCAGCCATGGGCTACAGCCCACTGCTCGTCAGCCAGGATCTGGCCTCTGAAACAGCATCCGATAGTCAAGTGACATTAACCTCTGAGAGCTAGGACTCCAGGGGCCAGGGCAGAGGGCAGGTCATAGAGCAGGGGCCTGCAGAGTTTGGCCACATTAGCAAAGACTCAAGGGAGGAAGGAATTGGATTTGACTTCCATGTTGTTTCACGTTAGCCAAGGTCAGAAAGCTGTTGTACGTGGAGATAAGGCTGGCCTATTGATTCATATAGGTGGGGAGGAAGCAACTGATTGACGGAGCTCCAGACTCCCTGGCTTAGAGGGATCCCAGGAGGCCATATAACCAATCTCTTGGCCACTGAGCTGAACTGCTCTTGGGCATCCCTGTCAGAGGAGACTGGATCGTATTTTAAAATTCTCCAGGGAAAGCTGTTCTAAAAGACGGATAGCACACAGCCTTCAAATCATGTGCCAACTCCAATCCACTGATAGACTCTGCTTAGAGCACTGGGTTGGGAATCCTGCGGCCAAGTCTGGGGAAGAGCTCTGTGATCGTTTGGCACTGTCTGCCCTGAGTGCAGAGGGGAGGAGAGGCAGCCTGAGTGCCAGCGATTGGCAGATCAAAACCTGCCTGATTCACCCAGGCTGGTCTGACACTTTCTTCCAGTGTGGTTTCCTGGGGCCTCACTTACTGCCTTTTAGAAGCAAAAGTGGTCTTCATCTCAACTTCAGGGAGCTGAGAGGCTGTGAGAGACAACCAGGGTAACAGATGTAGACCCAGCTTGTTGGTGGCCTCTTTCTCACTCCTGGAAGATCTGGGAGATAACAACATGAAGCACTGAGCAGAGGGGTGGAGAGTCGGGACCAACCTGCTGGGTTCATCCAGGCTATACCTTGCCTCCATCTGGATGCTAACCCATCCTAGGCAGATGGCAGCTGCCATCTTTTCCCTGGAAAGAGCTGGTGTTCTGGGACCTTTGTAGTAAGGCAGAGCTGAGTCCTGAGCTTGGCCCCTCCTCGCTCAAACACTCTAAACCTATTTCCTGCCCTTTACAATGGGATAAAGCCTCCAAGACCATGGTGAGCACTGAAGAGGAGAAAGTGGATAAAATTCCTAGCACAGTGCTGGTCAATGAACACCTGAACTCTCTCCCTGAAACATTAATACCAGTCGGACCAGGCAAACCTCTGGAGAGCAAATAGTGGCCATAGCTGCACCCCTTCAACCCTCGTTAAGCCAAGCTCCCCCTCTAGGGCCCTCTTGCTGTTGCTCCTTCCCCCACCAACCCATCCTCGGGACCAGGGAGCGCACACGGGGTGCACTGGATTTGGGGGCCCACCGCAATCACACTCCTGACATGGGGGTCCTGAGCCTGGGGGAGGGCTCTGGGGAGAGAAAGTGGAATTCTCTGGGGGTTGAGGTGGGGGAAAAAGGGAGGAAAAGCAGATGCAGCAAAGTCTAGAAGAGGTTTCCCTTTCCACTACCACAGAGCCAGCCACCCCCCACCCCCGGCTGCCTCCCCCGCCAAAAGGCAAAGGCACATTCCCGGCAGCAAACATACACACATATTTGCAATACAAACGAGCGGCAAACCTAATGATTCGTGATCATTATTTGAAGGGTCCCACTGTTACAGATTTATTTGTCATTTCTTGTAATAACACCGATGGTAATGAATTCATTTGTATTAATGTGAGTGTCACGCGGACTTCCGTCGAAATTCTGCATTAATTAATGTACCATTAAAACAAAGTGTCGCCCAATTAATATCAAACGGAGGTAAGGCTGCCAGGGTCCTCATCATCTGGGTTTCATTTGTAATTCACGGTATTAGCACCCCGCTTAATGAAAGTCATCTGCAATTCCTACCCATGGTCTCTCCTACTTCCTAGGGGAAGGCCAGTGCGCCCTCAGAGCCACCTTCACTGGGCACCCTGGGGCCAGGAGGAGGACGGCTGGGGAGGAGTCTGTTTCTTGGTAGAAATTGGACTCCACGTTCTTAATTCCAGGTGGGGCTTGGGGAGACCCTCGGAACTTCCTGACCGTGTTGGTCATTGACGTGAACCAGCCAGGACATGTGTGGAGGCACCGTCTCTGGATTCTGTTAGGGAAAGGGAGGCTGGTTTGCTTTTTGGTCAAGTCTGGTCTTAACAGATGAAGCCATGCTGTCCTAGGACTGCCTTCGAGCAGGATGCATCTGGGATTCTGGGTCTCCATCTTGTCTTGGGGTCAGTCCGGTGGTCTTTGTGTGCCAAGATTTTGGCTGTCCCCAAGGCCAGTGGCAGAGTCCATGGCCTTTGGTCTACCATGCACAGTAGACCAAAGAGTTGGACTTTCCCCCCCGTTCCTCCGACAATACCCTCGGAGGAGCCCTCTCCCCAGAACAGTAGCAACAGATGCTCCACCCCACCCCAGCCTTTAGAAACCTCAGGACCCCTGTCATGGGAACGTTCTCAAGGATAGCGTAGCAGGGAACTGTCCCCCTCCCCAGGCGTGTTCCTTGGATGAGTGGATCTCCCTGGGTCACCCCCACCAAAGCAGAGAACGGGAGGCTGCCATTACCTGGTAATAACGAGGTTTGTCACACTGCTGGGAGCTGCTGCCACCATTACTGTGCGCCAGGCGCTGGGCTAAGTGTTTCATAATCATTACTTCATACCCATTTTCTAGATGAGGAAGCTGAGGCTCCAGGAGTTTCACTACTTGCCCAAGGTCACATGGAAGTGAAAGAGGGGGCAGGACAGGCATCTGGGATGGTTGCACTCATGTCTTAGTATCTTCCCGCCCTTTCGGGACCATTTGAGAGCTAGTGAGACAGAGCCACAGGGGTGCAAGGCCCCTGGCTTCCTGACCCCTGGTGCCCTTTGTTCTTCCCAGAATGTCCTTCCTCAGCTTGTCACCCACTCTCAGGGGCTGTGCTCTGCAGTCCTAGCACAGGGCAAACACTTACCACCAGCGGTGGGGCATTTTAACCTGTGTTCTGTCCACATGAGAGTGTTATGTATCTCAATAGAGGGCAACACCCTGAAAAGAAGGAAAGGGAGAGAGAAATGCCTTTATCAATCTTTGCTTCAGTACATGCTGCCTTTATATCTTCTGAAGACAGTCTGAAGCAAAGGGGCTGGCTTTGTAGCAAGGGAGCCTTGGATTAGATTTCAGGAAGGACTTAACAGTCATACCCTTGTAGAGCAGGAAGGGAATGTGGAGATAATGTGCTTCAACTCCCTCATTTGACAGATGAGGACTTGAAGGCCAAAGAGGCTTGTAACTTGTCCAGGGTCCCACAGAGACAACATTGATTCCAGGTCTTCTGTCCCCCAGCCCAGAGCTCCTTGTACCTGAAGGATAAGAATGGTGGATGTTCAGGGAGTCACCTCCCATCCTTGCCGGGACAAGGGAGGGGGAGGTCAGGGAGTAAGCACTGAGGTGGGTGTCTGCCACCACTGACTACCTATGTGACCTCAGTCAGGTCCCCTCCACTCTTTGGGTCTCAGCTTTCTCATCTCTAGAATAGGGCGACTGGGTAAGGTGGGGCTTCTCCCCCGCAGGCTGTACATGAGAATTCCTCTGGGAACTTAAAAGCACAGAGGCTGGGGTGAGCCCTGGCGTTGATATTGTTTAAAAGCTCCCCAGGTTTTCTAATACACAGCCAAGGAGCGAACCACTGGACGAGGTGATTTCTAAAGTCCTTCGTCGCCATGATATTCCCAGTCTCTCTCCACTTATTGAAGATTAAACCATTTCCCAAGATCCCGCGGCTCCAGTGAGTTCCTGCAGCTGTGCTCTCCTTGCCTGGGTCCTGGTCCCACCAAGCCCCCTCTCTCCAGCCTTCACCATCCCTCAGCTCCCCTGCAGCCTGGTTTGCAGCCTCCCCCAGCCTGTCTACCTTTAAGCCCCCGGGCACCAAGTGACAGGTTCCACTTATCACATCACACCACCTACTGCTGAAGGGCCGGCAGCAGTAGCCACGGGGATCAGAGAGGCAAAACCCACACCAGGACTTGACCACTACTCCTGCCTGCCCCGGCCTTTGCTGCCCTCTTCACCTGGCCCTTCAGAATGCACACCCTGCTGGGGACAAAGGGGCACACCGATGGGTGGAGCCCAAGGGGCAGGGGGCGGGGAGAGATGAGCAGGAGAAGTTGCATTGCTTGAGCTGTCTTCTTATTCAGAATCCATTTGTTAGCCTCAGCTTCCATAGATGTAAGGCCCGCCCAAAGGAGATTGCATATTCATTTTGTTTACCATGATTCATCTTCATGCGGGGGAACGAATTTGGGGCTGGGAGATGGAGATGGACCCTCATTTGTGAGCCATGGAGCTGTGCACAGAGAGCTCAGGGCAGCATTGGAGGCCCCGCACACCCAGAGTGGACTCCATTAGGACAGAGATGGGGGTGCGTGCCACAGGGAGAGCCCCCCAACCCTGCCTCTCATCCGGGGCTTTTATCTCTGCAGAGAGCAGAGCAAGGACCTCAGCCTTCAGAGGCATCGCCTCCCCTTCCAGGCCTTCCCACCAGAAGTAACGTTTACAAAGCACTTTACAGTTTATAGACCCTTACACCTGCCCCATGAGATAATAACATTATGATAGAGCCTAAGGTTTGTTGAGCATGTGTTATGCACTAAGCACTTATTGTGTGTTATCTCCCATAAGCCTTATAAGACTCCCATGGGACAGGTTTTCTTATTATGCCCATCTATAACTATAAGGAAACTGAGGCTCAGAGAGGTTGCCTAACTTCCCTAAAGTCACACAGCAAATAAAGGGTGGAGCTGGGACTCATATAGAACGTTCCCTTTCGCTCTTGCTTCCTCAAAGCCTCCCTTTATTGTGTCTCTTTTCTTCCCCACAAATAACCACTTGTAATTGCTCATAACCGTTTTTTTTGTTGGAAAGATAAAGAGTGTGAGTGTGGGCAACGCAGTCTTGTACTGTGTTGCTCCGTAAACGTGTTTGGGATTGATGAATGAAAGAACGTGACAGCTCCTGATAACTGACGCCTCCCCTTCCAGCACCTTCCTGGTGACGCCTGGCTCCTGTAAAGTCCTGAGCCTGGAACCTCTAGATGGCCTAAGTCATTCTGTAGCAACCCCTTTAAACATCATTAGTAGGCCCTGGCACTTAGCCAGAATGAGAGGATCCCCATTTCTCAAGGTCATCTTGGCCATCCCCCTGCTGTCTGGACCTGGTACCCTTTGCTCACTGAGCACTGAGCACAGCATAGCGCGGTGGTTAAGAGCTTGGGCCCTGGTGCAGCCTGCCTGAGTGCAAATCCCAGGGTTCCTGCTTAGTACACATGGCCTTGGACATCCAGAGAATGGGAATAGTAATTCTGTCTGCTTCACAAGCTGCCAAGAGGATTATACAAGATAGATAATGCATGGAAAGTGCTGAAAACAGGGCCTGACACACAGGAAGTCCTCAGTGGGTGTGAGTTATTACCCTAGACCCCTGGAAGGCCTTTTCTTTTTTAAAAAAATATCCTAAGGAACTCCATGCATCTATCAGTTGCCACTTTCCAGAATCTACTAAGTCTCAAGACCAGCCACGTCATGCCTCCGCCAAACCCTGTTTCTGTCCTGGACTCAGCCCCCTAGGCTCAGGGACAGAGTCCTGGAACCCAGATGACCCTGGTTCTGGACTCCAGGGTAGCTTTTTAGAGAGGACTCTTCTATAGGTTACATCATAGCTTTCCCTAATTTTTTATCTTAGAATTTTCTGCTTCTGCAGAAGGTTGTAAAGATTTTGTTTTGGGCTTTGATTTTTCAGAATGACTTATTTTATCTCCCTCGCAGCTCTGTGTGGAAGGTAGTGCAGGGACTGCTGTACCCATTTCCTGGATGGGAAGACTGAGGCGTCAAATGTTTGCATTGACGTCCTGTAGCAACAGAGAAGGAAGTCACACGGATCGTTGTTGGAAGGCCAGAACGTGACCCAGAGTTTGAGGACAGTTGTTTCTGGTTTTTTTTTCTCCAATCAGGCCAATGTGCATGGGGGGTAATCGTCGCTGAATGGATCATTTCCTGCCTCCAGAAGCTGGTTTCCAAGTCCCTTGTGGGGGAGGGAGCAGGAGAGGCTCCCAGGAGTCTGTCCGACTACCCTCCTTCTCAGTTTGGGGAAGGGTGGGAGGGTAAAAGTGAACAGCTGAGGTCTGGATTCTGGCCTCCACTGCCGTTACTCCTCCCATGCCATAGAGAGGGAGGTGGGGGCCCAGCCCTGAGGAAGGGGGTGGTACCGCCGCCGTTGAAAGCAGCATGCCATGGGGACTGGAGCTGGCGTGGGCCTGGGGGCCGCCTCGCCAGCGCGGCCCTTCCTGTCCCCTTCTTCAGCCAGCTGCTGGGCTGCTCTGCCAGCTGTGCACCGTCCAGGAGGCACCATGCCTGGTGCTGCAGCACGTCCCTCCCTCAGCTCCTGCAGGTCACAGGTGAGAGGGATAGAGGTTGGCTGCAGGGGGGCAGGTGCAGGGACAGCCCTGGAGTGTGGGAGCTAAAGGGAAGTGGCACGTGGGGCGGGGGTGGATCTCGAAACCCTTCTGTTACTCATTCTGCAGGAAGGTCGCTGGGCTCGGGTAGGGATGCTGCTGTGTGTGTCGGGGGGTTGAGAAAAATTACCTGGATCTCCTTAATCTCTGAATTAGAAGGTAGCTGGGGCCATTTCACACTTGGATATCCTACCTGGCTTTGAAAACCAAACTTCTGAGAAGAAGGAAGGAGGTCCCAGATGTCCCTCTCATGAGGCTTCTCCTAGTCGTGCACACCCAGCACCTTCGTAAAGCAGAGCCTGGGAGTGTGGGCAGGAGAGGGTGTCTCAGCCTGAGCCTGGGCACGCGTGCCTAGAAAGCCCAGGCAGCCAGGCCTCTTCCGGAAAGGGAGGGAGCATCAGTTCCCTATGCTGGGTGGTGACATCTGCTGTCTAGGGGAGCTGTCAGCAGGAATGCCTGTGGAGAGGGCACAGGTTCCTCGAGCAAAGGTAGACCAGCGCTCTGGGGGGCTGCTGTGTAGACCAGTCTGACTAAAGCAGAGGTTCTCAATGGGGCAAAAATGAAAGATGAGTTTGGAAAGGGAAGCTTTGATCAGACTGTGGTGACGTTCAAGGCCCAGGAGGAGCTTTTGCCTTGGACAGAAAAGAGGAGCTGGTGATAGTGTTTGAGGAGGAAAATGAGATCGGGGGGGTGGATCAGTGCTTTAGGGCAGTGACTTTCCAGGATTAGTTACGGGAGCAGGGACGAAAGAGGGGAGGCCACTGCAGTGGTTCAGCCATAGGGAGATTTTTTTCAATTTTTATATTAATTTTATCAGCCATATATGCATGAGCTTAAAAGTCAAATAGTGAAGCTAGTCTTATAATAAAAATAGCAGTGCCCTGCCTCATCCTTTCCCATTCCTGATTCCCATCCTGAGATAACCTCGTTCAATTTTTGTTGGTTACCTTCTTATTTCCAAATTGCATGCTTATAAATTTTTCAGTTTTAGATACTATCTATCGACTTTCAGCTGTGAAGGACGAGAATTGCACTTTTGCACCACCCTCTACCTCATCTTTGCTGCACACACACATACACACACACCCCTCTTAATATGCTCCACCCATCCTCCCAACATAATTGTATCCTTCCTCTTAGCTCAAACAGCATTTAGTGTATACAGCATTACAATTACGTAAATATTATTCACAGCAGAGCCACATAGTGTACAGTACTGTCATTATATTTCCTCTGTAATTATATTTCCTCTTTTGTTTTCTCTAGAATTAATAACTACCTCTTTTTCGTTTGCTTGCTTAGTGTTCTATGAACCTATCATTTTGTTCATCCCTAAATATGCTGACATAATTGAATACCTCTTCTCAATGTATTAAAAGAATATTGATTTTTTAATTCAGTTTGTATTTTTCTTGGCAACATTCTCCCTGGAGCAATTCATCCTCCTGCTTCAATCTGGACTGACTGTGCTCTGGCTTGCTTGCTATTCTGGAAGCTGAATGGCTAAAGAGACATGATGTAGGTTAGGCCTCGGGGAGGAGAGGGCATTCACCCTAAGAATATCTAATATATTAGGTCCAGGTACATGGGTTCCCTATTATCCTCTATCTTGGTTTATGCCCTCATTTTGGTGGGGTACACCCTTCAGTAATTTCCTGAAAAAGAATTCATGGGATTTTTTTTTTTTTTTACTTTGAAAAATGTGTTTATTCTACAGTCATATTTGTTGATAGTTTGGCTGGGTATAGAACACTAGAATGAAAATAGTCTTCTGCATAATGTGAAGTCATTTTTCCTTTGTGTTCTGGCTGTTAAGAACTTTGATGCCATTTTGATCCTTGATACTTTGAGTGTGGCCTTTTGTTTTCTCTCTGAAAGTTTCTAGGATTTTTTTTTAATACTCAGTGTTTTGAAACTTCATCATTTTATGCTTCAGTGTGGAGCTGTCTTCTGAACACATAGTGTGGTCTCCTTCCATTTGGAAGCATGTCCTTCGGATCTGGGAGTTTTCTTATGTTACTTCTTGGATAATTTCCTCCCCTTCTTTTGCTCTGTTTCCTCTCTCTGGAACCCCTATTCATTCATTATGAATCTTCTGAACTACACTAATTTTCTTCTCCCCCATTTTCCATCTCTTTGAGTTTTGTCCTACTTTTAGAGAAATTTCTTTATCTTCCAACTCTTCTGTTGACTTTTTACTTTCAACTAGCTCTTTCTTCCTCTTAAAAGATTATTTCAAAGATGCTGTCTTGTGTTGTCTGTCTAAGCTTGATAAAGATACTCATTGTTGTTACTCCTTTTTACTGTTTTCCTCTCTGTCTTTCACGTTAGAGGCTCTTCTCAAATGTATACTTGACCTTTAGTTGTCTGTTCATATTTAAGAGTGAGTTCACATTTACCTGCCTGGAAGCTTGCTGTGTGTATTAGGACAGGGGAGGGAGGGGCGCTGCTTATTAACCAGTGGGCTTCACTATGGGATGCTTAGGTGAGGACCTGGATTTTTTTTGTAGGAATTCCAACATGTTAATACTTGTGTTTTCTCTTGGGTCAACTTTCCCTATCTCCTGCCTGGCTGTCAGCCTCCAGGAGGCTAAATGGCTAAAGAGGCCTGATTGGAGATGGGAGTGGAGGGGAGATGCAGCTTTTCACTTAACCTCCCTGTTTTCAGCTGCCTCGTCCAGCTCCCAGTCTGAGTCCAGAGCCCAACTAACTCAGCCCCTCCAGAAAGCAAACCTCCTATCTTCTGCAAGAGTTGGGGAAGGCATCTGGGAGTCTTACCACTCTTCTTAAAGATTTGTAGCCAGTCTTCCTGTTTTGAGCATCACCTTAAGTCTCCAGTTCCTGAGCTTTTCCAAGATTCTGAGATGCTGGCCTAAGTTTCGGCTTTCCCATCTCTCCTAAGGCAGTTTCCAGTTCCATCTGTTTCCAGGATTCTGTTGGCACCTCTCATCTGTTGTCACCTCCTCTCCTATTCTTTTTGCCCTTATGGATTTATGCATTTTTAATTTCCATATTGTCATTTGGGTGAGGGAGTTGGGACAAAACCAGAAATCAATGGAGGTGTTTAATCTGCCATGTTTAACAGGAAGTCCCGATTCTGTTAAAACACTTATTGAATGCCTTCTATGTGCAAGTGACAGTGCTAGGACTTCGGAGGTGGCCGAGGTAAATCACAAAGAGAAGGGGAAGGATTTGAGGAATGTTGAAGGAAGAACTGCCAGGCCCTGGTGATTGATGAGGAGTCAAAGTCAGGAGAGAAGGGCACGTCCAGGATCACTCCAGCAGGCGAAGAGACTGGCGGAACTTGGGAAGTCAGGATGGGCGTTAGGTAAGCACTTTGATGGAGGTCTTCCTGGGATTCAGAACAGGCGGTCCACAGCCAGAGGCTGAGAAGGAGCAGGGCCTTAGAGACGGGAGAGCACTGAACTGCTTCCATGGAGATGCAGAACAGCTGAGAAGGCCAGCCCAGCCCAGGGAAAGTGCTCGAGCCATGTGAGGGTGTGTGGGACTTGGGGCCCAGCCCTTTGGGGCCCCTCCTGCCCACAGAGCTGGCACCTCCACCTGCCAGTCTGCCTGGCACTCAGAGCAGACCCAACACCTTTTAGAGTCCAGTGCATATCACCCAAGAGAGAACGGACACTGGTCCACAGAAGAGATGTTGTAAAATGACGTCTTCTAGACTCCTCTGCAGAGAGAGGTGCTGGAGCACTGTGTACATGTGTGGGTGTGTGCACACACCGTGTGCCCTCTCCCAACCAGAATGGGGCCACCTGAGGCATCCACGGAGGGCTCTTCTGGTTCTCTTCCCTGTACCACTCCTCTCCTTGGACCCTGCTCTCAGCTGGTGCCCACAAGTGCCTTCTTGCCCGTTTGAGAAAGAAATACAGCCCACGTCTCTCATAGACCCCACTTCCCCTCCCCCATAAGCTGGAATGCCACAAAGCCTCCCAAACTTCATACCCTCCCCAAGCACCCCAGGAGGCCCCTGGCTGCAGAGTCACAAGTGAAAAAGCACCTCTTTGGCATTCAGGGGAAACCAAGGCACAGGCGCCTCCACTTTGCCCTGATACCACCCCCCCCCTCCCACCTCCCCACCCCCCCAGTCAGAAAGGTCTCTACTTATGACTTTAATTCTTCTTGTCACAGTGGGAGCCCATTTCCTTATCCCCAGTGAAAGCGTGCAAATTTTGAGATACGTTCTTCCTTCTGAAATTCTCTTTGGGCTAAAGCTCCCCACCAACACTCTCTTCTCTAATCCCGCCAACCTGAATCTCCCATCTTTGGGTCCCTTGTCATCCCCAGCCCTTCCACAGAGGAAATGAACCAGTTCCGCTTGAGCAGGGGCCCTGAGCTCACTTTCCACCCTCATCTGCAGGGTCCCTAAGGTCTGGAGACACAGAGGTGACCTGATTTTGAATCCTTCTCCCACCACTTACAAGCTGTGTGACTTTGGGCAAGTTGCTTCATTTCTCTGAGCTCCCATTTCCCCCATCAGGGAAAAGGAGGTAATGAGATACAATTTGTAAAAATGCTGACGGATGAAGGGTTGAATCCCTGCTCTGCCCTGCCTCAGGGACCAGCTGCCCAGCCTCTGAGCCACAGGCTTGGCCCAGGAGGGTCTGTTCCCAGCTCGGAGCCACCGAGGCGCCCTCACCTTGTCGGAACTCCATCTGTCAGGAATTTATTACTAATGCATTTTATAACAGGCTTTATAATAAGATATTAAAGACTGTGGCAGCATCTAGCAAGCATTCCATAAATATTAATAACGCCTTTAGAGGTGGCACCTATGGTGGAAACGGTTGGGCTTGTTCCGAGGTTTGTTCCAGGGTTGAGAATAAATCTAACGGGCGGGGAAGGAGGGTGCACTGCGAAGATGAGAGAGTATGGCGTGCTGTTTTCTTTTTCCCATCTTCCTTTCTCTTGCTGCTTTGAATTTTTATAATACTTCTTTTCCTTTGTTCACAACTTTTCCTTCGTAATGTGTCTTTTGCTCCCTTAAGTTTTCCTCTCCTTTCTCCCCAACTTTCCTCCCTCTTTCTTCTCTCACAAACTCTCTCCCTCCCATGCCCATTTCCCTTTGGCCCCCAGTTCAGCCCCTTTCATCACCCCATCCTATTTTTCTCTGACCCCCTGTGGTCTTCCTGCCGCCTTTCGCCTGGTCTCCTTTCCCCTTGCTTTACACTCTCTCCATCTCTGTTTCCCCTGTCCTGCTCTCTGCCTCTCTGTCTGGCCCTCTTCCTGCCTCGCTGCCCGTGCGCCCCCACCTGTTCCAGTGAGCACCCTGAGCCACCCCTGTAGAAGCCCGGAGTGTAACGTGACTCACACTGCGTTTGAGAAGTGAGCTATTTTTCGTTATTATTAACGAACAAGATCTCTTGCGCGGTAGAACTTTGCCAGAGTCTATTCCCTTGTCACCCCAAGAGCAGCAAAAAGATTTATTTGTCTCCGAATTGCGCAGGGTGGCCCATTTACAGCAGGTCCATCAGAAGTGATGTGGAGCTTAAACGTGAGCTGGAAGAGGCAGGGGCCTGCCCTGTATGCGACCTGCGTGGAGCGGGCCCCTCGCTGAGAGGGACAGCCTAGCAGGGGCAAGGGATTTGCAGGGGATGATGCCTAAACACACTCCCCGGACCCCAGGCAGCGTGGGCGGTGCATCTGGGGAGATTTCCCTTGAAATGATTCAGAAGCTGTGAGGGAGAGGATGGGGTTGGACAGGGGATGCAGTGGAAGAAGGGGCTCTGGAAGCAGAGTGGGGACAGAGAAGTGCGCTAAGAGGCCTGTTTTAGGGACAGGAGTAATCACGCCCCGTGGGGCCTTTCCTCCCAAGACCAGCTGCTCCTTTCCAGCAAAATGGTGGAATCAGAGTTGCCCTAGAATGGGGCTGCACGCCCCCCCCCTCCAGCCGAAATGGGCCTTTTGGCCCTGCCTGCACAGCCCAGGCCCACCTGGCTGTGGTTCTGTAGACCCTGAACTCCAAGGCCAGACACCGTAGTGGGTAAGGGGCGCCTTCCCCCTGGTCTCCCGTCTCCAGGCAGGCAGAAACTGGCTCTCTGGGGCATCCTCCTCCAGGCCTGTCCTGGCTAATTGTGTCAAGCCCACACCCCCGCCGCCCCACATGCATGCTGATCATTTCAATCGCCTGGATGGATTTGCATGTTAAAAGGAGTGTCTGGGGACACTTAGAAAGAGGGAGCCGGCATTCCTTCACCCAGGCCACTTCCTTCTCCCCATATTACTTCTTGTGCCCTCAACAGTCAGCAGTACTGGCCATGAGCTTTGCTTTCTGTGGCCCAGCTGTGGGCCTTAAAGGGGCCAAATGCCAGCAGGTGAGGGGCAGGGTTAGCCTGCGGCAGAGCTGTGGGGTGAGGAGGAATTGCCCATGGCTGGATGTGTTCTGGGGGTGCCAGTGGGGCAAGGAGCCAAGCCCCGTGCAGGGCAGAGTGAGTAAGTGGTACCCACAGGAAGGACAGCAGGGACTGTGTCTCAACACCACAGCCAGGGACAGGCAGGGCCTGTGAAGGCCGGGGCCAGGGAGGCCCTCAGAGACCCTTGTGCTCCGTTCTCACTGCAGATGGGCTTCCTCTGCCACCCTGTAACTGTGGCTTCTGTGTGACTTCCGGCCTGTCGTGGTGCCCGCTCTACCCCAACCAGGTAGCAAGAATCTTTTTTTCAGTTCCCCACAGAAAACGGATTGAGTTTCCAAGGCCCCATCTGATTGGCCCGCTTGAGTCAGGTGGTTACCCCTGGACCAATCGCATGTGGCCTGGGCCTGAAGCCACTTGGTACAGACATGAACACCTAGGTCCATCCCTCTGAGCAGAGCTGTGGGTATAAAGAGCATCTCTACTCAGAAGGCGGGTGGGCAGGGAGGCAGTGGTTGGTGTCTCCGGGTGAGGTGAGAAAAGCACTTATATATGAGTCAGAGCACCCAGTTTCCAGTCACAGCTCTGCCATTAACCACCTGTGAGATGGAGAGCATGGAAGCGCATCCCCTCACTTTTCCCATCTATAAAATGGGAGACAAGGCTGGCTGATCTCCAAGGTTCCTTCCAGCTTCTACATTCAAGCCATCCCTGAGGGGTGTGTGGTCAGGCCTGGCCTTCGTGCTCAGGAGCTTCCTTGGCCTCCAAGCACCCCTCCCAGCCCTGCCTCAGATCCCACCCCTCCCAGCTCTTTGCCAGGCCTATTTAAAACGATTTCTAAGTTATGCAGAAATTGAATAGGTTTTCACTGCAGGGCATGAAACATAATCCAAGAAGGTCGCACACAGGACCATCCCTTATTTTCCCCCTTTTCCTGTCTTCTTGGACCTTGCTCTTAAATCCTCTGATCACAGCCTTCACCCTGGACCATTCGGTATGGATGGGTGAGATACCCTCTCCTCCCTGAGGCAGGGGGCTGGAGAGCTGATGTTCTCGCAGGAGCCGTCCCTCTCCTCTGAGCACTAGCTCCACGTGGCGTGTACTCTGAAGTGCTGTCTCACTGCCTCACAGGCGGCTGGTCACTCTGAAATCGGAACACGTCCATCCCTCTCGTGGCAGGAACTACAGGCTTCGACGGCGTGCTTTGTTCTGGAGCTTGGGCTGATGCCGGCACTCCTGCGATGTGCATGTTGGACCTAGAGATGGGGGCGGGGGGAAGAGAGAGAGCTGCAGGTTAGCTGAGAACCTCATAAAGACCTCCTCGAGACCAGTGCCGCCGTGGTGCCATGTTGGGGTAGAGGCTGGCTTCACTGAGCCCAGCACCCGAGGAGTACAGTTTCTGGGGTTTTGCACGTGGTGGCTCGGGGTAGGTCCTTGCAGAGTACCTGGGTCCATCAGGGTCCCCCAGGAAACAGTTCATCTCGGATAGTTTCGATAAAGGCATTTCGGTGAAGAGACAACTTCCAGAGGGGGCGCAGGCCTAGGGGGACATTAAGGGATGTTGAGGCACCAGAGACTAGCAGCAATGGGAAGCTCTTTCTACTTCTAGGGCTGGAGGGGCAAGGGGAGGGGCTGGAGCGCACTGAAAACTGGGGCCAGGGAGGAGAGGCTGCTGGGTTGGAGCTAGAGGGATTGGGGAAGTGATGCCCCAAACTCTTTCTCCTCCTGTCTCCTCCCCAAACTCTGAGCTCCTACCAGCCCCTCCCATTGGCAGAAGCCAGCCTGCAAGGGAGCCTAGGAATGCAGTCCACTGAGGCCGCCCCGGGCGGGGGAGGCGGGGCGGGGGGGTGTCATGGCAGAGCAGGGCACTCAGTAGATCTGGGGATTGCAGACAGGGAATGCCCAGTGCAGTATCATTAATAGTCATCGTGTCTCTTTATGCCTCCCTGCCCTACCCTTGAAGGTGTTCTTGTCTGCCATCCTCTAGAAGGCATTCAGGCAATAAAATCACAACTGCCATCTTCTAAGCACTTATTATGTGCTGGGAAGTTTACACTCATGAGCTCGAGTACTCTTCACATTAACCCTATGAGATATTATTAACTTCGATTTACAGAGAGGGGACTAAGGATCAGAGAGATTAAGTAACTAGCCCAAAGACACACAGTGAGGCTCGGGTTTCAACAGAGGTCTTTCCATCCCTGAAATCCTAGCATTTGTCCAGTCTACCCCCTTGTATACTTGATGCTCTTTTGGAGGCAGAGAGAGCATCTGTTTTCCAAGCCACTGAGATGGGTAGGGCAGACCTAGCAAAGGCAGAGAAGGTTCAGGAACTCAGAAGTGTAAGGGAGTCTGCTGGGTTGGAGAAGTACAAATAGCTCTACCTGCCAGGAAATAGTAAGCTGATGAGAAAAGAAACTACACGTGATCTTAGCCAAAAGGCCAGGATGCGGCGCCTGCCAGGAACTGAAGTGTGGAGGGGGAGAAAGCGCAGGACCACGAGGGCCCGTGTCCTGTGCAGAAGGGCCCTGGGGCATCATGGATGGTATGGAGGAGAGGGACCTTTGCCCATCTGCCCCTGTCCTTACTGCAGGTTGGAGAAAGACAGGATCTGAGCCTGTCCCTTCAGGCTGACACTTGCCTGACGGGGGAGGGGCAGCACACTCAGAGAGAAAAAATGGCAACTTCATGACATTGTCCTCTGGAGGCCCTTTCCAGACTGACTAGGGGCCTTACAGAGAGCACCCTTGCTTCCAGCAGCTAGTCCTGGGGAAGGGCTGACAGTGTACCCGAGAGTGGTCTCCAAAGAGAGAAGCTTCTCAAGGTAGTGACCCAGGGCCCAGGTCATGGCCAGCAGCACGGAGAGGGGGCAGTAATATGAATGCCGTCCTTGGAAGGAGCCCTGCAGGTGTCAGAAGGGACCCAGTCATTGTCCCAGTGTAAAAAGATCCCAGAGGACTAGGAATGTTGTCTCTGCCCTCAGGGAACTTTCAGTCCAATCCCTCACTCCTGGCTAGGGGGTACCACCCATGCTGGCAGGTGACCTCGGCACCGTGCAGAAGAGTTAGGCAAAGAACCGCCATCAAGGTTTAGAGAAGTGTTTAGAATAGAGCTTAAGAGCATAGGCTTAGAATTAACTGCATCTGAATTCAAGGCCTTCTTTGCCACTGCCTAGCTGTGTGACTTGGGTGAGTTACCTAACCTCTCTGAGCCTCAACTTCCTTTTCAAAAGTGGGATAATAGCAACCACCTAGAAATCTGCTTGTTACAGAGCTGACAGGTACAGCCTACTGCACAGACATGGCACATAACAGTCAGTCAGTCACCGGGAGCAAGGATTGTTTCTTCCTTTCTGTCTCTGGGCGGAGCCTCGTTAAGTTGCCTGTCTTCAGATGTGTCCAGAGCTCACTAAGTTAGGAATAAATTTACTCACGCGGGATTTCGCAGTCACGGCTTACATGCCAGACGTCGCGGTGGGCGCGGCGGTGATGAGAGCTGACAGCTGGGCAGAGGATGCAAATGCGCAGATACTTAGAATACAACGTGCTAAATGCTGTCATAGAGATTCGTTCATGTCGTCATAAAGGGTATTTACTGGACACCTGCCATGTGCCAGGTACCGTGCTGGGCAAGGCAGATAGAACCCTAAAGCTTCCATGGAGCACATGTGCTATGATGGAGACAGGCACTGGCCGGGGAATTACAGAAGAATTCTGGATGATGAACCATTCCAGGGTGCTGTGGGACTCTGAGTATAAATAGTGGCAGGGGTTGGGGGCGTGGTAGGGGCTGACCTGGCTTAAGGGTCTGGAAGGCCTCCATGAAGAAGTTACATTTAACCAGAAACCCCAAGTCAGAAAGGGGCAGGGGTCTGTCTATACACAGTGTAGAGCAGAGGGAATCATGGAAGGATCCCAGGAGGTGGTGATGTTTGAGCAGGCTTTGTGGGCCTCTCTGGTTACAGGCTGCCATGGCCCAGGCATGGCAGGTGGATGTCCCACCCATGGGCAAGCCAGGTAATCTCTGTGAGCCAGGCAAAGTCCCCAGACTCTCTGCCACATCCCCATATCACTTATCTCCCAGCTCCCTGCCCTTGAAACCTCCAATACGCAGACTCCTGGCTGCCCTCCAGAGCAGCCCGTGCCTGAGGCTTGGGCAGCCAAGGGGCACCTAACAGTGAAAGCAAAACCACCAAGAAACAGGGGGTTGGGGACCAAAAGACCCTCATCCGGAACTCCAGGACGAGCAGATCATCTTTGGAACTGGTGCTGTCAACAGCCACCAGGAGGCCATCAAAAAAAGGAAAAAAAAAAATAGATGGTGCATTTTAAATTCCTCTGAACCCTCTTAGAATAAAAATGATAAAGCCGCAGGTCTGGTTGGCTGGAGGGACATGGTTAATGGGCTTTGGGGGAATAGTCACTGATGGAGGCAGCTGGTCCAAGCTCCAGCTCACCGTTTTATTTGCTTTTTTTCACCCCCAGGACACGCCAGTGGGGACGCCCATCTTCATCGTGAATGCCACAGACCCCGACCTGGGTGCAGGCGGCAGCGTCCTCTTCTCCTTTCAGCCCCCCTCCCAGTTCTTTGCCATCGACAGTGCACGTGGCATTGTCACAGTGATCCAGGAGCTGGACTACGAGACCACGCAGGCCTACCAGCTCACCGTCAATGCCACGGTGAGTCCCGGCACCGGGGGCCCAGACAACCAGATGTCAGCCTCTTCCCACCCTCAAAGGGAGCACAGAACGTCAACCTCGTTCCCTGCCAGTCAAGGCTCATAATGGTGATGCTGGTGATCAACAACAGCTGATGTTACTGAGGGTTCGTGCTATGTCCCTGGTGCTGTGCAGAGCACTCAAATGGATTGTCTCCATTAAACCTCACGACAACCCTATGCCATAAAAGTTAAAGGACCCATTTTACAGATGAGGAAATCGAGGCACAGGAGCAATTCAGTGACTTGCCCACAATCACCCAGCAGCTGGACCCCAGTGCCTGCACTGGTAACCCCGTGGGGCATTCCCAGTGCAGGGTGTCCTCTCACTCTGTGGGACACAGGACAGAGGTGTCAACCCAGCTGTGTCCTGACACCACCCAACATGCAGGGGCCAGAGGGTCCAAGCAAACTAGCCACTGCTCTAGAGCGGTGATTCTTACACAGAAGAGAGCACCCGTCTGCACCAGGCACCGTGCTGAGTCCTGGGAATTCCAGGATGAGTTAGTCAGGAGGGGGCGGTGGGAGAGCAATAACTATCCCAATTTATAGCTGACACTGTTGAGCCTCACCAGCTGATAAGTAGTGGGCGGCAGGAACCCAAGCCCGGGTGGTCTGACCTCCATGGTCAGGAGTCTCTGAGTCTCCAGAACGTCATGCTGCTTGGACACTGTCGCCAGCTGTTATCAAGGGCCTGGGGGCCAGGCAGGCCACACCCTCAGTGGGGTTCCTCCCCTGCACGCCCCTCGTCCCTGCTCCTGGAGCCTTCAGCTGGCAGCAGGGCGAGCCGGCCTGCTGCCCCTTAGATTTCTGTTTACAAAGCTCAGGTCAACAGTGAGACAAATCACAGGAGTCCCTCTTGACCCTCCAGGACCCATCAGCCTGACACACAGCATCCACCACCTGGCCCCATGTCACTGCAAGGGGGCTTCCAGTAGCGCTGGGGGCTCCACTTGCAGTGACATGGGGCCAGAGCCCAGGGGAAGACACACTGGATTGGGTCCAGGGTCCAGTTTGAAAGATGGCGTTCCCCCAGGATTGGACAAGATCCAGAGAGACCCCCCCAAACCAGGAAATGCAAACTTTTTCTTTGTACCTGGTCCAGCGGCCCCTGGGGAGGCCACTGCTGATGACACCCACATTCCTTCCTTCTCCCCTGCTTAAGTGGTAGTTCCCCGGGAGGACGTGTGTGCTGCTATTTGGAAAACTGACTTCTGGGATCAAGGGCACTTGCAAGACCAGAATCCACTTTTTGGACATGCCTGTGCCCTCCCGCAGTGCCTTGCACACCCGCTTGAGGTGGTGATCCTCCCGCCACTCTCCATTTGCACACACCTGGGCCCAGAAATGCACAGATGCTTGCTATCTTTCTCACTATGAACTCGTCCGTGTGGGATATTTTCCATCTACCATAAAAATGGCTTTGGGCCAGTGAGGAAGAGAGCAGAGCTGGGCACAGGCATGAATCTGGGTGGCCAGGCCTGTGAAGAGGCCTAGCCTCAAGCTGGGATGGTGAATGCAGTTAAATTGCCATTAATCTTCCAGAGATCAGGCCTTGAAGCAGTGGGAGAGGAGGGGCCCTAGAAATCCCTTGGGTCTTGATGGCTTCCCCCACCTGAAGCACAAGTCCCTCTCAGGGCTGACGCTGTGCCCTTGGCCACTGGGCATTTCCTCAAAGAGATTCTCCTGTGTGGCATTGCAGGGAGCAGTGTGGGTCCCCAGCCACTACTGGGTGGGTAGCGGGTGGGGAAATGTGGGACTCCCCTGGGAACAAGCTGCTGAGAGCTGTAGGTGCCAGAGTGACAGCTGGAAGCCTGGCCAGGTGCCTGCTCAGCCAGATGTGCCCACTGCCATCCCCTTTCCCCAGCCATGGAGTCCAGGGTGGGCTGGACGGGGGCATCCGTGGCAGGAGCAGGGCTGCAGCCACAGGTGTGGGACAGGAAGGGCAGGTGCCACGCTGGACAAAGCCAGCAGCCCACAGAAGCCTGGTGATGGCAAATCAGAACCACTGGCATCCCCGGCCCCAGAGTTCAAAGGACTTCCTGCCAGGCTTCACCCTCTGGTCCTATCTGCCTAGTGGTCATTCCGGGGCCTAGCTGAGAGCTCTCGCCATGGGTGGTCCCCAAGCCTGGATTGTGAGCCCCATCATCTTGGAGGCTGGGAGGCTGTCTCCCCTGTGGTCCAAGGGGCCCAGCTCCCCCTGCCTCCAGACTCTCCCCTCCCTTGCTGCACCCACGACCCATCGCCAAAGCCCCTCCATCCTCTCCCCGGCTGCCCCTGAGGACTCGTAGGACAGCCAGCCCTTCCTTCTCCTCGAAGGCTCAGCAGCTGTGTCTCTGGAGGGCAGGAGCAGGCACTAGGCTTGCTGTAACATGGGGAATGCCTTGCATCATTCACATCACCGCAGACAGACCAAGGGAGATCTAACCCAAGGACAGTCCCTCCTCAAATCCCAAACCAGAGAATTTACAAGGCCTAGAGTCCATAGAGGTCATTCCGGGTGTCCCTTCATCTCACAGAAGAGGAAGCTGAGACTCCAAAAGGGGAGACAACTCATTCGAGGTGACCCAGCAAGTTAGCACCTGGGCTGATATTAGGGCCCCAGATCCAGACAGAGCATGTTTTTATGTCAAAAGGACCTGAGTTTGAGTCCTGGCTATACACTTACCAGATGTGTGACTCGGGGCAAGTTACTTAACCTCTCTGAGTCTCTGTTAAATCTGCATAATGGGCACATAATATCTACAAAAGCAAGTGAAGTGTATAGTACAGAGCCCGGTGTATAATCTCTTCAGCATGTAGTTTCTGTTCTTGTTGGCATCGTGACTCAGTAGGAGCAGCTATTTAAGCAGTTTATCACGCTTAGGGGAATAGAAGATGGGTTTGGGGTTTCCTTTCTTGGTGAGCTTTCACAGGACCACATTTCCAGCTAGGAGGGTTTAAACATTGCCTGCCTGGCCACATGGCCTGCATGACCTCTCAGGATTCCTTCCCAGAGTCCCACAAATGTCACAGGCCCTGGAGCGCCCCCTACTGGTTCTAAAGGAAAAGTTGCTTGACCAGTAAACCCAGCGTGTAGAACAGGGATACAGGTTCCAGAGTAGCCCCCTCTGTGGTCAAAGGGCCTTTCTTCTGAGGAACCCCCATCCTAGTCAATTCCCTTGCTGCCCTTGGATGAGAGGGGGCAGAAAGTGGGCATGGAGGGGGCAGTGGCCCCTGACTGAATCCAGAGAAGGAGCTAAGGGCAGCACCATCCCTTTACCCCAAGGGCAGTCAGGCCTAGGCTGGGCGGGGGGCCAGAGATGTGGCTCTACCCCAGGCCTGCTTTGTGACAGTGGATAAGCCACCTTCCCCTAGGCTTGGGGACCCTGTTTGTGTTTCCCTGCACAGGTCAGAGGTCACTGAAGGCTCTTAGAGTTCCTGAGCTCCGTGTGCTAATGCCCTACCTGGGGGAGTGTGGGGATACATGTGTACGTATGTGCACATGTGTTTGTGTGTGTGTGTCCATGTGTGTACATGTCCACAACATCACTTAACCTAAGGCTGTGTATTCTTTGTTCTCTAAGGATCAAGACAAGACCAGGCCTCTGTCCACCCTGGCCAACTTGGCCATCATCATCACAGATGTCCAGGACATGGACCCCATCTTCATCAACCTGCCTTACAGCACCAACGTCTATGAGCATTCTCCTCTGGTACGACCCTCCCCGGGCCCTTGTGAGACTTCCCTCTGCACCTCTGGTAGGGATGGGGGCCCTGTTTGGTGGGATGGGCTCCTTGGCGTTTCCTACTCCCCCAAACCCCTATGCATGGCAGTGATGGGTGTCCCAGCCCAGTGAAAACCCAATCCCCTCTTATACCACACCCCACCTCCTCGTTCTCTCACTTCATCCCTGGAGGGCCCTGAGTGGCAAAGAGCAAAGACTGGCTAGTGCAAGTGAAGGGCAGCAGTTCAGAAAGATTCACGTGAGATGACGGGGATGCCCGTGAAAAATCCAGCCTGGGCTGGAGAGCAAATCTGGACTCAGCCAGGCTCCCCAAAACATCAGTGGGGCTCAGCCATGCCCCCCACGGGTCAGTCAGTCAATCTGCCTCTCTCAGCTAGCCATCACTGCCCAAGGTGGTGGCCACCTGCCATCCGCCCTGCAGGCCTTCTTAGGCTTGGCTCTTCCCTGAGAACTCACAGCTCCGGCTGCCCCTTCTAACTGCCCAGACTTTGGGTTTCCCAGGGCCACGTGTTCAAGAGAGGCACCTGATTGGCCGTGGTCTGGTTTTTTTTTTTTGGCTGCGTTGGATCTTCATTGCTGCATGCGAGCTTTCTCTAGTTGCAGCGAGCAGGGGCTACTCTTCGTTGTGGTGTGTGGGCTTCTCATTGCAGTGGTTTCTCTTGTTGTGGAGCACGGGCTCTAAGCGCTTGGGCTTCAGTAGTTGTGACGCGCAGACTCAGTAGTTGTGGCGCACGGGCTTAGTTGCTCCATGGCACGTGGGATCTTCCCGGACCAGGGCTCGAACCCGTGTCCCCTGCATTGGCAGGGGGATTCTTAACCACTGCGCCACCAGGCAAGCCTGGCCATGGTGTGATTTTGTGCCATGTCACAAGGTCAGAGGTCGCCAGCCAGCCTGTAGATTGGCTGCCCGCGGGCCATGTTTCCACCACGGTTGTCAGCTGTGACTGGAGGTCTTAGAGACAAAGCATGCCGCTGCCTCCGGGCAGGAGCTGTGGGTGGGCAACTTTGCTCAGCTGTGGGCCAGGCAGGCAGTACTAGGCATCCCTTGTCCGGTAGCCATCCCTGCTTTCATACAGACTAGAATAGAACACCCGCTGTGGGCTGATGAATTGGAAAAAGGTGGTTCCTCTGGACATACAGCTCGGGGAACAGCTCTGTGGAAAGAAAACTGTGCCCCTCCTTCTGAGGGAACTAAACGTGCTTAGAGGAAAGGCACAGCTTTGAGAGCCAAGGGGAGCACACACCTGAACGTGTGGCTGTTCAGCGCCCCACGTGCATGTCTGCACAGGCTCTCAGAGTTGGGTACAAGTGAGAGGCAGGCTCCCCCGACCGGAGTGCAGGCCATGCTCCTGGACCACCACAGACCAGGAAGCCTGCCCCCCAAGTTTGGGACCATGGTCTGTCCCGACCATTGGCCTCCTCCAAGCACCATACTGCAGGCTCCAGGTATGAGGGGGTATCCACTTCTTGGGGCCGCTTGTGGGCTGGAGGGTCTGACGAACAAGTTGGCCTCCTGTTGCAGGTGTCTGAAGCTGCTTCGAGGGCAGAGGGAGACATCTGAATGTCCCCACCCCAGCCGTCTCTTTCTTGGTGGTCCATGGACAGCAGGAGCTTGGGCTTTCAAGACTGTAGGCTGCCTCCCCCAAAACCTCTTTGCTAATAAGCACTCATATTCTCATCCCTGACCTTTCAGACGAGGTGGGCTCTTCCATCTGCCCCCAGCCCCTGGCCATCCCTTCTTAGTGCTCAATGCTCCTGCATGGCTCACTCACCCTCGGCTGCTTTGCTGGACCGCGGCAAGAATGGGGTCTGCTGTGAGCACAGCGCACCGTGGGTGCTCAGGAAGTGTTTTTGGAATGAGTGAATGAATGAACAAATGAACGAACAAGCAAACAAACAAATGCCCTGGTCAGACCAGCCCTCTCGCTATCCTGTCATCCTCATCACCCTTCGTGCCTGCTCTGGTCACCAACCCCAAGTCCACCCATCTGTTGGTTCCCAGCTCACTGACGACCTTTCTTGGAACTTTTTCCTGGCTTCCTCCTCACTGGCCCAGGCATAGACATCCCTCTCCCCTCAGCTCTGCTGGAGTTCACCCTCCTTACGCTGCATGACTTCCCACTGAATTGTAGCCACACCTGTAACGTTCACCGACGTGTAAGTGGGTTACTTTGGGGCTCCTGGTCACCAAGGTGGCTGAGTCTTTGGGACCTGGTCTCGAACCTCCCACAGGCCTCCCAGGGCATCGTGCTCAGGGCTGAATGCAGGCAATATGGGCAAAGCCAGCTTGTCGATTGAAGTGAGGACATGATGGTGGCTGGGCAGCCAGGGGTCTCGGAGCAGGTCGCTGTACTGCCATGTACTTGCTTGGCCAAATCACACGACTTCCAGACCTCTTCCTCTTTGGGGAACCGGGGCTACAGCTGTCTCAATTGTGCCTCCCTAGCCTGGGGGTTTTAGAGATTGAAGCACCCAGCAGTGCCGGCATTAACAGACATTAGAACACCGCAGTTATGTGTTGGGATTGGGCTGGGGGTCCCAGCTTCAGCCTCATTTCAGTGTCTCGGTGGTCAGCAAGAGGGGTGTTGGTGTGAGTATCGTCCGAGACCTTCAGTTTGTCTTGTCTCTCCTGGCATCCCTGCATCGTAGCAGAGTAATACTAAATGTAGCTGTTACTACAGGTGTTCCTTTCAGATCTGCAGATTTCTGAGTTCGTCCAGCCATCCATTCCATTTTTCATTCTTTTACTCATCCTCTAGATGTTCATTAAGCCCCTGCTGTGTGCAGGGCCCTGTGCTAAGCCACACTTTCCAGATGATTCCACGGGCCCCTGCTAGGATGACTCCTCAGAACAGGCAGACGGGGTCCTTGCTCCCCTTGTCTCCTGCGCTCCTTATGCTCGGTTTCTTGACATCTGACATGGTTCTTCCTCAGGATGAGGGACCTTGATATCTCTTTGCCTTGCCAGGGTTGTCCCTTTGGCCCCGCAAGGCCACTAAAGCCAATGTCTGGGGGGCTCCCAGGGAGCAGGTCTGAGTCCTGCCTCTTGGGTCATGACCAGGTGTGGGCAAGCCAGACAAGGAAGTAAGCTGGGAGATTCGGACTCTCCCAGCGCCCACAGAATCGCCTCCGTGTCCACACACCTCTGGCCACCCTGCCTCCAGACTTGAAACTTCACCGTGTCCCTTGCACAGCTTCCCATATACCCTAAGCCTGATTTTTCCAGGCTTCTAATCCGTTTCCGTGCCTTGATCTGGGCCCTCCATGTCCCTTTACAGTGTGGAGCCCTGATTTAACACAGCACTTTCCCGGCCAGGCCAGGATAGAGGAGCTCCATGGCCTGATCAGTCCCCCAGGCCAGAGGACCCAGGAGTCCCCCATCTCCGGCCCTGCCTCTGCTGGCCCGGCGCCTCCATCCGGACCCTCGCCCACTCTCCCTCACTCCCCCTTTTTATCTGCAGCTCCCAGCATGTTACGCCTCCCTCTATCAGTGTATCAGGTCAGCATGCCTCATCTAAAGTGTATATATTACCTAATAAAATCCTTCTTATTTGGGATTATTGCATCAAATTTTAATTTCCTCACTCGAGCAACAGCATGTCGGCCTGCCCGTCAGTGAAGGACCGATAGAAGGTGAAAAGAGCGGATAAACTGCACAAATTACTGCTAGCCGATGCCTATCAGCCCTTTGACTGGAATTGACTGGAATTAAGGACTGAGAAATAGGATTTTCTGCCTCAGAATCTGCTGTGGCAGCTCCTGTCGGAAGTCTCTTCCGGCCCCATCGGCTGCCTCCCCCCAAGGACGCCTCCCACTCCCGAAGCAAACTGCATGTCATCCTTTCAAGTCCTTAATCCTGTCATGGAAATGGGGGAGGGGCATGGTGCTGGGCCGGCAGAGAAAGAGGTAGACCGGCCCCCTGAGGCTCCAGCTTCAGCCACTCTCCTGGCCAGCTTCTTTGGAAGGAGGCAGCCACAGAAGGGAGAGTCATGTTCCTTCTAGAGCAGTCCCAGCTCGTCTCAGCTCTGCCCCGACTTCCCTACTGGTACCCAAGCCTCAGAGGCTGGGGCTGCCTGGCACCCTCACTCACCCCCTCACCACACCTTGAGCCGCAGTCTCCCCACATGTACCCTCACTGTGAGAGGTTGTGAGAAAAAAGTGAAGGAACCTATGCGGGAGCCCAGCACAGTGCTTGGCACACAGTAGGTGCTCAACTAATGCTAGCTCTCCCTGTGAGCTCCTAGCTCTTCTCTCTATAGAATTCCCAGAAAACGTCTTCCCTCCAGGGTGGGGATTATTAACCTGGGGTCCTGCGGGGCCTGCATTTTGCTGGAATTGTTTGGAACATCACGTGCATGCATAGTCTGGGAAGAGGCCTCTTAGCTTTCATCAGATGCGCACGGCGGTTCCAGGCTCCAGTGAATAGTGACAGTCACTTTTATAGCATTTTCTGTGCACCCAGTGCTGTTTCAAGTGCTTTACATGTATCCCTTGCTGAGGTGTGGGACTGTTGTAATACCCACTTTATAGATGGGGAAAACCCAAATGGTGAGAAGTTAAGTAACTCATGCAAAGGATTCAGATCCAGACAGTCTGACCAGAGTCACACCCTTAACCCCCTTGCTGTACTGATCTTCCCCCAATAAGGAGTTGGGACCCTGCATGCCCGTGCACCTTTAGCCTCTTAGGGGAGGGGGGGTGCGGAGGTGGGGGCCTCATTTCCCAGGAAGCCTCCTGCTTGCAGTGTGGGTTCCTATGAAGGGAAGAAGCCCTGTGGCCAGGTGGGCCCCAACTCTAGAGCTTCTGCGCCCACCTACCTGCTCTCCTGGCCATACCCTGATGCACCCCAAGCTGGGGTACCTCTCTGGAGAGCCAGCCAGGCAGAGTGCACCCCTGTAGAGGGGCCCAGGCCTGCGACGGGCACTTCTCCATCCTCTCATCTTTGGAAATAGTTTCAGTATATTGAAAATATAATCACTGAGACTGAAACAAGAGCCGTGGGTTCCCAAGAGCCCCTAGTCCTCCCTGTTAATTCCTTCTCATAACATTTCCAGTCTTTGTGGCTGCACTTGTATTAAAAGCTCAGGGTTTTATTAAAAATGGATTTATTTATCCAAAAAGATGAAAACCCAAACTTTGTCAGGAGCCTTTTAGAGCTCTCTTCGTGGAAGCTCAGGTGTGGCTCTTCCTGGGGAGAGCCAGCCTCCTCGCCGTCTGGTCCTGGCTCTCCCGCTGGGCCATCTGAGCCCTGGCCCCCCAGGAGGACTCCAGGCCGCCAAGGGCAGGGCTACCCATGGGGAGATTCTCACAGGGCTCTGAGGACTGAGGATTCCTTGACCACCACCTCCCCTCTTTGCACAGGCCAGCACTGGCCCCCTTCCCGTCCCCCCGAGGCTCACTGACCACTCCAGGCCCTGGTTGTGCGCCTGCAAGCATGCAGCTGCCCCTTGAGGTTTATTGTTTAGCGACTGTCTGGAATGGTGCTTTGGTAGGCACTGGGCCCAGCTGACCTGGCAGGCCAGGGGCAGCCAGGGCACCCTCATGCTGGAACACATGTGAGGCTCAGATTGGATGGGGCTGTAAAAGAGGGAGCTGACCCTGTGTTGAGAAAGCCCTTCCTGGCAGCTGGAGCCTCAGACCAGAGTCCTGGACTCTCAGGCCTGGGGACAAATCCAGGCCTCTCTTGTGTAAGGAGTGACACCAGGAAAGGCATACCCCCAAAGGACGCCCCCTGGAGTGATGGGGGGAGCCGTTTGTGTAGACCCTTCAGATCTAATGCAGTGCTTCCCAGATGACCTCCCATGTACCCCTGGGTCTGAGGCTGTTAAGATGTTACACAAAAAGAATCTGTCTTCAGCTCAGAAAACGGGCAAGAACAAAGGTTAACGGATTTCTTTACCGCTTTACTACTTCCGGGAGCCTTTACCACGTTAAAACCCATTGTGCATCTCCAAGGGAGGGACAGGGAATGTATGTTTTCCCATATTTGGCATGAATTAATACATGCAAAGTGCTTACACTAGTGCGTGGTCCATAGCCACAACTTTCATAAATGACAGTTATCATTATTATAACGACCTGTTACAGAAGCAGCATCTCCTGGCAGGCAAGAGCATTTTGGAGCCAAAGTACCTGACCTTGAATCCTGGCTTCACCATTCCCTCTTTGCGGTGGGACCTTGGAAAGGCCACTTAACTCGTGGTGCTCAGTTTCCTCATCTGTAAAATGGGGCTGTCTCCCGGGGTAGCTGAGAGGGTGAAATGAGTTAATACACAAAAGGCGTTCGCAGCAGCGCCAGGCACATAGTGGGTGCTAGAGAAGGGCCCCTGCCGCCACAGGTGCTTCACACTCTCTCACACAGCTCAGGTCCTCAGAACCCACTTCGAGAGATGCGTCTTTAATAGCATCTTTCTCTGACTTTGTAACAGTCTGTTTCCTCCATGGGATCTAGCTAGAGCTCCTGGGCGGGGTGGGGGAAGAGCGGGGAGTGCAAAGGAAGGACCCAGACCTGCTTTCTGTGTGGCCTCCGCCTCTGCGCTGTGTCCATTTCTCTGCTGGAGACGTTTCCCCTGCAACATTCTCACCTTCCCTCAGCCAAACCTGGGGACGTTCAGGAATGCCGCACACCTGGGCTCAGGAGAGGCTGGAGTGACAGCTGTGCAGGGGCAGCACTGCCCCAGGAGGGTGAGGTGGCAGGTGCCCCTCCTGTGTCCTGGCAGGGAGACCAGGAGGAGTCGGAGGCACCTTGCCCCCAGGGCACTCGCTCCAGGTCAGAGGCCTGCATGTCAGGAACTAGCCTCTTTCCACAGGAGAAGGTGCTCAGGTGGGAGTGGAGGGTGCAGCCTGCAGGCTTCAGTCTCCAGCTGATGACCAGTGAATATGTGAGAGGCACCAATGCCACAAGAGATGTTCATTAGACATGCAAACGCCAGGGTTGATATCTCCCTAGAGGTTGGGGACAAGGCTGTCCTGCTCTCCATCAGTCAGGGGAACTGCAGCCTGGGCCAGAATCTCAGGCAGGCATGGCTGGTGTGATAGGGCCTGGAGAGCAAAGTGAACATTGCCCTGGGTGAGGGGCGACTCAGCAAGTGGTGGTGGTGGCAAAGTTAGGATCCAATCATTTGTACGTTCATTTATTCAATCACTTGGCCAATCAATTGATACTTGAGTGTGCCATTATATGCCAGCATCTCTTCCCAGTGAGCCGTAGGCCTCCAAACCCCTGCCGGTGTTGTGTCTTTAAAAAAAAAAAATTAATTAATTAATTAATTTTTGGCTGCATTGGGTCTTCGTTGCTGTGCACGGTCTTCCTCTAGCTGTGGCGAGCGGAGGCTACTCTTCTTTGTGGTGCACGGGCTTCTCCTTGCAGTGGCTTTTCTTGTTGCAGAGCATGGGCTCTAGGCGCGCGGGCTTCAGTAGTTGTGGCGCACAAGCTTAGTTGCTCTGCGGCATGTGGGATCTTCCCGGACCAGGGCTCAAACCCGTGTCCCCTAGCACTGGCAGGCAGATTATTAACCACTGTGCCGCTAGGGAAGCCCCCTGGTGTTGTGTCTTTTGCCTGGAGCACCTTCCTTTTGGTTTTCTCTCTCTGGCAAACTCCTACTCACTCTTCATGACCCATCCTAAATGTCACCATCTGTACAACCCTTTCCTCCAGGTGGACTTGTACACTCTGGGGTACATTTATGCATCTAAGCAACCTCATATCTGTATAGCAGTGTCTGTGCGTATTGTGTGCTCCCCAAAAGCAGGGGTCCCTGAATCCCCATGTGGGAGTCCCAGCCCCTAGCCCCTTCTCCCCCAGTGCTGCAGGGAGAATGAATGGGGTGTGGGGCAGAGCCATGTGAGGCAGGAGCTGCTGGCTGTAGTGCTGGATGGGGCATGGTTCAGAGGACCATGGTGGCCTCCATGGTTGTCACGGTCATCCCTGGAGATGCTCATTTTCAGGATTTATGATGCTTTCATTCACAGAGTTGATTCATGATCTTCTCCTTTACTCAGGCCTTACTGAAAACTGAGTTGTTGTTATTCATATTAAGGTGGGGAAAAACAGACCAGAGGGGTGCAGCAAACTTCCTGAGGTCACACAGCATTGATGTGTGTTCGAGATACAGACCAGACCTTTTGTCCTCCTGCTGGATGCTCCTCCATCAGCTTTTCTTCCCTGGGTGGTTTATCCGAATGAGGGGAGTTGGGGAGGGGAAGGGGAAGCAAGAGAATCAGCAAGATTGGGCCTCTCCAGTGGACATGGAGGTGTTTGCCTGGGGGCCTCAGCGTATGTCCCAGGGATGATGGCCTGTGTACTTGGTACCTAATTCCTAGGCTGGCCAGGAAGTCCCCATGGCGAGGGAAGCTGTGGGTGCCAGGACAGCTACAAAGAAGAAGAGCAGCCTTGGGGCTGGGCGACCAAACTCAAGTCCTTTCTCTTTTCCACCCAGGGCACGACGGTGCGTGTTATCACCGCCATCGACCAGGATAAAGGACGTCCCCGGGGGATTGGCTACACCATCATCTCAGGTAAGGCCTGGGCTGCCCTGGTCCCCCACTCCGACTCAAGAAGAGCTGCATTAGGAGTGTCAGGCTCTGCAGGACAGTGGAGAGATCTATGGCCATGTGGGACAGTGGCATGAAGGGACCTGCCCCCAGGGACAACCTTGGCCAAAGGACCCAGGCAGGGAACTGACAGGCTAAAGGAGGGAGGAGCAGGGGAGGGGAAAAGGAGCTTGGAACAGAGGCTTAGGTGCCTGGGGCTGCTGGGTGGTGTTGGAAGGCAGGAGTGTGCGTCGCTGTCTGAGGTCTCAGGCTTCTGGGCACTTTGGGGCTCTGAGCCCAGGTCATTGGTGACTCTGACCAGTGCTCTGGGATTTTCTTTGTTTTTCTTTACTCACTTGATGAAAAGATGGCAGCTGTTACATCACCTTAGAGCTAATACAGCTGCAACTTCGGCTGATTTCATGCTCCTTTTACATATCTGACCGTTAGAAAGTCACGTCTCGTCTGGAATGTTGCAGGGAGGCACAGAAGCCCTCCTTCCCCACCCAGTCTCTTGGTTGAGCAGAATAGTGACTGAATGCAAAGAGGGTTCTGGTTGGTGGGACCCCTCACCCCACATCCCCACCCAAAGACTAACAAAGCAGCAGCTCCTTGGCTGTCTTGGGACTAGGTGGCTTTGGAGCAAGGCGGCTGGTGAGAGGTCCAGGAGAAACTGCTCACTCACTCACACACTCCAGACCTGTCCCTGTTCTCCCACCCACACCCACACCCACACATGGCCTCCCTGCCCAGCCCACTGGTGAGTGAACAGTCAGCCTGGTGCATCTGGGCAGGCCAGACTGATGGCCAGGAGGGTGGCAGGCCACCAGGCCAGTGTCCACCCCATTGCCCCTCCCTACCACACTGCCAAGAATAGAGAGTGGCATTTTGGGGGCATTTCCTCCCTGAAGCTCAAAAGGCACCAATGTGTGTAGTGATCAAGAACATGGATGGAGTCTCCTGAGCATCCTGCCTGGGGTGGCTCTCCATACCTCAGTTTCTCATCCATAAAATGGGAGCAATTAGAGTATCTACCTTAGGTGGTTCAAAAGTCAGAAGGCTCACTATATGTCAAGAGCTTAATTAATGTATGTAAAGTACTTTATAAGAGTTATAGCTGTTATTATTAATTAATGTATGTAAAGTACTTTATAAGAGTTATAGCTGTTATTATTATTTCTGCTAGCATCTAATAATACCTTCCAGATGTTGAGGGTTAGCTGGTGTGAGGGAGACCCCTCACATCCTTGGAATGCACGAAATCAGGGCATTATGGGCTTCCTGTGACCTGCAGCTTCTAGCATAACTGTTATTGTGCTTCTAAGCCCAGGGGACCCCAGGACCCAGAGCGAATGTCAGACCAGCTCATGTGGTCAGTAACAGCAGTGTGGGTTTGGGCCTCTGCTCCCCGTACCCCATTTCCTCCCCATTCTGATGCCCAGGACAGGACTCAACAAGAATAAAGCCCAATATGTACTTGTAGAATGAATGAATGAACATCACTCTAGAGTAACGGGTATTCAAATTCCAGTATGCCCAAGAATCACCTGGGGCTCCTACCAAAAATGCAGAGTCCTTGGCATGCATGAAGCTTCTCATTCTGTAGGACTGGGGTGCAACCCAGGAAAGGTCCTTTCTCCCAGTGCTCCAGAGGTAGGTGGTCCTTAGGCCAGGATATGGAAAAGGAGGTCCTAGGAAGGAAGCCATTCTGTAGGAAGGCAGAGTCCTCCTGGGAATTAGCGGGCCCTCTCCTGGTGAGCAGAGGAGATGGGAGGCCCATGCTGATACTGGTATCCTTCATGAGTTTGTCAAATTGGGAAGCAAAGCAAGTGCCTCCCAGTGACAGGGGGCTTGTGCTGGAGATCTGAGGGAACACCGGTGAGCCCCAAGGGTGATGCAGTTGGGAGCCTAGTATGAGGTGGCAGCATGAGCGGGATACCTGGCTGGGTAAGGGATTGTCTCCTCATCTCATTGGCTCTGGGCTGCTTCCAGACATACTCCTAGGTGGGGGTGGGGAGCAGGGAGCCAGGGCCTGGCCTGAGGTCATGGACAGACTGGAAATAATGCCTGCAGTGACACTGGGAGGCCATCCTCCAGGGCATTGGTCCATTTCAGGTCCGTGCTGGGTGCCAGGCCACCAGCCCCAGACCCTCAGGTCCTCTCTAACCTTCAGAGATGGCCCCGGTCACCCCTTTCCTCTGGAGCAGGGGGCTGCAGGGCAGAGCTGCTTTGGTATCTGGGCTGGGCTCTGAAGCTTAGAGTCTGGGGACAATTGCCTGAGGCAGCATCCTGTGAGATTTACAGAGGCACGCTCTCCTGGGCCAGGTTCCCAAGTGCAAACAACAGGACGAGGAGGGAGACCCAGGATGTGAAACGACAAGTAGGGGATGTGTGTGAAGGTGGGGGCAGGAGGCAGAAAGTTCTGGAAGGCCTGGAACACTTAGCATAGTTTTATAGGATTCCCGTCGCCAGCACAGATGTGCCTTCAGGGCTTTTAGAAAGGATGACAAATGGGTTTTCTCTTACTGCCAACTTTGATTGATTGGTAATGGCTGCCTGAAGAGGACCGGGAAGCCAAGCAGGCCCAGTGCGGTAATCAGTTGGTAGAGTCTGCCATGGGTGTGGAAATGGAGGGGGCAGCACTGCGGCAAATGTCTGCCATCCTCGGTGAGGTAGCACTTGGCAGGGTGGCCACGATGGTCTTCATTGTCATGGGTATCTGTCGCCACCCGAGCGCACCCAAATCCTTTTCAGACAGCTTGAGGAAAGGGCAGTCCTCTTTCTTCCCTTGCCATCCTGAGCACCTGGCTCCCCTGCCTGCCCTTCTCCCCAGGCCTGGGCCGGTGTGGACTCCCTGTGAGCCAGCCTCAGCCCAAACCCAAGCAGGCAGGCAGGCAGGCAGGAGGGCACAGTCCCCAGGGGGACAGGTGGACAGAGGCTAGGATTTGGCCTCTTCTCTACTTCCCCCAGCCGGCCAGCGTAGACACTGCTGCAAAGAACATTGTCTACCGAGGGCCTGGCCTCACACACCTGCCTCTCCAAGGGTGTTAAGTCGCAGCCCTCTCCCAGGTGGCTTGGCCGGTGCCTGTTTGGCTTGAAGCAAGAAGAAGGGATGCCCTGCCCGGGCCCCTTCATGCTGACTGCCCCACACTGGCCCTGAATGCCCAGTGTGGGAGCCTGCTCCAGCCCAGGTGCTCTGGAACCATTTTCATTAGAAAGAAAGAACTGAGGGCCTCAGGGTCTCCTGGAGCTGGGTGCGAGTCTTGAGGGCACCGTGGGTGACCGAGTCTCCAGGCACCTCCAGAGCCTGGGCAGGTGGTCTGCCTCGGACACAGACCTGAGCCCACAGTGATCCATGGCACAAGGTTAACCTGCCCAGCTCCCTGAGGCCCTGTCCCCTCCGGGCTGTTTATCATCCCTGCAGCTGGGGGGATTTATGTCCGCACACCAGTGCTTTCCCCATTACTAATGACCCCTCTGTTTTGCCAAGAACAAAGAGGCCTTCAGAGGTAAGTTATGGTTCCATTGCCATCAATTTTTTCTCAGCCTCTTGTGGCCAAACTGTGACCAAAGAAGGACAAGGTTTTTGCCCAGAGAGGACCTGGCACGGGCCCCATCGCTCCCTCAGCCTGTGCCTGCCCTGCCACTCACCAAGGGCATCACTTCCTCCAGGGCCTGACCTCTGGAGCTCTGCGGGCTCCTGTCCCCAGTGGCCAGCCCAGCCTGTGGTCTGAGCAGACACCCTCCTCTACCAGATGGAGGTAGTCCTGCTTCAAGGGGCAGCTGCCCTGCAGAGCGCTGGACTTGGAGTCCAGAATTGTCTGTGTGAGGCCCGGCACCTCCACCTGCCGCAGGGTGTCCAGCCAAGGCGTTTGGCCCTCTTAACCCCATAATCCTCATTCATGGAATGGAGACAATAACTCCCGTGGCAGATGAGATGATGCCAGAGAGACTCTAAAGGGCCATAAAATATTAAGCATTATTGTCAAAGAAAGATCAGGACCAGGGGTCCTTGGGACTCCTAGTCACTCACTTTCTCCTTAATTCATTTAAGTATAGAGAAGTAAGTGGTTGAGAGTGCAGGCTTTAGGGCCGTGTCCAGGGTGGTGACTGCTAGCTGTGCTGGCCAATACGGTTGCCCGTGTGGCCCTGGAGCACTTGAAATGTGGCCAGTCTGATTTGAGCTGTGCTGTAAAGATAACACACAGGATTTTGAAGACTTAGTGTGAAAACCAGATTGTAAAACATCTCAGTAATGTCTTACATCGATGACATGTTGAAATGGTATATTCAATGTACTGGGTTAAAGATACCATACTGTTAAAATTAACTTTACCTGTTTACTTTTTCATTTAACGTGGCTACTAGAAAATTTCAAATAGCACATGTGGCTCACATTCTATTTCAATGAGCAGCTCTATTGCAGAGGTAGACTGCCTTGGCTTGTCTTCTACCACCGACCAGCTATGTAACCTTCTGAGCGTCAGTTTTCCAGTCTGTGAAGTGGAGGTAATAATAACCCACGTCTCACAGGGATGCTGTGAGGATTCAGTGAGCTAAGACGCGTAAGCACGTAGCAGAGCACCTGAATTTGTAGCAAGTGCTCAACAAATGGGGACTCTTAATATCCACCCACAGTGGATCGAGGGCCTTCTCTGTGAGAATGTCCTGAGAGCTGGTGGGGCCCGAATCACTGTCTCAGCCTCAGGAACCCGCAGGCTGTCAGGGGGACAGGCTGCAATGCCTTGGTGGAACACTGTGGAGACCAGCAGGGGCTGTGCTGACAATTGTTAACATGGAACAATGGCTCCTTGAGGGGTCTACTAGTCCGTTCTTTCTCCTTTTGTGTATATTCAAAAATATCAGCCATAAAAAGTGAGAAAGAATCCGTGGGAGGGGGGAGCCTCCCCAGCGTCACTGGGAGGGGAGGCTCAAGAGGAGCAATCATCTAAGCCAGCCCCGACTGATGAGCAGGAACCAGCTGGGAAGTGTGGAGAGAGGGTCTGTTGCAGGCAGAGGAACAGTGAGTACCAAGACCCCAGAGCAGGAGAGCGTGCAGACCCATCTTGGCGCTGCAGTAATTGAGCTTGGCTGAGCTCAGCACGTGAGGGAGGCCGTGGGGGAGGAGGCCACAGGGGGAGGCGGGGCCGGCCACGCAGGGTGTGGAATGCCCAGCCCAGGAGAAAGCCAGGCCCTGGTCCTGAGGGCAGTGGGGAGCCAGGTCAGCAGGGGAGGGACATGGTCGGGGTTGCCTTGTGAGAAGCTCACAGTGGGTTGGAGGAGGGCGGGTGGAAGCAAGCAGGTCAACGGGGAGGCATTTTCATTTTCCATAAACACTGGACTGATGAATTCTGTCATTTCACTCTCTCCTTCCTGTAATTGACACTAAACAAACCCTTCTCCGGTACCCGGAGGCCCTCACCACCCTGGGGTGTAAGGATTTGGTGAAGGAGCGCAAGCTAGCACTTTCCACCACTTTGTGCATTACAGCACCATCTCAGCCCCGACACCACTTTCCAGGCTGAAGAGGCTTAACCTCTCTCATCATCCCTCTCCCTATCTGAGCCCTGCTTCCCTGGACCTCCCGCAGTTCTGCAATATCCCCCAGGGTGAGGGCAGGGGAACCCCATTTGTTGGGTACCTGCTGTGAGCCAGGCACTGGCTGGACCCGTTTATCCCTCACAATAGTGTATGAGGGAGACATCATTACTCCACTTTATAGGCACGTAGGGCAAGGCTCAGGGACTTTTATAGACTGACCAAGGGTCACAGCTACAAAGCAGAAGAGCAGGGATTTGAACCCAAGTCTCTTGGGTTCCAGAATGTAGCCAATTTGCATGATGACACTGGCTCTCCAAGTGTTGGCTCCAGGTCAGCTTCACCTGGGAACTATATTAGTAATGAAAATTTTTTTACCCCACCCTAAACCTGAATTAGAAACTCCAGGGGTGGGGCCCAGGTGATGCTGATGTGGTTGGTCTGGGGACCACCCTTTGAGAAGCTCTGGTCTAGAAGAGCACGTGTCATCAACAAGATAATATCACCCCCAAGGAGGCAAAAATGTATTCTGAGAGGTAAAAAATACCTTACTTCTTTTATGTATAAGGCACAGATATACATATGTTATATCTGTGGCATTAAAATTTCATGCAGCTTGGGGGAGCAGTTAGGAAAAATGTTGCAAACGGCTAGGGTGGTTGGAGGGACATGCGATGATGAAACACAGGTTGAGAAGTGCTGGCCTAGAATGAAGAATAGGTGCGCAGTATCAGGGCTGAAAGCCCTCAGTCCCAGCTTGAAAGGCAGTGGCCTCACCACTGGGTCACACTGGCGGACTTGCCCAGGTTGGTTAGTGAAGGACAGAGCTCTCACTCGCCCCTCGCTGGATTTCACTTTCAATGCTACCAAGTGAGGCAGTTCCTTGAAAATACATTGAGCGCTTTGAAATGAAAGCTCTGTGTGTGTGTGTGTGTGTGTGTGTGTGTGTGTGTGTGTGTGTGTGTGTGTGGAGAGAGAGAGAGAGAGAGAGGAAGAATAAGCAGTCAGAATTGCCCAAGCCCACACCCCCACATATGCCAATAACTAAATCGGGCCCCTGGCCATGGCCTAGTGGGGGACAGCTATCACAGGAGACCATCATTTGAATCCCTTCAAAGCCCTTGTGATTAAGCTGCTGGGCATGTTTCTCCCCCCAGGAAGTAAAAACTCAGGAAAAGCAGATCTGCTTTGGAAGTGTGAATTGCACACCAAAGCCCCTGGCTCGGAGTACACAGTGGGTGCCTGGAAGCCCCAGAAACCTCAGCGCATCTGGCCAGGCACAGTGGGGAACGGATGGAGCCAAGAGGGGGCCAGGGAGGAGTCAGGGCAGATCAGACAAGTGGTGGGGCCAGTTGGTGGAGGGCATACAAGGCAAAAGATATGGGTGCTTGAGCATGGCTGGGGGTGGGAGGGTCATCAGAAGACTTATCTCATAGGAGTTCTGGATGATCGGAACAGGAAGCACTGGAATGAGGGTGATCTGCTAACAGGTTACTGCATCAGTCTAGGGGAGGACTGGGGGTTGTTGTGAAGATGTACAGGAGGGAAGTCAGCAAGGTGATATAGTGAAAATATGGTGCAGGAAAAGGGGGAGACAAAGAATCTTCTAACCTCTAAGGGGTTCCTGGTGGTAGCCTAGGCAGAAAGGAACATATTCATAAGGAAAGCTGGTCTGCTTACACCTATGACTGCCACACTAGACCCGTGTCAGCACGTGTACCAGATCTCCCCCATCCCATACCAAGGCAGACATCACTAATTGATCACGGCACACTTTCCCACTGAGCCTGAATGGGCCTCCGGGCCTCCATCAGCCACTGGTAGTTGACAGGCGTTCTCTTGAGAGCTGGAATGAATTTGCCATCCAAGGTTTATCCAGTTTGCATCCCATGGCTCTCTTCTTTCAACAATATTTAGGGACAGTGCCTCTGACTTTTTAAAAATTTGATTAAACATATATTATTTCCAGTTCCCTCCCACCACATACCAAAACAACAACAATAGGTCACACTAACACTAAATTCCTCCTGATGAACCACGGGAGAGCCGCACTTCATTCTCCCTGATCCTTCTCCCTCCTCTCTTCAGGGGTACGCTTCTTCTTTGCTCCTGCTACCCACACTCTTCTGTGCCCCACCTTTGTGATAAACCTGAGTCTTTGTTCTTCTCTCCTTTACTGAGGCCCTGCACGCTCTTTGTCAGTAGCTGTGCCTTGCCCCTTGCTTCTTTCCCATGAATCAAATTGGTCAGTGGACTTTGAAGAGGTTTCACCGCCATGGTCTGAGACCCTCCCTTTCTGCTTCTCCTCTTTCCCGCACCCTCCTCATGGGCAGGAGTCTCTGACCCTTGCTCGGGACACTATAGAGCCTCCTGTGGGCCCCATGTACTGTGCGAGCACGCCCAGGACCTCCCACTTAGGCCCAAGCAGCACCTCGATTCCGCCTCCACAGCTGGGCAGGGGATGGCCCTCAACTCAGCTCAGAACCCACTTCTCTCCAGGCCTGGAGTCTGGCAGACCAGTTGTGGCTGGAGGCTGCTTTCGGTGGCTGGGGCTCATTCTACTGCATGCCTAGTGGTTGCTTTGGTGGGAGGTTCTAGTCTGGTTTCCCCAGGTCAACAGGTATTTGTCTTTTTAAAAATTTGGCTCATTTCTAGTTTTTCCTCATCTCTAAATAACTGCTTTTTATTGAACTGCTAGGGGCTTGAGATCCTTGGAGGGTTGTGAAATTAGCCGGCATTTGTTTTGCATTCTCTTTCTTATCTTGGCACACTTCAGGCACACAGAACTGCTTTAGACATCGTCCTTGGCTTACGGTCAGCACTGGTCCACTTTGGTTTCATTATTAATTTTTAGTAAGATTGTGGACACCCCTGAACCCACCAACCAACCCAAGAGCTAAACCATCATGCATACCTCACATACCTGTGTTCCTCCTCCAGTCCATCCCCTGCCTCCCCATCCCATAGCTGTCTCTTTCAATCTTGCATTTTTTCATTCCTCTGCTTTTAAAAATTATTTTGTCACATTGCATATTGCTTGCATTTAGTTGTCTTTGAACTTTATTTGAAAAGTATCATGCACAGTCTCCTGGGACTTGTGTTTTCTTTTCAGTATGATATATCCAAGATCCATCCATATTTTTTTTTGATGTAGATATTATTTGTTCATTTTCATTACTCTGTATTACTTCATCATGGGAAACTATCACAGGTCATCCATTTTCTTGTCGAATGGTGTATACACTGATTTTTGCTATTACAAGCCATGCTGCTCTAACATCTTGTATCTCTCTCTCTCTGAACTTGTGGGAGAGTTTGCCTTGGGCTACATACATCCTCTCTCACCCTCACCCTAACCCCAGAAGGCGGCTGGCCAGAGCCATTTTACAGATAAGGAAACTAGACCCACAGAGCTCACGAGACGTGCTTGGGGTCCCACAGCACATAAGTGGGGGACACAGGATTCAAATCCAGACCTTCATGCTTCCAAAACCCACATTCTTTTTGCTATCTTTTACTATTCTGCCTGGGAAACCAAGTGATTCATGTCAACCCGCTGGTCTGCGTGCCGGACTGGAATCCTAGGATTCATTCATTCATTCAGTTAACCAGTGGATATTAATTGAGTGCCTACTGTGTGCCAGCCTCCATGCCAGACCCCGGGGACCAACCGTGAAGGGAAAGTCGCTGTCACTGTGCCCACAGAGCTCACATTCTAGTGAGGAAGAGATAACTAGCTAAATATCATCAAAGGCAGTGTCTCCTGGCCATGTTAAGTATTGGGAAGGAAATACCAGCATGAGGAGCAGGTAACTGGGGTGAGGGGCCACTTAGGAAGGGGGGGTCAGGAAGGCTGGACAAGGGGGACGTCAGCCGCCTACCTCAGCCTCCCCAGGCTGTGGGCTTGGGAGGGGATCTCGTCCTCCCACCTCAGAAAAGCTCTCAAATATCTCTGGGGAGCTTTGAACCTGCAGTGAGCCCCTCTAAGCAGCTCAGATTCCCAGCTCCCTTTTTCATCTGACTCCCCGGATGACTGCTCAGCTTTCAAGGCAGCCCCCAGCCGGGGCTAATCTGAAATAAAAGTTTTTATTTATCTAGCTTGATACCTGGTGCAAGGTTAAATCATACAAGAGAAAAAGCAATAAAAGAGAAAGATTAAGTGTAAGGCGCCGTCTTAGGCATGCCCTTTTGCAATATGGTTACAAAGATATTAAGCCTGAAGTCAGCCACAGCCTCACACTGCTGTTCCCTCGCCTCTCTGGGCTCTGCGCAGCCAAAACAGGAAGGAGGAGAAGAGAATGGGGCGGGGGCCGCAGGAGGGAGACACCCTGGGGTGCCCTGCAGAGAGGGTGAGTGAAGCAGATGGAGTTCAAGTGGCTCAGCCCATCAGCCACCTCCCGCCCCTACGCGGCTCTGATTCATGACTTCCTGGCGGAACAAAAATGTTGACATCTGCACCTACATTCCCCTCAGCATCTCCATGTCATCTGCATTTATTGTGTGCGTGCTGTGGGCCAGGCACCCTGCAGAGAGAGTGGGAGAACTCTTAGTAACAGGCCCTTCTCACAGACAGCCTGACTCAGGTCTCAGCTGACCTGGAGCAGGTTACTTCTACTGTCTGCACCTCAGTCTCCTCATCTGTACAATGGGAATGTTAATAGGGTTTATCCAAAACATTATCGTCTGGTTGATGACAAGCGCATGCAAAAGATACTAGGGTTCCTCAGCACGCAGGTGGTAATGGAGTCCCTAGAAAGGCAAATGTCACTGGCTCTTGCCTCTCCTCTCTGCCTGCAAAAACCTAAGACTACAGCTCTTGGTAAGATCCCCAAGCATTGCAGGGGCCCCTATGGGCAGGGAGGGAGGCAGTTCCCATGTGCTGTCTAACTGACCTGGTCTTTTGCCCCTGATCCCTTGTGGGTGTCCCTTGCACAAAGCCAAGAGGGTAACTCACCTGGGCCGCTGCTGTGAACACCCTCCGTAGCCGCTGGAATGGCCCCGCATGCCCCGGACACTCCATGACCCCGGAGCCAAAGTGGATCGTGGGCAGAGACAGGGGCTGCTCCTCTCCCCTACCTGCAGCTGCACTCGGGCCCCACAGCATCCCTGCTGGGCCCCTCTGTACTCCATGACCCCCCACCATATAAACAGCTCCTCCCACTCCAGCCTTCAGTTCTTGTCTTGGTGGGACCCAGACAGAGCCAAGAGGATACCGTGACAGCCTCCGCACCCCCATCTCTCCTACAGAACACATGTTTTAAAGCAATTGAAAATATGAAAGGAAAGGGAAGGGACCTTTCTTTTAGCCCACATATCAGACACTGTGCAGGCCCACCCACGAGTTCACCAGACAGGTCCAGTATTGGCCCCAGGGAGAACCCAGCTGCACAAGTAATTCATCATACAAGCCTGAAGCATGGCATGTATAACAAATGCTCCGGGAGGTCAGGAAAGGGTTTGTCTTTGGGGAGGGCAGTCCTTGAGGGATGATTTAGAGAGACCATAAGGAAGGGGGCATCACCAGTCACAGGGCAGGGTGTGAACACACATTCAGGGGACCTCCTATCCAGCCCTAACACCCTCTTCCAACATGAGACTCACATTGGGAGAGCTTTGAATGCCAGAGTAAGGGGTCACAATAACACAATAATAGTAGCAAACACTGTGTGGATGCCTAGGACTAGATCTAAATGCTTCTCCTGCATCAACTGTTTAAATTCTCCTACTGACCCCACGAGGTAGGTACTATTGTTGTCAGCCCATTTTGCAGATGAAGAAACTGAGGCCCAGCTGCCCAAAGTCACATGGCTGGTGGGAGGAAGAGCAGGTTGGCTCCAGAGCCCACACTCCTCCAGTGCCCCTGGCCTCCCCTCCCCTTCCCCCTGCCCTGAGCACCTGATGGGACTGCCGGGCTCTGGGAGTCGCTGGATCTACCTGTGGGTTTGGCTGTCTTCCTGTGCCCCTGCAGCCCTCCCTCTGCCTCTCTGTCAGGTGCTCCTGAGTCAATTAACTGGCTGCCCCATTCAAATATTTGACCAATATCCTGGAAACAGAGATTCCAGGGCAGATATTTTCAGACATTGATTGAAGTGAACAAACATTCTGACACAGAAGGAATTTATTGCTCACATTTTCCTTCTGCTGGGCTGTGCTCCATTCCAGCGCCTTCAGAAGACATCTCTCTTGTGGGGGGCAGTGGGCTGGAGTCAGGCTGCCTCTGTTTTCTAGCTCACTGCCCCTCCCGCCCCCTCCTGCTGCCAGTGCATGAAGATGCCCCACTCTGAAGGACCACATCAGTGAAAGCAGAAGCTGAAGGGCACTTCACAACAATGTCCAGCACAGCAAGGGTTATTTTAAAGGAGTCAGTGACTGATTTTTCTTCTTAATCATGGTCGGAGTCTTAAATGTCCGGAGAGCCATTTAGTTGGGACTTAGGGAGCACTTTGGAAAGGACGACTTGAGGTCCTGGGATGCTTTTGTCCTTTAGAAGTTTGTAGGGACAGAAGAGTTACCGCTTCATGACTCAGCAGTTGCTTAGTGAGGAGGTCTTGGCGAGCCAGCCTCCCTTCTTGGTGGTCTTGAGGAGACAGGATCTAGAATGGAAATTGGAAGTGGAAAACCATTCTGTGAGAAGCTTAAGGATTTGCTGGGGAGGTAAGCGTATGAAAAGTTGCTTGTCCATCCTCACAGCCTTTGCTGAGGGCCTCATGCTTGTCAGCAAGTCCTCTGGGAGGCCAGAGAAGGCTGAGAGCGTTGGGGGCGGGGGCGGGGGCTGGGGCGAGGGCAGCAGCTTCACCCCAACTGACCGCTGATTCCCCAGAGAGATGATTTTAAGTGACACACGGGTGGGGCGTGAAATAGCATCACGTCACACAGTGAGAGGGCTATTCCCTTGTCAATTCTCTCTTAGAATTTCTATTTCTGTCAGCGCTGTCCAGCAGGGAGTCCAGTTGGGTACTCACATCTTTAACACCTCTCTACCCCTTGGCTTGTCTCCCTGTTTAACAAAAGGAGAGCAGGCTGGAGCCTTCAGATGCCAAGCTGATGCAGCTGAAATCTCACCACGTACGCTCATTTTCTCTATTTTACAATGACTATTTATGGCCAATGAACTGGTTCTCCATTTGTGTGTTGCTTAGATAGATTCTTTTAGAATGATTCTTTAAGGGAGAAAAGGAATCAAATGAAAGAAAAATAGAAAATAATAATAATAGGAGTTGCATACACATATGGAAAAAGTTGGGAGGGTGGCATCCAAATGACTGAAGATTGGGCAGTCCTGACATCGGAGTAACTTGACCTGAACCTTTCCTTATCTGTACAATGGGAAGGACAATGGAGCTCCTGGGGGTTCTGAGAGTTGTATCAATACATGTAAAGTGCTCAGAACAGTGCCTAACACCAGGCAAGAGCTCAGGAAACACCAGCCCTCTATTGGATAGAATCGTGTAAATGATACCACCTTGGAAATGGGGGAGGACTAGAGCCCACAAGGCAGTATTATTGAGACTGAAGGATGGGTGGGTTAGGTGGGGAGGAGGGCATCCCAAGCAGGTGGGACCAACTGGAACAAAGCCTTTGAGGAAGGACTGACTATTCATGAGATGTCTGAAGGGCAGCAGACAAGCCCACTGGGCTGTAGAGGAGGAAGGCGGAAGGTGATTTGAATGGTCTTATGGGTCAAGCTATGGAGTATTGGTTGTTCCTTTTAGGGCACCTGTGGTTCCAAGAATTCAAGTATGCTTAGGAAGCTCAGAGAAAGGGGCCTTCTGTGAGGCTGTGTGGTTCCTATAGGAATCCGGGGCAGACCCTCCTTGGAGTCAGGCCTTCCAGGATGAGGACCTGGGACAGAGCTTGAGCCCTCTCTCCTTTCTTATAGCATTTATGTTTGTTTCCTATGGCTCCAGTAACAAACTAGCACAAACTTGAGGGCTTAAAACAGCAGAGATGTTTTTCTCTTATGATTCTGGAGGCCAGAGTCCAAAGTGATTTAGTTCCACACGGCTAAAGTCAAGGTGTCAGCCAGGCTGGTTCCTTCTGGAGGTTCCAGGGGAGAATCCACCCCTTGCCTCCTCCAGCGGCTGGTGGCTGCCAGCATTCATTGGCTCATGGCTGGAACACTCCAATCTCTTTTTCCCTGGCCACATTGCCTTCTCCTCTTCTGTAGTCAGATCTCCCTCTGCTTCCCTCTTTAAGGACATTTGTGATTATTTGTAGGGTCCAGCCGATAATCTCCCCATATCAAGATGCTTAACTGAATCACGTTTGTTAACTTCCCTTTCGTTACACAAGGTAACATTCAGAGGTTCCAGGGATTAGGACCTGGGTGTCTGATGGCCGTTATTCAGCCTACCACAGCATCTTTCCCCTCTCTGAAAATTTGCCCCACTCACGTCCCTCTTCTCCAATGGCTCCGTCATGACCTTCCAGGATGGATCCATGCATCTACCTAGTCCATGATGGCTATGTTGGCCTCTCTCCATCATGGCTACTCTTGAAATGTCCTTTTGGCTTCTGCCTCAGCTGTCAACCATCTCCATATTCTAGTTTTCCAGTTCCAAATTTCCTAGAGGGGGTCAGATTGGCCATCATCACAAGCAGCGTCCACAAGCCATAGGGACCTGGCAGCCTGAGATGGTGTCATCCGGGAAGCTGGTACAGAAGCGGGCAGCAGGGCAATGAGTGGGATGAGCCCCAAATCCATCTAGTACATTTTAAAAGATAGACGATAGCCCAGTGGGACAGAATAGAGCTCTTAGAGCCAGACCCACATATAAATATGGGAACTTTATATATGATGAAGGTGGCACCACAAATCAATGAAGAAAAGATGACCTGTATAGTCGCTGGTGTTGGGAAAACTAGCTCACTATATGGAGAAAAATAAAGCGAGATCCCTACCATGCACTGTATACCAAGGTAGACTCCAGATGGATTAAAGACTTCAATGTGAAAGGTGAAATATAAAGCTCATAAAAGGAAACGTGGGGGGATATCTTTGTGACCTCGTAGTTGGAAAGGACTTCTTAACACCCAAGAGCACATGCCATAAATGAAAAATTGATCATCAAAGGATTTCCAATTCCACTGAAATATATAGACAAAGTTAACAACAGATGACATGTGTGGAACAGATTTTTGCAACAATTAAAACCAACAAGGGACTAATATTTAGAATATATAAGGAATTCCTGCAAATCAATAGGAAAAAGTTGGTAAAGTCAATAGAAAAATAAGCAAAGTATATTCACAGAATGGGACACCCCAAAGATTAGTGGATATACGTATAGGTACCAAAACTGTCTAGAAATCAGAGAAATGCAGATGGCAGTTACAATGACCAACTTCTTCATACTCACATGGGCACACGGGCCAGGTCCTCCCTCTGCCTGTTTTTGTATGATCTACAAGCTAAGAATGGATTTTAAAGATGAATATTTTTGCAGTTGATTTGATGGTGGTTGCACTACCTTTGAACTCCATTTAAGTAAAGTATTATCCTTTGCCCCCAAATTCCATTCTTCTTACTAGTAGACCAGTGTTACAAAAAATTGTGCTCAATTATTGTTATACTTCAAATTTCATCAGAAATTTTGTGGAAATTTGTTTTCTCTCTTGATAAATAAGTACCAACATAATGTCCTCAATATTTCCTCTTGACCTGCAAGGTCTAAAATATTTACTACGGCCTTTCACAGAAAAGGTTTGCCAACCCCTACACTAAAGAATACTCTGTATCAGTATGGAGGTTCCTTAAAAAACTAAAAATAAAACTACCATATGACCCAGCAATCCCACTACTGGGCATATACCCTGAGAAAACCATAATTCAAAAAGAGTCATGTACCACAATGTTCATTGCAGCTCTATTTACAATAGTCAGGACATGGAAGCATCCTAAGTGTCCATCAACAGATGAATGGATAAAGAAGATGTGGCACATATATACAATGGAATATTACTCAGCCATAAAAAGAAACGAATTTGAGTTATTTGTAGTGAGGTGGATGGACCTAGAGTCTGTCATGCAGAGTGAAGTAAGTCAGAAAGAGAAAAAAAATACCATATGCTAACACATATATATGGAATCTAAAAAAAAAAAAAAAAGGTTCTGAAGAACCTAGGGGCAGGACAGGAATAAAGACGCAGATGTAGAGAATGGACTTGAGGACATGGGGAAGGGGAAGGGGAAGCTGGGACAAAGTGAGAGAGTGGCATGGACATATATACACTACCAAACGTAAAATAGATAGCTAGTGGGAAGCAGCCGCATAGCACAGGGAGATCAGCTTGGTACTTTGTGACCACCTAGATGGGTGGGATAGGGAAGGTGGGAGGGAGACGCAAGAGGGAGGGGATATGGGGTTATATATATACATATAGCTGATTCACTTTGTTATACAGAAGAAACTAACACACCATTGTAAAGCAATTATACTCCAATGAAGATGTTAAAAAAAAAACAAAACTCTGTATCAGTTAGAAGCCAGATACTATTAGACGAAATCACCATTTTTGTAGGTCAAAAATGGTCGAATGTCATCAGTTTCATAGGGTTCAACTTAATAGATGTACAGACAGCAAACTATTGTAGCTAAATCTTTAAAACCTAGTATTGAGTGATAAAAGAAATAGAAATGGAATAGCATAATACCATGTCTGTAAGTTAAAAAAAAAAATGATAGCCACAGTAGATATTTAACAATAATACAAGCACATACAGAGACATTTAGCAAAGCACTGGATTAGTACTTCTTTGGGAGAAGAGAAGGAGTAGGATGGGAGGTAAAGGGGAAAACCCACCCAACTAATAATAACATTTACTAACATTTATTTGGTAATCACCACGTGCCTGGCACTGCTTTAAGCAGCTCGTATATGAACTCATTTACTCCTCACAGCACCCCGATGATAAAGGTACTATCATTGTTGCCACTTTACTGATGAGGAAACTAAGCTCAGAGAGGTTAAGTAACTTGCCCAAGGCCACTGAGCTTGTAAACATCAGAGCCAGGATTTGGACCCAAGCAGTTTGGACTCCAGTTTTGGAGATCAAATCTGGAGTCCAATAAGATGGATATCGTTCAGAGGGATGTAGATGGACCCAGCAGATCTGAAGAAGCAAACTCCCCTTTTACCTAAACCCTACACCCATTCCATGCCCAGGAAATCTCTGCTGTTTCTTTCTCATCTTGCTTCTCTGGGACTCAAAGCACCTACCTCACACACTGGCCATCCTAAAGGCACAGTGGCCAAGGAGTTAGGAGGTACGGACCCTGTTCCTAAACTGACTCAACCTGGAGTGATGGGATGTGCCACCCACAGGACAAAATGACCGAGTGGCTGCTCCCTGAGAAGTGGCTTCGGCATTGGTATGCTGAGGTAGCAGCTAAGGGCTTTGGATCTGGTAGATCTGAGTTCAAATTCTAACTCCAAGTTCAACTGCCTGTGGGACCACAACAAATCACTTCTGTAGATTGACGTTCAAACCCCTGCCTAAAGGAGAAGGCAGTGCTTACTTAGCACAATGACTGGCACATAGTAAATGCTCAGTAAGTTACTACTGTTTGCAAGTTCATTCACATCACCTAGGAGAAGTGACTGCTTTTCACTGCACCTTCTTGAAAGAAGGGTACTTGGGAAGAGCAGAGAGGAGCCTGTGTCATCCCATTTACCTGATCGGTCTGCCTGTTCCACTGTTATCCATCTTTCTGTACTCCGCCCCTCCTTCAAACCTTATCTTCCCACTCACCGCCTCTGGAAGCCTTCCCTGACCACCCAACTTGCCCCGTCTGCTGAACTGTTGGGAGCAGGTTGGTCACTCCCTTTCCTTTTCTCATGGGAGGTTCATGCTCACCAACCAGCTCAGCTTCCATTTGCTCTCTGACCTGCTGTCCCCCACCCTGTGCCCAGGACCATGTCCCCTCTGGCCTGTGGCTGCCTGGTTAGCTCGGGGTCCACAGCATCTGCCTTCTTATCTTCATTCTCTTCCTCCCCACCATGGTGATCATGGAATCCCCTGGAATCCACATGTCCACCAGGCCCCTAGGACATGAGCCTCTGAACCCTGGAGGCCTGCTTGGGCCCCATCCACATTTCCCTAGGAACCTAGAAAGCAGCCATCCTTCCCTAAGGGGCTCATGTGTGCCTGAGCAGCTGCCAGGGGCCTTCACCTAAGTAATCCATCCTCAGGATGACACTGCAAGGGAGGGATGGCCTTCCCATTTCACCCCATGAGACCGTGGAGGCCGACCGGGTGTGGCATGCCTGGGATTGCCCAAGTCACATGTGGCATGGCCACCCTTATCTCACATCCAGGACCTTTCTGTCACACCCCAGCCACCTCCACCCAGAGGTGACCATCTAACATCCATGTTTCTACCATGAAATCCATCCCCCTCCTTATTTTTCCAGGTAGCCAAAGGCTATAGCAACCGCCTTTCCTCCGTGGCCCTTGTGACTCAGACAGCTAATTGGGGCTTGGCTTGTGTTCAGCCTGGCCCTGGGCAGCCTCCCTGTGATTAGCACTGGCGTTCCTTGGCTCCAGGAGTGATGCCTTCTGCTTGGCTCCACTTGGGAGAGGAGGGAGGTTCGCACACAGTGTGGGCTCAGCAGGGAGAAGGGACCAGCCTGGGGGGAGAGCAGAAGACAGAAAGCCGTTGTGACCGCACTCCTCTTGCAGCGTAATGAGGCTATCAGTGGAATCCCTCCCAAGGATGTCATGCCAGGCCCTCTACAGAGGTTGTATCTTATGCTGACAACAAGCTCTATCAGTGTCCCCATTTCACAGAGGAGGAAACAGACTCAGAAAGGTTATGTAACATTTAAGGTCATGCTAGACCAAGAAATGGCAGGTCTATGTGAGTCTGAAGTCCACGTGCTTTCCACGGGCCACAGTGCCCCACTGGGTCTTCATGAGAACCCTGTCATGTACAGAACTTGCCTATGCTGTTCCCATTTTATGGGTGGGTAAACTGAGACCGAGAGAGTTCAAGAAACTCGAGGTCATATGGTTGGAGAAGTGGTAGACACTGAACTGGCTCCTGGTCCAGTCCTTATTCTGTCTACTGTACATAGAACTTTCCCATCCATGCTGGGAAGCCCCCCAATTCTGGGCAGAAGGAGTGTAACTAGGAGAGGAGAGGAGATAGTGTTGCCCTGGGCTGACATGAGAAACAGGTGGGAGGGGAGGCTGGGTTGTTGGAGGTCAAGAAGGCCCAATCTGCAGAAAGTCTTGGAAGCAGGTAGACTTGGTGTGTTGGGCAGGAGGGAGCAGTGTAAGGTCTTCCAGGAGGAGTGAAGTGCTGACCTGGTATCTTAAAGTGCCCCACTTGCGCAGCCTGCCCCGTGGCCTGCCTCTCAGCCCAGGACCCCCTACCCCCACCCCGCCCGCCACCGCCCAAGGCTCCCTCCCGCACAGGTTGGGGACATTCGGCCGCTGAGATCAGGTCTTTGTTTGAAGGACAGGTAATTAATCCCACAAAGTAATCCCAGAACACCCTGGCAGATTTATGGAGATCGCCTCTGTCCCAGGAACTCTGCCTTATCATCCTTCATTTCCCAGGCAAAGCGAGTGACTTGTTATATCACAGGCTTCATGCCAATAGGAATTTCATTTAGGGGTGTTCTCCAGGGGGAGGGAGATTGATAACGCTGGCGAGGGCAAGAGCCTGTGGCGGTGCTGGGGTCAGGGAGGGAGGGTAGCAGAACAGGCACTATTGTGCCTTCACCTGTCCCCTTGCTGGTCTATATCTTTCTCCCAACATCAGGGGCCCAGTTTCATGGGGCTCACCTGTCACAGGGACACAGATACCATCCAGTCCAACCCTCCCAAGTCACAGATGAGAAAACCAAGGCCCAGAGCAGCGAGGGAGGGACCTGATTCCCAGGCTCGCTCTTTCAGCTACTCTGCCCTAGCTCTCCCCACATGCCCTGCCCTAAAGCTGCCCCAGGTGCAGGAAAATGTCACTCCATCACCCGGGGGGAGCTCCTCAAAACCCCCACGATGGACCTTGGAGCCTGCCTCCCTAGGGCGCTTTTATTGAGGAAGGGAGCAGAGGTTGGCAGTCCTGGCAGCTCAACCCCCACGCAAAGAAGGGTCAGTAGAGCAAGGGACCTGGTCCTGGAGGTCAGGGTAGTCGCTTCTGGTCTATCGGCTCTGCCTCTAGCTTGCTGGGCAGTGTGAAGGTCCTTGTCCCTTTTTGTAACACAAAGAGTTGGGGCTCATTTGATTATTCATAAATATTTATCCAACCCCTCTCATGTGTCAGCTCTGGGGACACAGCCATGAACAAGAGAGATAAAGCTGTTGCCCTCATGGATCTTATAGTTTAGTGAGAAAGACAGAAAATAAACAAACATGAATGCACAAGATCGTTTTAGAGAGTGACAAGGGCTTACAAGAAAATAAAACAGGGGGTGGAGGTATGATGGAGAATGAGCTGCGGCCACTTAGCTGGGGTGGTGCCCTTTTTGATACGGTGACATTTGAGAGGGGCCTGAGCAACAGTGGAGGAGACAGCCACGTGGAGCTATGCAGGAAGTGAGTTCCAGGCAGAGGAAACAGCGTGTGCAAAGGCCCCGAGACAACAATAAGCTGTGTGTATTTAAGAAACAGAAAACTGGAAAAAGAGGTTGGATGAGGCTTCAGTGTAGTGGAGAGTAGAGGATTAGGAGAAGCAAGTGCGGTCAGAGAGATGGACAGGGACTGATCATTCAGGGGCTTGCAGACCAGGCCGAGGAGTTGGGGTCATTCCATTTGCACTGGGAAGACGCTGCAGTGGAGTAAGCTGATCTGCATCAGGCTCTTGAAAGATGTGCTGGCTGGAGAATGGGCTGGAGAGGGGGCAAGAGGAGAAGCAGGGAGACCAGCTGGAAGCCCACTGGGGTGGCCAGGTGAAAGATAATCTGGAGGGTTCGTCATGCGAACCATCTTGGCTGCATCCATCTGTCTGTCCAGCTGCTCGCAACTCTTCCATACCACCCCAGCTTCTTTGGCAGCCCTTCTCCCTCAGGAGGGCCTGGTCATTGTTCTGAGCCCCCCGGGCCTCGCCTGCTCTTCCCTACCCCAGCTCATCCCTCCTGCATCTTCCCACAACTCTCTAGACAAAGTTCTCTCAGGGGCCAGCCTCAGAGCCGCTCTGCCCACACCCCCCACTGCATCCATGCTCCCCCACCCCACCCTCAGAGCAGGTGGGCAGGCTGCAGGCACCCCAGAAGGGAAGGGAGGACCTTGTCACCGCCCAGAGGGGGGGGACAGTGTGGCAGCATGCAGGACTGCCCTCGCCAACTTGGCAGCCCCTTGTCGACAGGAACCAAGCCTGGTGGGGCTGGCTCCTTCCAGGCACTCACACCCAGCTCTCGGTAATTAAAGCCATAAGTGATCTTCGGACAGGGGAGCTGCAGGCTGGGGCTGCCACAGCTGGCATTGCTGGGAGGGAGAGTGGGCACATCTGGGCAGAGGTTGGAGGGGGCCGAAGGTCAAAGACTGCCCTCCGTCTGGCCTGGGATGAAGGGTGTTTGGGCTCTGAGGCTCTGCTTGGTGCCAGGGGCAGTGCCAGGAGCTTCCTTCACAAACAAGGGTTTACTTCCTCTTTTCCATGGGCCCTGAGAGTCTCAAGCTTGCAAAACATCCCCAGAAGATGCCATCTGTCTTCAGCTGGATCCTTTGCTTCCCCTCCCCGCCCCGCAGAAGTGTCCATTCACAGAGCTTGGAGTGGGGGTACCATAGGGTACCCATCCCTTCAGCTGTGCTGGGAGCATCCCAGAGAAACTGCCCTCGTGCCAAGGAAGTAGGAGTCTGTAGCCCAGGCTAGCCCCTCTAATCAAGAAGGACCCCAGGCCATGCATCCTGAGGGTGGCCCAGTGGGAAGTACCCTGAACTCTGACCTGTGGCCTTTCTATTTCAAAAAAGTGATCAAAGGCCTCGCACAGATTTTGGTGGCTGATCGTCCTCCCTGGCCAAAAAGGCAAGGAAATCTCTCTTTTTCCTGTTTCTTGCTTGCTCAGCAGAAGTTCCTGCCTGTCTGAGCCAAGGGAACGGAAATGTCTCGGGACGCCCCTCCCTGTCTGGCTGGGCTCACTCATCAAGCGTTCTGAACATCCACTTGGTGTGGCGCAAGGGACCAGGGCCTGGAGACGTAATGAGACATCTGGGGCTGATGCTCATGCTGGGAGGATGAGGGCATTCTGGAAGGCAGGCTGCCAGGATGAAATGGTCACCCACCCCACTCACCCCACGCACCACACACGCACACACACACACACACGCACACACACACACACGCGCGCGCCTCAGTCCAGGACCCCTGGCCTTCATCAGAGAAGCAGGGCCAGGATCACTGGCAAATGTGAAATATTAAATATTTAGAAAAGTACGGAAACTGACATAACATGCCTCCATACATTCATCACCCAGATAACATTTGTTGACATTTTACCGTATTTACTTCTGATCTTTTTTTCTTCTTTTTGTTCTTAAGAAATAGAACGTGACAGGTATCGTTAAAAGGACCTTTTCTTTCATTTTCAGTGATCTCGGAGGCTGGGTCTCTGAGGAGCAGGGTTAACACCTCTAACCCTAACATCAACCTCAGAAATGGCCCCCAACTTGCATATGGCTTGTCTTGGGTGACATTAAGGAATCATCAGCTTTGTTTCATGGGATAGTGGCATGTCTGTCCACATTGAAGTCCTTATCAGAGACATATACAGTATTTAAGAATGAACTGAAATTGGCTCTAATAACTCCAGTGCCAGGGGGAGGGGTGAGTTTAAAAGAGGGAAAATTGGCAAAATGTTGATAATTGTTGACTCTGGGTGATGGGTACACAGGGCTTCGTTGTGCTCTTCTCTCTACATTGTTTATCTTTGAAATTTTCCATAGTAGAAAGTTTTTTTTATTTTTTTAAGTATGGTCCCAAAACTGCTAAGGAACCCACCCCTGGTCTGCGATACACATCTGTGTCCTGGACGGGTGCCCAGACTTGAGCCAGACTTGAGGTTGACCCGTCTGGTGCCAGCTCTGCCTCTAACTTGCTGTGTGATGTTAGCCAAGTTACTCACCATCTCTGACCCTCAGTTCCACAGGGGGAGAAGAAGTTTGAACCTGGTGGGCTCTAAGCATCTTCCATCTCTGACACTGGACACATCTACCTTTCATGCTCAGAGAGCCCACTGGAGGGCAGTGGGTTTCCCATACCACTCCTCAAGAGAGCCTTTGCAAAAAGGATTCTGTAGCCAAATAAGTTGGAAAGACGCCACATCACAACATCCTTGTCCTGGCACGTTACAAGCCACATTAGCCCATTAAAGGCTCTAACAAGTCCTGCAGCGAAGATGCCTGTTCAGCATTTCCCAAATGTATTTGACCACAGAACTTTAAAAAAGTTGGCCTTTCCTATACCCCAGGCATCAGAGTTCCCGGGGGCACCCTCTGGGAAACCCCAACCTTCCAGTTTTCACAATGGGGGCTCCTGCCCTGAAGGATGAATTTGCCATTTTTTCATGATGATTTTGACTTATATTCAGCAGAACACAATATTTGTTTTCCACATTGTCAAGTGGGTTTTGTACTTCAGTAAATCTGTAGTTTTCCCCCCTGCCCCCCTCATCATTCCCTGATCAGAAACATCTGCTTTGATGTCACATTCTGAGTCACTGACCAGATGCTGGAAAACCCTCCGACATCAGGAAACTGGGCCTGGCACCATCTGGAGCTTTCCTGGTGGGGCCTTCTTAGAAGCAATGATTCTAGGGAGGAGTAGGAGAGAAAACACAGGCTTTGCCATCAAATGCTGTAGGTTCAAATTTCAGCTCAACCACTTACCAGCCATGTGACTTGGGACAATTTTTTTTTACCTCTCACCTCAGTTTAGTAATTGATGAGGATTAAGCTGCAAAGGATGTGTCGAGGGCTGAGTTTCCTTCCTTCTCCAAAAGAATTTATAACAACTGACATTTACTGAGCACTTACTGTGTGCTGAACTAAATAGATGCATTACCTGCTTTCGTCTTCCCATCAGCTCCATGAGACAACTATTACCCCTCCCCTTTAATAGCCAAGGAAACTAAAACCCAGAGAGGGTAGGTAACTTGCCCACAGTCACACAGCTTATGAGGAATGACGCTGAGATTTTAGCCCTGGTCCTAGGCACTGCAACGTCTGCCCTTTTCAAAAAGATCTGACCCAGATGAAAAAATATTGATCCTCTGAACACCTTACCTTACCTGCCTGGTCAGCGCTTATTGGTCTTCGGGTAACCCAGATGGTATGTCAGGCCGTGCATCCTTGGCTAAGCGCTCATAGACAACCATGGACTCCTAAAACTGAAAGAGTCCGTGGGGACTTCCAGGTTCCCTGAATCCCCAAGCCCCCAGCCCCATCCCTCAGGGCCCCTTTTGGGGGTCATGGAGGTGCCGAGTGTGCTGGACTCCAGCATAGCGCTCTCATCTGCTTCAGCCAGGGCAGCTAGCTCTGGTTTTTGTTGTTTTATATACTGGAATTCTGGGGAAGATTTTGTCTGGTTAAAGGATTGCTACTAAAACAAAGAAATTTGAAAACCGCTGCCATAGAAAAGCCCCCTCTTTTTTAAACAGGAGAGGACCCTGAGGCCCAGAGAGGTAAAGTAACTTGCCCAAGATCACCAGCTGTCCTCCTGAGCCCAGGCAGACCTCCCTCCTCTCTTCAAGACTCAGGGACCAGATTGAGGGGGGCTTCTCAGCCCTCAGGGAGCCCCTCAAGGTCAGTTTTCTGGGCCGCTTCTGCCAGTTGGTAGCCAGTTTCTATGAAGATAACTGTGTCTGAGGCTGGCTCCCTGAACCTCGTCCGACCACATCTATTTCTGGGCCGCGGAGCCCTGACGGAGCACAATTTGATTCATAAATTACCCAGCTCAAGGTGTGTGTGATGGGCTCTCCTTCCCAGATTTGAAAGTCATTCACTCCGGAACTTGCGGCATTTGGGGCTGAAGGAGGGGCAGCTGCGGGATCAGCATTCAGGGAAGGAAAGTGGCAGGGGAGCTGAGGGGACGTGGGGATTCAGGGAGCATTGCTCTGTGCCAGCTCCGTGCTTGTCGTCTCATTGAATCCTCCCAGCCACCACAGGAGGCACCTCCTATTATTATCATCCCTATTTGGCAGGTGAGGAAACTGAGGCTCATAGAGGTGAGGTCACTTGCCCAAAGTCACATGGCTGGAAGTAGCAGAGCTAGGATTCGAACTCAGGGCTCTCTGATGCCGACATTTTTCCCAGTCACAATGATGGCAAGACAAGGAACTGAACAAGCAGCATTTAGAGGAAGAGGTTAGACCCTGGGAAATAGGATTGGAAGGGAAGGTTCAGGAGTGCCGAACCTCCTCTTCCACCAAGTTCAGTGTGCCGTGACAGCTGGCGTTGCTCCCCACCCTGCCCCTCTTCGCCAGTCTTTCTTGTCTAACATCATTCAATTCCAGGCACTGCTTAGTTCCACCTGCCCCAGCCACCAGGTTCACTATCCTTGACACATACCCAGCATAGGCTCAGCACTTTACAGTTTGTAAAGCATTTTCTGGTCCCTTATCCCACTGAACCTCCAAATAGCCAAGTGAATAGGACAGGTATTCTCACCCCCCAATGAGGAAACTGAGGCTCAGAGAGGACCACAAGCGTGCATCTAGTCAGGTCCTTTATGAGTTCTTCAGTCAGCTTCTTTATATATATGCTTTGTCCTTCCCCCAGGGGTGGTCAGTCTTCCCCCTTAGATGGTGGGTTCCCTGGGGGCATTATCCATCACCCACCCCCACCCCGTGCCTCATTAGAGAGGCCTTATAGCGTGGTAGGTGGTCTCTGGTGCCCCACTCCCCAAGAAGCCCCATCCCCTGGGCCTGCCTTTCCCATGTCTCAGTGCTGGATCCGTGCAGGGGTGCTGGAGGTGGGGGTGACGGCCTCAGCAGGATGACAGCACATACCCACCTTCGTGCTTCCTTCTCCTTGGGCATCTGATCACTGTCCTCTTTGTTTTCTTAAGAAAACCCTCCTCCTTCCCCCCTCGCACTCCCGCTTTGGGACAAGGCCTTTCAGATCATCAAATATCAAACGCTTCTTATGCGCAGGCTGAGATGGCTTTATCAGAGCCTGTAAATGTCCCAGAGCCCTGACGCTCTCTTGAATGCCAAGCCTCAGGTGAATTATGTGGGCCAGTCCGGGGACCCAGTGCACCTCAGCGCCCACTCTTGGCCCAAGGAGGGGCTCCTGCTGAGGCTGGGCATGGGTGTTCTGGGCCCACCTGCCCGGGGTCCTGGAGGTAACCAGCCTCCAGTCAAGTGAGCAAGTCGGCCTTTTTTCCCTTCTCCTCACCTTGTTCTTCTCCTGGCCAGTCTCTGGCCCCCAGAGCCAAGGGAGCACCAGCCCCACCCAGGAGAAACCACGGCAGCTAGGAGGACCATTTGAGACCCAAAAGACCCAGGTTCTAACGCCAGCCTGGTCACTAAGTACCCAGGTGTTCTTGGACATGTCACTTCCCTGACTGAGCCTCAGTTAACTCATCTGATAGCAGTGCTGGCCTTGCAGGGTGTCTTGAGAATTCAGTGAGCTCAGAATTGCTCTGCCAATGGGCAGAAGCATGCATCTTCCCTGTCTCTTGGGGGCAGCCTGGTGTGTGAACTAAGCTTCCAGGCTCTGGAGTTAGGCAGACTTGAATCCTGGTTCTGCCACTTACTGGTAGTGTGACTTTAGGCAAATCACTTAATTTCTCTGTGCCTTGATTTTCTCACCTGTAAAATGGGAATAACGATGATGATGATGTCGATGCCACCTGGCATGTGGAGGTGCCATGACGAGTAATTGACCAATACATGGGAAGTGCTCAGAACCCACAGTAAGTGGCCCTGGTTATTGCTCCTTGACTCACTGCCATCACCCAGTCCATGCTCTCATCACCAGCAGGGATTCCTGCCTCCAGGGCCTCCCCACGGCTGTGGACAAAACTCCAAACTGCTTCCCCGGCGTTCAAGGGTCCTACCTCCTGGCATCAGCCACTCCTGACGCCACTTCGTGTGAACTCCGCTTGTCCCATGGCTCCCCACTTTGGAATTGATTGTCCCCTCCAGCCCTTTGCTCAGAATGCCCTCCGCCTCTCCATACTGACCCAAATCCAGCCCTCTAAGGCCTGGCGGAGGATCCCCTGCCCCAGGCACCGTGAGCTTCCTCACCTAGATCGATGCCACCCGGGCGCAGAGACCTTATCTTTTGCTGTTCAGACTCTCCAGTACCTTGCAAACTCCTCTTTGAGTAAATCGCTTCCTTCATCGGCTGAGGTAGCAGTGACCATGGTGGGAAAGGTCCCTGTCCTCAGGGAGGTTAAATTCAGCAAATTATTGTCAGTCATGGTGGTAACCCAGGTAGAGAAAGAATTACTCATTAAAGCGAATCCGTTTCCGACTCAGCCTACATCTAGCACCAACTTAGAACGCATAGACACCCATCATCAAATATTGGGGGGTTTTTGGTGGTAAATATACATAACATAAAATTTACCACTTTAAAGTGGCATTACATATACTCACAATGTTGTACACCCATCACCACTATCGAGTTCTAGAACTTTGGGGATTACTCTTTAAGGTACTTATATTAATTCTTCTTACAAGTATAATTCACGTAAATCAAAAAGGAAACATTAGGGCTTCCCTGGTGGTGCAGTGGTTGAGAGTCCGCCTGCCGATGCAGGGGACACGGGTTTGTGTCCCGGTCCGGGAAGATCCCACATGCCGCGGAGCGGCTGGGCCCGTGAGCCATGCCCGCTGAGCCTGCGCGTCTGGAGCCTGTGCTCCGCAACGGGAGAGGCCGCAACAGTGAGAGGCCCGCGTACCGCAAAAAAAAAAAAAAAAAAAAAAAAAAAAAAAAAAAAAAAGAAACATTGAAATGGCTCTAGAACAATGGTTCTCAACCAGGAATGATTTTGGCCCCCTCAACCCTCACCGCAGGGAACGTTTGGCAATGGTCTGAAGATTTATTGGTTGTCACATATGGGAGAAGGGGTGCTACTGGTTTCTAGTGGCTAGAGGGTAAGGATGCTGCTAGCCACCCCACAATGCACGGAGCAGTCTCCTACAGCAAAGAATTATCCAGCCCAAATGTCATGGGAAGCTGAGGTTGAGAAACACTGTTCTCACATCACTACTCAGAGATCATTTTTTTTTTTTTGCGGTACGCAGGCCTCTCACTGTTGCGGCCTCTCCCGCTGCGGAGCACAGGCTCCGGACACGCAGGCTCAGTGGCCATGGCTCACGGGCCCAGCCGCTCCACGGCATGTGGGATCTTCCCGGACCGGGGCACGAACCCGTGTCCCCTGCATCGGCAGGCGGACTCTCAACCACTGCGCCACCAAGGAAGCCCCAGAGATCATTTTTGTTAATATTTTGTCAACATTTCATTCCTTTTTCTATATATATATTTTTTTTAAGCAACAACAAAAAATGTGTCTTACGGAACTATGCTATTTTATGACTCCTTTGGGGGGAAAACATCAAACATGTATCTTTCAAGTCACAAACTTCTCTTTGCAGCATTATTTTTAGTGGATGACCGAATTTCAGATCATAACGTAATTAATCCCTATTGTTGGACATTGAGGTTGTTCCCAGTTTTCCTCAGTAAACAGCACCACGGTGAAAATCCTGGGAGCTGCACCTGTGGGCACATCCATGATTATTCCCTTTGGAGAAATTCGCCTGGTTACAGAGTAAAGGTTTTTCAGGAAATCAGGAGGTTCTGATCGCAGCCCTGGCCCCTGGCAATGTCTTGCTGATCCCCATTAAAGTGTTGTCAGAGGACCAGGGGCCGCCTCTCCCTATAGGTGGGGAGCTGGATGCTGCTGTAGGTGAAGGGGCCTGGCTTGACCCTTAGCAACCCTAATATAATAGGCTTTACTATCCTTGGCTACTCAGGTTAATGTTTCATAACTTGGACCCAGATTAGTCAGAGTCCAGTCTGTGGTCTTATTACAAGAGGTGATCATTTATTGGTGTACTTGAGCTTAATGAAAACTGTCGTTCTGGTGAAACGCCTATAAGACAAGCAGACTGCAATTCCCACCTGCTTGCGGGGGACTCAAAGATCGTCTTCCCCTGACTGGTCAGTAATAACTGTAATTAACAAGATGCACTCAGCTCAGACAAACGTGTCACTGTGGTAGGGTGGGTGTGATAGTCCCAGTTGGAATTGCTAATTGGCTGACTCTTCCTTATAGCCCTGGTGCAGTTATGGTCTCTGTGATGTGTGACATTATAAGTCACCCTGGTACCATTCTGTCCTGTAACCTTCTACGCTAGCCTCAGAATGGTGCCCTGACACCCCTGCTGCAGCCCATGCATCGGTCAAAAGCCTTCGTGGAGCACCTACTATGTATCACCAGGGGCACTTGGAGAAACCGGTCCCTGCACTCCCAGGGCTTATATTCCAGTGTGGGGGCACAGACAATAAGCAAACACATTAACAGATGAAAAGAGATGTTCAGAAAGTAGAAGTGGTTTGAAGGAAATAAAACAGGATAAGGGAGAAGAGAGTGATGAGGGTGAGAGTAGGATGGTGGGGTGACTAGAGAGGGCTCCTTTGAGGCCCCCTCAAAGGTCGCCACCACCTGTGAGCTGAGACCTGAATGCAGACAAGGCACCCACAGAGCTGCTCTGCAGGGTGAGCCTTCCAGGCAGCTTCAGGGAAAGCTTTGGAGGGGCTAGGCCTAATCTGCCCCCTCCCTGATGGTCCTTAGGAGGGGCGGCAAGCTCTCGGCCTGCGTCTCCTCTGATAGAAAGCCAAGGTAACCCACACCGCTGGTTGCCATATGTTGGTCACAGAGCTGTTCAATGCAGCCCAGCCCAGGTGCCACCCGGGACTTGGCCCCCTTTGTCAGCAGGCAGCTAAGTAACAATTTTTAATTCATAAGATATCTTGCCCAAAGCCCATATCTCAGGCTGACTCCCAGTTTTCATTATGCAGTGATACAGTCTGTACCAGTCAGAGTTATGTGGCTCCACTGGACAGTGATGGGACTGCAGCTCAGCTTGTCCCACTGGCCCGGGCGGCATACACGACACACACGTTGCTGTTTAACAGCTACCCCTGGGGGGGAGGGCAGGGGGAGTCCAGGGGCCTCTGGGTAGGACAGGAGCTCTTTAGCTTAGTGAGAGCTGAGTTTAACTCCTTGTTACACCCCTTGCTCTGCCCTAGGACCAGTTATTCTCTGTGCCTTAGTTTTCTCATCTGGAAAATGGGGATAATTGTACCTATCTCATGGGAGTTTTGTGAAAATTGAAATATATTGGGCTGGCCAAAAAGTTCCCTCACGTTTTTCGTAACATCCTATATAAATATACCAAAAAACCTTTGCACAGCGCCAGGCACAATGCATGTTGGATATTGTGGGCAGGGCCCCTCCTGACTCGTTCTGGATAAGATGGGCCATAGTTGGGGCTAACCTGGTCCAATTCTTGTATTCAGAAAACAGGCATAGCAGGGAAAGAAGGGACGGGAACCAAGACAGGCACCATATAGGTGCTTTACGTACATGATCACGCCTGATCCTCACACAGTCCCGTGAGGTGGGAGCTGTTATCCACACTTTACAGATGAGGGGTTTGGCTCAAAGGAATTCACAGTTTGCAGGAGGTCTCACAGCTGGTAACTGGCAGATCTGTTGTTGGTGCTTAGGTCTTTTTTGTATCCTTCGAGTTCACGCACCGTAGGCAGTCTTCACTAGGGTGCTGATGTAACAGACTCCAGGCAGAGACTACAGCTGAAAGAGGGAGCACCAGGGGGAAGGGGGTACATATCCCAGTTCTGCTCACTTCCCTGGGGAGGATCCCTGGCCCTGGCCCTGGCCCTGGGGAGGGCCGGGTAAACGAGTCAGAGGCCAGGTGAGGGATCAGGGTCCCACTAGTCCTCTCATCCATTCAGCAACTAGCATTTGAGTGGAATGTTACTTGGGCCCAGAAAACCAACTAGATCATGAGCTCCTCATAAGCATGGCTTTTTTTTTCTTCTTTTCTCAACCCCATGGCCCAGCATGGCCAGACCCAGAGTATGCCCACACCTAGTGTGTGCTCATTGACCCTTCCTAACCCCTACGGGGGGGCGGGGGGCAAGAACCTTCAGGCCATCCAACAGATAGGGAATGAGCATCGTTCTGGGTACCATGGGGACGGAAGCATGACACCCTAGCCCTTACCCTCGAGATGATGCTGGGTCTCTGGATGTGAGAACCAGGGAGGTCCCACAGCACAGGGCTATTCTGAGGGTGCCAGCCCAGCTCTGGGGCTCAGTGGAGTGAGAGAGGCCACAACCTCCAGGACTGGCTTCCTGAGGCTGGTGACACTGGTAATGGACCTTAAGAACAGACAGGACCAAGGTGGGAGCCATTGGTTTTCCTTTAACCTGGGGGCAGCAAGAGTGGGTTGCTGTCAGCCCAGCGGAGCAGACAAAGCAATTGGAAGTCATCAGCCTGTGTTCCCACACGCACCATCAGCCACTCACTAAACTGCTTTTCGCCCAGACGCAGCTCTGCCATGGGTCAAGATGCTGCTGGGCGAGATAACAAGGGGACAAGGTGTGGGAGTGATGAGATTTGGCAGGGGCCGGGAGGAGGGGCGCCTGGGGAAGGAGAGAGCCTGCTAGCCTTGAAGGAAGGAGGAGGTGGGAGGGTGAGCCTTCAAGGCCCAAAGAGAGCCACCCGCCTTGTCTCCGAGTCTGACCGTCTACCCTCACCTTCACACCCTCCAATCTAGTTTCCCTCTCCCTCTGCCTTTGACCATCTATGAAACAGAAGCCCTTTGCTTGACTCTGCTGCGCCCTCTAGCCGCCACTCGGCCTCTCTGTTTATTACACCAATCTCCCGGCAGCAGCGCCTGTACTAACAGTTCCCAGGGCCCCCCTCAGCCGCTGTATCTCACAGTCTGACCTCCAGGGGCATCTGAAGATCCAAATGGGGGACCTTACCCACATCTTCCTTATCCTGAGCCTCTCTCGGCACTGTCTGACCCTGTCAACCATCTCTTTCTCAGAACTTCCCCTTCGCCCGCCTCTGGGCACCTGGCTCTATACTGGTTTCCCATCTGCCTCTCTGACCACTGCCTTTCTTTCTTTTTTTTTTTTTTTTTTTTTGGGCACCAGTGTAAGGCAGACTGAAATGAGGCATGTGGCCTTGACTGAGTAGCTGCCCCTTGCTGCTGGGCAGGTTTCTTTGGAGCACATTTTGACAACCTTTCAAAAAGCAGTTTCTACTCTTGTCAACTGGGGCATGTATGCTACAATGTCAGGTCTGTCCACCAAATTCAAATGAAAAAAAATTAATATATTCACACTACAGTTACCTTTTTTTTTTGCGGCACGCGGGCCTCTCACTCTTGTGGCCTCTCCCGTTGCGGAGCACAGGCTCTGGACGCGCAGGCTCAGCGGCCACGGCTCACGGGCCCAGCCGCTCCGCGGCATGTGGGATCTTCCCGGACCGGGGCACGAACCCGTGTCCCCTGCATCGGCAGGCGGACTGTCAACCACTGCGCCACCAGGGAAGCCCAGCCACTGCCTTTCTATCTACATTTTCCAGTGCATCCTCACTGGAGCCATAGGTCTGCCCTAAAGACCGGCTTGCCAGTGCCTTATCTATGTCACCACCTTTGTGCTGACAGCCCCTGTCTTCCCACTCGAGTCCCCATCCACCCCTCCCCTCCAGCTCTTGGAGGACATCGCCACGTGGACATTCTGCTGCTACATAGAACTCTATCATTTTATGAGGAATTTACCTAGAACTTTTCAGAACGTAGAGAGTTTTGAACTGGGACTCCCTCTTGAGAAAAAAGCAACTAATTTGCCACCTCATTCTATGAAGGATGACAGTCTCTTATTTGTCTCGCCCTGTTCCTTGTCCCTTAGCACCGGGCCAGGTACAGAGTGGGTGCAAACCTGTGTGTAGGGCAAACGCCTGCAGGGAGAAAAAGAGAGGCGGACATCTCACTCCAGGCCAGCCACTCACCAGCCATGTGACCTTGAACAAGTTATTTAACTTCTCTGAGCCTGCTTCCTCACGTGTAACACAGGGTGTCTTCTTCTAAAGTTATTGTGAAGACTGAGTAGTATAAATGTGCAAACGTCTTAGCTCAGTGCCTGGCACAGGGAAAGGTGTTCAACAAACTAGCTACTATTTTTTTAATAAACAGGGGAAGAGGGCTGTGACTTCCGTTCAGCAGCCTTTTGTGCTATTGCAGACTTCATTCACATCTTCTCAACCTCCCTCTTGCCAATATGAAGAGGTCTCGATGCCTGAAGCTCCTGGAGGATGTGGCTGTCCCATAAGAGAACCAGCAGAGCTAGGAATGACCTGCTTCTTCCCTTGTGTGGACGCTTTAAGTCACCAGTTCCCAGAAGTCTTAGGGTGCTCAGGGTGCAGCCTCACTCCCTGCAAGGACCCCTCCCCTGCCAGGTACATCCCCTAGGACAGCATCTGTCAACCCAGGGAAAGCAGCTGCCCTTCTGCTCAGCAGTGGGGGCTGAACAGGTGAAAGGCATCCCCCAGTGAGCCACCCCCAACCCCCTGGTCCCCATGGGACTTGGATAAAGAGTGTCTGGGAGACCAGAGGGCTGACAGGGTGGTATCAGTTTCCAGGATAGCAGAGAAACTTATGTGTATGGTTTCCAAGCCCACGGCCCCCCGGGGGAGGGAGGATGGTGGGAGAGGGGTGATAAACGAGGGAAGCAAGGAAGTGGTGACCCACCCCGAGGCCGGAACCCCTGGGTGCGATGCCCTGTGGACCTGAGGGTTTTGTTCTCAGCCTTGGCCTCAGGTCTGCCACCTTGTACATCTGGGCCATTGGTTGTGAGACTCTCCTGGCAAGAGGATGGGTTGGCTTAGTGCTCCCGCTGGGCGGAAGCTCTAGGCACAGGCTCCTGGGGTGGGGGTGGGTGGAGGAGACGGTCCATGGTGCTGTCTTGGTGCAGGACAGGCAGCCAACATTTATTGAGAGGTTCCTATGTGCCAGACACTGTATTAACTCATTTAATCCTCACAGCAACACTCTGGGGTGGGTACTATTATCACTCCCATTTTATCGACGAGGAAACTGAGGCCCAGATATGTAACTTGACCAAGGTGACCCAGCTAGCTAGTAGCAGAGCCATGATTGGAACTCAGGGCATAACTGCTTCTCTGTTCCACGTTGCTTTCCTTCAGGGGCCTTAGCTTAGCAAGTTCTTATACACTCAATAGTGTGATTTTATTCTGAATGAAGATCTTTCGTGTGAGACTGAAGACATGAACCTTGCCTGCTTTTCTCTGCTGATTCTCTAGCATTTTGCACAAAGTAGGTGCTTGATATGAAGTGGAATGAATGAGTGATCTGATCAGTCAATCAGTCTTTGAATGAGACCTGCCCTGCTTGGGGCACAGGGCTCACCTCCTAATCCCTGCCCAAGCCAGCATCCCAGTGAGTGCTCGTGTTGCCATGGTGACAGCAGGACTATCAGAGGCAGTGACTCACTTAGATGGCCTTGTCAGCTCCCTGGGTGTAACCCTTTCTGACCGTTGGTCTTGGCAGTTAGTCACTCGTACTTTGCAGGAGGCTGAGAGGTGAACTCTCCACACAGATGTGTGAAAAAGAATGTGTTTGTGTGTGTGTGTGTGTGTGTGTGCACGCACGCGAGTGCGTGTGTGTGTGTTGGGGGGAGGGTCCTTGAGTTTGAATTTGTACCAGTTGAGGGGTATTTGCCTGCAGGTTGGTTGGAGAAGGTGCCTAGGCTGGGAGAGGGGTATTTTATATGCTGGGGACAGACTCGGAGTTGGGGATGGGCAGTGTGGCCATGAGTAGGGCAAAGGTGCTGAGTACGGGACCTAACTGAGTTTGCCAGGGGTGATAACCTTATTTTCCCAACTGAAAATCACAGCACATCGTTCGACAAGAGACTTCTGGTTTGTGAATGATTTATGGGAAAAAACTGGCAAAGATAAAAGTTGAATCACATGTAAACATTGATAGCTTCCTTTATTGGGAAGAATAAATTTATATGAAACTCTGGAATGATGGGATGCCGGACAGGGGCGCTGAGGAGGCGGGGCCCATGCCTGTGTGTGTGGTGGGGAAGAGGGTGTGAGAGGCAAGCGGCTGGAGGTCTTGCCTCGGGGCAGCCCTGCAGCTCAGCATTTAGGGGCTCCGAGGACCCAGCCCCTAAAGCACCCTGCGCTGTCCATGCTTCAGCCACCTCAGCACTGATCACCCTGTCACGGGAATACCTGGTTGAGGGCTACATCCTCCACCGGAAGGTGTCCCAGGTACACTGTAGGAGCTCAATAATTGTTTGCTGCGTGGATTAGCTAATGATGAGCGGATGAAAGCACATGTCCTCGTTTCCCCAGCAGCAGAATTCCTAGCGAAAAAAACTCCTATATATTCATGCATGTATATGCCTCCTCGCAACTCTTTCCTCCCCACTCACGAGGGCAGCTGTACAAAAGCCCGCTGGAGGGTACCCAGGCCACAGGACACAGGCTTAGGCAAGGTGGAGGCTGGAGTGACGTCCCCTCCCTGGCCTGGCCCAGGTCAGAGTCTCCAAAGCCCACACTCAGAGTGACGTGAGACCCGGCCGGGCTCTGCTGTCAGCAGCTGTGTCTCCCCTGCGTCAGACAACCTCTGCAGCGGGCTGGGAGTGGGCCACCTTGCCGGCCAGCACAGAGGGGCTGAGAACGGCCCCTGCCTCAGAGTCTAAAGTTAGAGAAGGACGTTGTCTCCCCTCTACTTTTGCCCTAGTTAATCCAAGAGAGGATATGAGCCTGTGTGCGGATCCCTTTAGAGCCGGGGAAGGGGCGGAGCAGGGAGATACAGCAGCTTCCATGGGCGATCCTGGTGTCCACCTTGTGTGTTGGAGGCTTGGATGTTAGTTCTCACCTATGGAATCCGTGTCCATCCACCCCCTTCCCCAATCCCGCCTGTCTTTCAGGGTCCAGCTCAAACAACATTTATGAAGTGCTTATTTTGTGCCGGGAACTGTTCGAAGCCTGTACATGTGTATATATTTTTTCTCATTCATTTAATTCTCATAACCCTATGAGATAGATCCATTATTATCCTCATTTCACAAATGAAGAGACCAGGATGCAAAGTGGTTAGATAAGTTGCCCAAGGTCACACAGCTAGACAGTGGTGTAAGGAATTAATGTCACCTCCTCCATGAAGCTTTCCGTCTTCGAGCCTTCCTGTGTGTGAACAGCCTCTCCCTGCTGTGAACTGAGATGCTGATTCTTGTGGGTGTCAGAGCTCCCTTACGAGGCTGTAAGTGCTTCAGCGTCAGAAATCCTGGCAGAGTGACCTCTGCGTGCCCCACAGCGCCAAGCACAGGGCCTGGCCATAGGACAGCCCGTCCAGGGGACTGCTAAATATGTGAATGAATGGCAGTGAGCGAGCGAGTGTTTGAATGAACCAACACACTGGTTAATGGGGAGGAGAGGGGAGTGGAATTGAGGGTTTCCCAGTGAACTCACAGCCTGATGAGAAGGGCACAGGGCAAGTATGGGGGCCCAGGTGGGCCAGAAGCAGCCATCCTTCAGGAACATGCTTGCCACTGTGTCCCCAGCATTGTCCAGGTACCTTGAGGAACGGTCGTGAAAGCTCCCCATCTTTTAGGCTGGGTGAAATGAGCACATTAACACAGAGGAAGCAACTGGGGAGCAAACAGAGCAGGAACTACTGCCTGTAGGGCCGGAGGGGTAAGTGAGAGAGCTTAGGACCATCTTCCCGGAGCAGGAGGAGGAGGGGCTGGCCCTGGGTGGGAGGAAGACAGGAGGCAGGAATGGATCTGGGGAACCTGCGGAAGCCACTGTGAGGGCCAGGTACCTGTGGGGCAGCATAAGACAAAGCTGGTGGGTGAGAGAGGGGTGGGGTGCATTTGAGCCAGTGCCATGTGTGCGTGATTTTTGCCAATACTTTAAATACATATTTTAAATTTTAATAAATACTTAAATGCTTCTAAAATTGAATTTTGTTTTTAACTTAGATTTATCATAAAAGGAAACTTTATATCACTGCCATATAGAAAAGTAGAGTAAAGTAGAATAGACTAGAAAGAACAGAATAGAATAGGAAGTGACCGTAAAAATAAGCACAAGGGGAACAAAACAAGGCTACTGCCGTAGTCCACTGTGGCTGCCATAACAAAATACCACAGACTAGGTGGGTTATACACAGTAGAAATTTATTTCTCACAGTTCTGGAGGCTGGAAGTCCGAGATCAGGGTGTCAGCACGGTCGGGTGACGGCCCTCCTCCTGGTTCAGGTGGCGCCGTTTTTGTAAATCCTCATATGGTGGAAGGGCAAGGGAGCTCTGCGGGGTCTCTTTTATAAGAGAAGAATCCCGTTCAGGACGGGTTCACCCTCATGACCTAAGCCCAAAAGCCCCACCTGCTAATGCCATCACCTTTGGAGGTTAGGATTTCACCATATGAATTCTGGGGCGGCACAAATATTCAGACATAGCAGTCACTGAGTCCTCACTGGGTACTGCTCCCTTTGAAAGGCTCTGAGCCTGAAGCCTGCTCTCTCTCTGTGAAGAAGGAAAAGAAGCAAGTGTTAGACAGGCTGTTAAAGACATATAAGCACCAAACCAAGACTTTCTCCTTGACTCAGTCAGAGAGCCTTGAGGAAGACTGAACGGGCATAATGTTCTCATCCTGTGATTCAGGGCCATCTGCTGCCTGGGCCATGTGCTCCTTTGTACCCCAGAGCTCTCTGCGCTACTCCTGGAACCAGCACTCATTTTGAGTTACTGATTAGTCCTTAATGTCCAGAGAGGAGCCGTGGCCCCAGCCTCCTGTGCACCTGCCCGGGGCCCCAGTCACACCCTGAATTCTCCCTCTTGCAGGAAATACCAACAGCATCTTTGCCCTGGATTACATCAGCGGGGCGCTGACCTTGAACGGCGTGCTGGACCGGGAGAACCCCCTGTACAGCCATGGCTTCATCCTGACTGTGAAGGTGAGAGTGGGCGGTGGGCACCTCCATCATGGGTAGAGGGGATGCCCACGCTGTGGTGCCAGCCTCCAGTGGTGCCCAGGTGGAGGGTCCAGGAGGCGGGTCACTTCTGTTCCCTTACCCTGCACTGATTCCCGGGGCTTGTGCCCAGGGCCCCCCTCAGGAAGGGCCAACGCTTTTCACATGTGGGCCTTGTCAGGGGCCCTCTGCTGGGCATTTCTCAGCCCTTATCAACAACTGCAGAGGATTGCAACTTTCATCCCCATTTCAGGGGTGAGGAGGCACAAGTGGGTGCACACCCCGTGGTCCTCTCTATTATCCCATGATTTCAAGTTCTAATATAGCCAACTCAGATTCTTAGGTTTACCTCATTTCTGGGGTTCTTCTCCCATTTCTAATTCTTGTGGCTTCCCTGGGGCTATTACCTGGTTAAGAAAGAGCAATGCAGCGGGCAGGGGGCAGAGCTGTGGTGGTCCCCACCCCAGAAAGTGTGATGGAGCCATAGCCCCCTGCCCCCTGCAGCCCCTCACCACTCATGATTGGTTTTAATTAAAATCAATAACTTGCTGAGGCATTCCCTGGGAAACCCGTTTAGGGTACAGATGCTGCCTGGGCCACAGGGGTCCTCCCCAGCCCCAGCCTTCGATTGAGAGGAGGGGGTGGTACAAAGACTGAGGAGAGGGTCTCTGGGAAGGAGGCCCTTCCATTGGTATGGGAAGGATGGTGCAGCCTGGCCCTTCGTTGCTCTCCTTGACCTTGAGAAGGCCTGTGACAGCGATGGATTGATTAGTCCTGACTCGCCCACTGGCTCTGTCCTCTCTACCCAGATGTGCACATGTGGGCCAGCAGGGGAGGGCAAGCTAACACGGCCTTTCCCCCATCCGGAGCCAAGCCCGAGGCCTCCTCCCAGCCTCCCCTCCTGTCTCTGCTCCCTTCCTACGGAGGCAGGCAGCTCCAATGGAGAGAGCTGCTCCCTAGTCCCAGCACCAACTCACTGTGCAACCCTGAGTTCAGCTTTTCCATCTTTATATAAAATATAAGGATGAGTTCCCACACTTGGCTGTGAATGCAAATCCCCTGGGGAGCTGGTAAAAGATACCTGGTCCTGGGCCTCTTGCCCAGAGATTCTGGTTCAAAAGGTTGGGGTGGGACTGGGAATGGGTATTTTGCGGCCCAAGGACTCTGGCCCAGAGACTGGGTGCCCAGGTGTCTGAGTTCATCTATTTCTGAGTCCAACCCAGACCTTCACAGTGCCTAGCACAGTGTTCAGTCCATAGCAGATGCTGAATTAATTCTTGATTATCTGCTAGCACAAATGTTCTTGGCCTCAGTTTCATCATTTGCCAAATGAATAAAGACTCTCCCTTTGCCCCTAGATGAACCCCTAAATCTATCTTGTCTTCCCCACCCCACCTCATCCCCTTGGTTCTAGAATCCCACTGCCTGAGTTTGGTACTTTGTCTGTGTGTCCTTGTACAAGTTACTTAACCTCTCTGAGCTTCAGTTTCCCCATTGGTAATGGAGATCAGTAAAACAGGATGCTAACGATAGAATCTTCCACCTGGGATTATGGTGAGGATTAGATGGGATAATTCACATAAAGCGCAGTGCCCAGCATTGAGAAAGCCCTGGTAAGTGATGACTTTTATTGTGACTATGGCCACCTTCATCCCTGGGGTGTTTATTCCTCTATCTGCAGGGCACAGAGCTGAATGATGACCGCACCCCATCTGATGCCACAGTGACCACAACCTTCAACATCCTGGTGATTGACATCAATGACAATGCCCCAGAGTTCAACAGCTCCGAGTACAGCGTGGCCATCACTGAGCTGGCACAGGTCGGCTTTGCCCTCCCCCTCTTTATCCAGGTGGTGGACAAGGACGAGGTGAGTCCCAGAACGCATGGCCATCCAGCCCAGCACCCGGCCCGGGCTGTGCAACCCTGGAAGGGATGCCAGGGATCACTGGGCTTCCAGGTCCCCATCTATAAAATAGAAACAAACATTGCTGCAGCCTCCCCTGCTACGTTCTGAGGATAAATAAGGCTGCAAAAATTAGTAGTCTCAAAACTTTTGAACCAACCCCCCTATACCCTGTAGAAAACGTTTGAGCACACACCTCCAATATATACTTCTATATTTAGAGATGTATATACATGATCGTCATACTAACCTAGTAGGTACATTTTAAAACATACACACAAAAAATATAAAATTTAAAAGGTAGAGGCTCTTGTATCAATGGTGACTTTGGAAAAGTCTTATTGCTGCTTTTGGGGTAATACTGACCCTACCTTTTCCTTGCAAGGAGTGTAAGTGCCTTCCAGAGGATCCCAGGCCATAAAGAGACTCCAGAGGGTCCAGGACACCTGCATCCCCTTGCCCAAGGGCCAGCCAATCTTAAGAGGGAGGGACATGGGCCACGAGTGGGAGAGAGCTTAAGAGGGACAGGAGGGAGGAGGCTCCGGCAGGGCTGCAGCTCCCGTGAGCCTAGCTATGCCCTGTGTCATTAGGCCAAGGACCGGGCCTGGATGGGGCAGCTTCCATCCCTTCAGGACCCTCTCAGCCTGCCTCCAACCCGCCCCTCCCTTCGCCCTACCTCCCTTGCCCGTCAGCAGTCACAACCTTAATAGGATTTCTATTTATTACCGCTGCTTCCCTGGCCCACTCTGCTCAGGAATTCCATTAGGTTTTCCCGCCCGGGGTGTTCTCTGCAATTACTCCTCACACGTGGCCGTACTGGCCTTGCTCCAGGCCCGGTTCCTCTTCACTTCCTGGCCCCTCTCCTGTCTCCTGTCAGCTTCTCTCAACTGGACACAGTCCTCCCAAGGACTCAGGTTCACAAGGGCAAGTTGGCCTGTGTGTGTGTGTGTGTGTGTGTGTACGTGTGCGTGCACAGTCACGTTTCTGTTCATGTGTGTACACATATGTGCGTGGACACATGCCTCCACCTCCTGCCAAGTCTTTCCATACCTACCTGTCTGAGATAATTGAAGTATGTACTGAGCATCTACTGTTTTTTTTTTAATTTATTTTATTTTTATTTTTATTTTTGGCTGCACTGGGTCTTTGTTGCTGCGTGAGGGCTTTCTCTAGTTGTGGCGAGTGGGGGCTACTCTTTGTTGTGGTGCGTGGGCTTCTCATTGCAGTGGCTTCTCTTGCTGTGGAGCACGGGCTCTAGGCGTGCGGGCTTCAGTAGTTGTGGCACGTGGGCTCAGTTGTGGCTCACGGGCTTTAGGCGCGTGGGCTTCAGTAGTTGTGGCACACGGGTTTAGTTGCTCCGCAGCATGTGGGATCTTCCTGGACCAGGGATCGAACCCGTGTCCCCTGCATTGGCAGGTGGATTCTTAACCACTGTGCCACCAGGGAAGTCCGCATCTACTGTTTACAAGCAGCTATATCTGGCCACTTCAGGGAGTCCAGGAAGTGGAATCCATGGTCCCTGCCCCTTGGGGCCAAATGTGTTTATGCAAATGTAATATGTAATTTTGAAACATATACAATAATGCAGAAAGTTTAAAAGGTGGAGACAAACAAGTATAAAAACAGATTCTAACATTTTCTCACACCCCAGTGGATCATCTTGTATCCCCCGGGAGTGCAGGTCCCCCTTTGGAGACCGCTGTGTGAATGAGAACCTCAGAAGAAAATCCCATCCTAGGTTTCAGGCTGATAATAATGCCCAAGGGAAGAGACACACTGGAAGCAGCATGGGTCCAGGGTCCAGTGACTATAGGCAGTGAGGCTCCAGAGCTCAGCTGAGGAAGAGGGAAGTAGAGGCTGGGAGGATCGGGAAAGACTCTATGGTGAGAGGGGGACTAGGCCTGAGCCTTGGGGTATCATATGGTGAAAGGGTCCTCAGGAGGGGTGGTGGGTGGCCCACGGGGAGGACCGGAGGGAGAAACCTGTAAGTAGATGAAGGGAACAGGCAGTAACCCATGCAACTGATCAGGGATTGTGCAGTGGGCTGCTGGCAAGGTGGGCTGGGACATAGGCCTCGGGGGGCCTTGAATGCCAAGCCAAGGGATCAGCCGAGGCCTGTGTTCAAGGCCAGCCTTGCCATTTATTAGCTCTGTGACCTTGGGTGAGTCACTGACCCTTTCTAAGCCTCACTTTGCTCATCTGTGTAAAACAGAAATAAAAAGACAACGTATAAGTCAGTTTCTATCGCAGGAGCAAGTTAACCCTGAAAGAGCAGTTTACTTCTCACTGGGACTACCTGTCCGGCAAGGGTGGGCAGGGAGGCCCTCCTCTGTGTGGTCACGCAGGTGCACAGTCTGCAGGATCGTGGTTGCTGCAGGAAGCAGGGGGCAGCTAAAGGCTTAAGCACCAGCTCTTCTACGCTTCAGCCCAGAAGTGTGGCTTCTACTCAGGGCCCATCAGCCAGAACTAGTTAGGTGCCCCCACCTCACTGCCTGAAGGCTGGGGAATGTGGGGAAGCAGTTAAATAGTTGTCTCTGCCACAAAGGGTATCAACAAGGTGTGTGGAGAGGAGGAGGTCCGATGATACGCATATAGGACTTAGCATGGTGCCTGCCACACACAGATGTTAACCAGATGGGTCCAGGGACATCACCACCGGCAGGGCCAGAGTTCCCAGGGCCCTGCCACTTGTTGAGGGATCTCAAGGTTACTCTGACCTCTTGGGTTTTACCTCAGGCTCCCTTTTGCGGGAAGCCTGTCTGAAGCATCTGCAGGAATGCTGAGGGGCATCTGGATCCAGCCCGCCCTAGTGACCCCTCCCCCCTCAGACACAGCCATCAGCACGCCCACTGTGAACAGGATGCCCAACACCACCAGGGACCACTCTGTTGCTTTCCCCTGGGATTTGGCCAGTGTCTCTGACGGTAGAGGACTGGCCTCCTTCCCACAGCGTCCCACTTCTCCAGGGCACAGTGAGGTGCAGAGAGAGGAGGAGAGGCAGCCCAGACTATCCCACCCTAAGGTTACCTGGACCATCTTCCTGTCTCCCCATAGGGCAGCACCCAGACCACCCCAGATGTGGTCCTGGGCTGGTTCCTAAATAAGAGAGAGAGAGAGAAATTGCTTTCTCAGTTGCCCTGTTCTTTTGCATCTCCCATCTCTTCTCCACTCTCCGAAACTCTGGAGGGCTTCAGATCTGGCCAGGGAAGTGCTCCCAAAGCCTAGTCTTGGGTGCTAATGGCCAGGTCCCAGGTTCCCAAGGTGGAGTGTTCAGCCACATCGCCGACAGGAACAGAAGACAGCAGCCACAGGCGCTTGCAGCGCTGCCCAGGTGTCCAACGTCTGAGAAGAATCAGAGACCCTCAAAGGGGAATCAAGAGCTGTTGGAAAAGATTTTTTTTAATTGTCATTCTTCCAACTTCTCTTTCTGAGGGGAGACTCCATCTGTTGGGATTTGTGTCTGGGTTGAAAGTGACTCTGGATTTGCTAGGCGTGGCAGGAAAATGTTTATGGAGCAGATTTGGAGGAGGGAAGGGCGCATGAGGAGAGGTCAGATCCCTTTGTTGTAGATTCTCTAGAACATGTGATTCTCCCTTGCACTCATCATGAGTGTGATTTTGCAGTTATTAGTGTGGTGGTCTCAAGAGCATCTGTCTTCCCATTAGGCTGAATGACCCACAGGTAGGAGCAGGTCAGCTTTTGCTCACCAGTGTAACCCAGTGCCTCATACTCTGCCTGGCACTTGGGGGGCACGCAGAAGTTTATTTTGGTTGAGTTAAAAACATGATTAAATGATAAAAGAAGCAATGAGGTGGCCCAGGGCTTTAGCCAAACTGGATCATCAGTCAGTACCCTTATGCTGAAGCCTAAATCCGGCTGAGTTTGTGTAGGAAGGTGACCTCAAAGGTCCACTGTGGGGCAGTAGAGGGTGCTGATGGAAGACAGGAAGGGAAGGAGGAAGAGTTTAACCTCTCAGTCAGCCCTTTGTGGCAGTCTTTCCTAATAAGGATGCTAATCTAATTCACAAAGCCTAGATAGTGCCTGCCATCCCTTCCACATCCAAGATTCTACTCAGCCTCTCACTGAACCTCAGGCTCTGCCAGACCCTTCAAGACAACAAAGGTGCTTGAAAGAGGCCCTTTCTCTGTCCCAAGGACTGCATCCCTATTGTCAAGTCTCGCTGAGTAATTTCTTCCCCTTTGCTGGGCTATAGAAAACTTACAGAAGCCAGAGGAGAAAGGGACAGGGTGGGCTGAAACCAACAACCATCCATTTATACCGTGTGACAGTTGAGATGCAAATAGATGGTTGTAATGCAAATCACACCAAAAGAATCTCAAGGCAAAGGCCCCAGGAGTCAGCCTTGGTATGGGAGCTCATCTCTGAGTTTCAAATGAAAGGCCTCGGCAGCCTCATTCCCCCAGCTCGCCTGCTGGGCGTTCTCTTGTCTCCTCCTCGCTGCTGTTCTCGGAGGCCACAGGGAGTAGCTACGCACTCACGCACTTGGATCCCTACCATATCCTTACCCACTCCCTTGCCCTCAACATGATCTTTGCAATTTCCCCAGTTTGGTCAACTTTTCCTCTCCTGATCTTGCCTGCAGCCCTCCTCAGTCCTACCTACAGCTGCGCCAGCCACAGGCTGTCGTGTTTTCCCATCTGCACTGATCGGGAGGGTTGGCAGTCTCTGTTCAGTTGTCCTAAAAAGCCACTCTTCTACTTAGTTGCGAGTGGATTATCTGCCTCCTGCCTCCGAAGGGCTGGGGGCCAGAGGCGGGGAGTGTGGAAGCGCATCCGTGCCTCTGGCTGCTTTACAAATTCCAGCAAAGGGGATTGTTGTTAAATGCTGTTTCTGTACTATGTGCGACCCCGCCCAGTTGGCTGGGCTAAAAACGGACAGTTCCTCTCACATGCTCATCAGGGGAAACGCCATCCGTGTTATATCCTACCTTTATTCTCAGGAGTTGGGAGCATTTGATCCACTTTACTTCTGACCCACAGCTTCTCAGAACAGATTGGCTGCTGTCCTTGAGAATATGTTTGCAGAGGAGAAGGGTCGGAGTGGAGAGTGGGGTGCCAGTATCCCCCCAGAGAGGCCTCGGCTGCCCGGTTCTGCCCTATTCTGGGAATTGCAGTCATTACAGAATGGCCTTCAGACCTCATTAATTTGCGGGCTGCCCGCTGCCCCCTGGCCTTTGTGAGGGACGATATTGAAATGTACACAGGTGGGAGATGATGCATTCATTCACTCAACAAACGTTATGGTGCCAGGCCTGCCAGCCACGGGGAGGTGTTCTTCTGTGACTGTGAGCCCCAACGGGAGCCAGCTGATGTGTTCTGAGTCATCTTTCTTTAGGAGCCCCCTGATGGCTGTGTTAAAAATGGGCTGTCAGGGGCCATGGGTGGAAGCAGGGAAACGCAGCAACGTCTCCCGCACAGAAAACCCTCCCACCTCCCTTGACCACCTGTTCCAGCCGGCAGGTGCTTCCTAGCATCTTACTTGAGGCTCTCCTGCCCTATAGCCAATTTTCTCTTAAGGTGTTGGCAAGAAGCCAGAGAACGCCAGGCCCCTTACAATGAAACCAAGAAGTCCGCTAGAAACCGCCTCCAGAACGCTTCTCAGGACACTGAGTGGCTGTCTTCCGCCTTTGTGACTGAGGCTCTCCCATGTTCAAATCGACCCAGGGTTTTGAACTCTGACTATAGCACTCTGCTACCAGACCTGTCCGGAGCTCCCGGAGAAGATGGTGCTGGAGCGAGCAGGGAAGCCCAGTCCCACCCCTCAATCACAGAGGGATTCCAGGCAAGTTATGTCCCCACTCTGTGCCTCAGTGGCCACCGCTGGGAACCATGGGTTGGAGCAGTCAACCTGAAGACTATAAATCCTAACACTCTTTTTGTCCAAGAGGACCTGGGTGGGAAGGGGGAGGGCACCGCCTGAAGCTTCCCTAACCCTAACGCTAACCAACCCCCGACATTGGCCCATCCTCCCCCTCCCCGAACTTGCTTCAGCCACTTCTGCTCCCCTCTTTGGGCAAAGGGGCCTGGCACTGCTGTGGGCCTCATGCCCTGCCCCCAGCCTCTCCCTGCTTTTTTATTAGATACCACCTGGGGCAGCCTGGCCCTTCATGGGTTAGGAAGAAAGAGCCAGCTAGAGTGGTTACAAATAAGGGCTTTGAAGCCAGACTGCCTGGGTTCAAATCCTGGCGCTGCCACTTTTGTTCTGTGTAACCTTAGAGGACTCATTTGTCCTCTCTGATCCAGTTTTATTATCTGCAAAATGGAGGCAATAATAATGCTTAGCTCATAGAGCTATTATGAGGATTAAATGGGTCAATATGTGTATTTAGAACAGTGCCTGGCCCATAAAAAGCACTCTTTAAATCCTAACAATTCTTATTCCCAGCCCTGGAAGATATGTGTGTTATTGTGTCCTTTCTAGGGAAAACGAAGTTGAGGTTCAGAGAAGTTAAGGGGCTTCCCCAAGGTCACACAGCCGGTGGGTCTCAGAGCTTGGCTTTATACACTCCTGTGCCTCTTGCTCATCTCCCTACTTACAGCCATGACTCCCCATTCTCAGAGGTTTGGTCCCACCAAGCAGGTGGTCTCCCACCTCCAGCATGGCTGGTGGGAAGGCGAGGGGGAGGTGAGGCATTGGGGGCAGCTGCACCACAGAGGTGAGTGGGAACACATCTGGCAGGAGCTAATTCCTATTTCAGGCAGGAGATGACACTATTCATTTGTTTGAGGGGCATTGGGAAAAAAAAAACAAACAAACAGAATTACCCACCTCCCCAAGGAGAAACCATCACCAAACAGATAAGTAAAAGAAAGCAAATGACAGGGAGAAAAGGCCATATTCCAGAATATTGGTTTTATTTGTAGGCATGAGGGGGCAGTGAGAAGGGGAGGTTGCTCTCGTTCTCCTGTTAATCTTGGCTTTATTTTTATCCATCACCCTCATTTTCCATTCCACATGTGTTCCAGGCCTGTCAGGGAGCCCAGCCCGCAACCTTGTATTTATTTAAATTCATTTTCGCATTTGTTTCTGTTAGTCTGTCCAGCCTGCGGTTCCTCTGGCCCTCCTCCCCACACAGCCCTGCAAGGTTGTGGGGTGGGCCCCATGGGCCCCTCCCAGGCGTCCTTTTAGTCCAGGGGTTCTTAATCCAGGATGGGAGCCCACTGACTCGCCAAGGCATCCTTGACCCTGAATGGAGAAAAATCTGCGTCTTTATTTTTGCTAACCTCTACCTGAACTTTCATACTCCCTTTAATTATGAAATAGAAACAAACCACAGCGGCCTTAGTAGTACCTGTGACTCTGAGCCCAAGAGAAATCTCAGATATTTTCATATCGCATTACAGGTGTCACAGGGATCTCAAAATATCATTTACACTCATCAGTACTTGGAAATTACGGTGTATATTAGACCTGCTGCCGAATCGCATTGTTTTATGCATTAAGAAGCACATACTTCTACTCTAACACCCTTTTTAAATGCTTTGATAACTGTATTTCAAGATAATTAATTGACATTGTGGTCCTGAGTGTTTTATTTTATGCAATTAAAATGTTATTCTCTTAAGGGGGTCTGTGGGGGTTACTAGACTGTAACTAGGGTCCATGGCACGAAAAAGAGGGAAGACTCCTCCTTAATCCCTGTCCTCACTAACTGCCCCCCTTCAGCTGGACTCCCTCCTTGGGCTTTTGCTGTAAGGCTGACCTTCCAGTGGTTCTCAGAGTTGCCATCCTGAGCTGCACATCCATTTGGGGTGAGGTGGGGTGAGAAAAGAGAGGCCACTTTCTCCATGTCATACATTCAGCTGAGGGTCCATTTTCCGGCTCTGGACCCTCCAGGCCACTGTTCAACTGGGCCCCATAAATCCACCTACCAGCATCTACTTTGCAGTAGAGGCACAGGAAATATACATCCCTGGCACCCTAGGGAGTGATCCCAGCTGCCCTACACTCTCCCTACCTGCTGATGTGACCCAACACATGGACCTCTGCTTTCCTATTTTCCAAAGCAATTTGAACTAGAAACCAAAGTCTAGAAGCAGTGACGAGAGATGAGGGAGAGAGGGGAGGGCAGGCTGCCAGCATCGGTGGAGGCAGATGTAGGTTTCTGCTCCCTGTGGATGTGTGATTATCCAATCATCCAGGCCCTTCTTTCCCCTCCATTAGGGAGATAACTGGGATCTGGCTGGAAAGGACCCACCTCCCACTGAATCCCCCGCGGGGTATGAGGGAAGTAGATGAAATGCCTCCAGCATCCTGTACCTCTCGCCCAGCTTGTGATTTCATCACTGAAGTAAAGCAGAGAGGAGGTAGAGCACGAGGGGTCTGGCCCAGGGAACTACCAAGGCACGGCACATTGCCTAACCCCTCTCCCCCCAGCCAGGTGCCCATCCTGGCTACTCCTATTTCTGAAAGGTTTTCTGGTGGTTCTGTTGCAAAGCAGGGGTTAAGTGTCCACCCAAAGCACAGTCAGCATAGCTGGGACCTGGGACCCGTGGTGCCTGGGTGAGCACCCCTCTGTGCATTTGTTCCCCGCCTCTGCCCTGGCTGTGGGCAGGGGTCTGTCTGCGAGACCTCTGCCGTGTCACAGCTTCAATACATATTTCTAGGGTTCCTCCCTCAAGATTTAGGCTCACCAGGAAAATATCTTTTGACTTCAAAGCAAAGCCGCTCTGGAAGGAAAGCCAGGGGGAGCAGGGCAGACCCATCGGTGCTTTTTCCCATTAATTTCTCCCCAGTTGCCTTGGCTGAGGATTTTTCTGTGCGTGGCTGCATCCCGTGGTGTGACTCCTCCCAGCATGCTAAGCTCCAGCCTCCCTGAGGAGCAGAGGGTGTCCTCGACATGATTCAGACACCCCCAATTTAGTCTCACCATAAGTCTACTGGGCATGCTTCTTATGCCAGGCCCCGTAGCCCTGGTGGGGGTGTGAAGCAGGCAGGGCCTGTTTGGCAGCTGTAGTGCCAGCACCCATACCTCACCCCTCCCCACCCAAGTACCCATGGCTCTAGAGTCCCCTCCAGCGGCTGGAGGTCGTCTTCCATATTGGATCTGGGGGATTGCTCCCCTTTTATCCAGCTCCCTTCCCCACGCCCACCACCTCCCATTGGCACGGATGGGAAGTACCCGGAATCATTTTATCCCCCTAAAAGCAGCGTCTGGTCTTCCCGGAGACCCCCACCCGGATCATAAACAGAACTAACAAACTTCATGCTCTCTCCGTCGCCTCTTGGCTGGGTCATGCCCACTCTGGTGCCCCTTCACCATGGGCCCTGGTGAGCCCAGCCTCACCCTAGAACGTGGTTTCTAACTCCCACACTCCCCCACCTGCCCCATTTGCCACCCGCTGTCACGGCCCCAACAGCAACTGGTGGTGTGTCCTGTTCATCCCCGTCTTGAAGGGTAGGGATAAGCAGAGCTCAGCTAGGAGCTGTGCCTGTGTATCCCACCCCGTCACCGTGACCGTGGGCTGTGAAACACCCTCATCAGAAAGGCACAGGGAGTGCAGAGCCCTGCGGAGCAGCCTTGGGGAGGGCCGGCCACCGAGGAGGCCGGGGAGCATCCTCCCCTGCTTTCCTGGGCTCCTGCTGCCTCTGTCCCCTGAGCGGGGAGAATGGTGCAGGGATGGGCCGGGAGGCAGGTAGGAGGCTTTCGATGCAAGGCAAGGTTTCATGGCTGTGTTGTCATTCTGTCCACGAAGGCCTAGGGCAGACGTTTCCTCCTTCCTCTCCAGACCTTAGCTTCTCCATTGAATTTGAAAAAGGAATTGGGAGTAAGAGAAGTTTTCGAGATCAGTGTTGTCATATGTTTACATCCCAAGTTGGAAGGATGTTTCGGTGCAGAGAAGAGTGTATTTCCCTCTCCTCTGTCCTGACAAGGGCCCTGAGCCTAGTGTCAACAGGCAGCAGGTACCTCTGCTCTTCTCACTTGAGCACAACGATTTTTAGAGAGGAACCTTCCACGCGAGGTCACAGAGCAGGGCCAGCGATACACAACGAGCAGCTAGTGAAGCACGCAGGGGAGCAGGCCGGGTGCCAGAGGAAAGAGATGCCCTAGAGGGCCTCTTGCATTGAGTGGGAGGCGGGAATCGTTCCTTTATTCAGCAGGTATTTGTTGAGCACCTACTGCGTGCCACATGCTCTTCTAGGCACTGTTCGTAAGTGAACACACAGGCGAAGTCCAGCCCTTGGGTGGTGTATGTGCCAGCAGTGGAAGGCTAAAGAGACAAATCGATGTATATTATGTCAAGTGGTGATGAGAGCCATGGAGAAAATATAAAGCAGAGTGAGGGGCCTAAGGGAGTGCTTGGGAGGGGAAGGGGTTAGAGGAAGTCTCTCCAATAAGATGACGTTTGAGGAGAGACGTCAGTGAAGTGGCGGGTGAGCTGTGTGGCTACTTGGAGGAAAAGCATGCCAGGCAGAGGGAGCAGCCGGCCTGGTGGCTCTGAGGCAGGAGTGTGCCTGCACGTCGAGGAAGCCACGAGGAGGCCCGTGGGCTGGGGGAGGGCAGACAGGCCTGGCTGTTTCTGAGGCTCTGCTTTCGGAGGCAGGAAGATGATAGTGAGCAGGGAACAAGGCACTTGATCGGACCAGAGTTTCAAAAGGACAGTCTCTGGAAACAACCCGAATGCCCACCACCTGATGAGTAGATAAACAAATGTGCTCTCTCCGTAGAGTGGAATATTATTCAGCTGTCACAGTAATGAAGTTCTGATCCATGGTGCAACACAGATGAACCTAGAAAGCAGGATGCTAGGTGAAAGAAGCCAGACACAAAAAGCCACATCGTGGGTGATTCCATTTACATGAAATGTCCTGAACAGGCAGATCCACAGAGACAGAAGGCACACTGGTGGTCGCAGGGGCTGGAGGGAACGGGAATGAGGAGGGACTGCTCGTGGTACAGGATTTCCTTTGGGGATGATAAAACTGTTTTAGAACTAGATACAGGTGGTGGTTGTACAACATGGTGAATACACTCAAAACCACTGAATTGTACACATTAAGATGGCTAAAATGGGCTTCCCTGGTGGCCCAGTGGTTGAGAGTCCGCTTGCCGTTGCAGGGGACACGGGTTCGTGCCCCGGTCCGGGAAGATCCCACATGCCGCTGAGTGGCTGGGCCCGTGAGCCATGGCCGCTGAGCCTGTGCGTCCGGAGCCTGTGCTCCGCAACGGGAGAGGCCCGCGTACTGCAAAAAAAAAAAAAAAACAAAAACAAAAAAGATGGCTAAAATGATGAATTTTATCTCAATTAAAAAACTTTAAGGATGCACTGGCTGCCTAGGTCCATAGACAATGCAGGGCAGGACCATTCCTAGGAGGTGAGGGCAGTAAGTGGGCCGAGAGGTGTGTGCAGGGGTGGGGCGTGGTCACCTCCTGGGCGTGTTTTGAAGGGAGAGGATTTGCTGGGGTGATGGGGGTCCTTGAGAATGACTGCACGAGCTGTTTGACCTGAGCAGTTAGGAAACTGGAGTTCTTACTTCCTGAGATAGTGAAGCAGTAGCTTTGGTGAGGGGAAGGTGGAATCCGTGGCTTAGCTTTCAACATGTTAGGTTTGACATGCTCGTTAGACATTCAAGTGGAAATGCCGAGAAGACAGAGGGGGTGTGCTGGTAAACGCCCAGCAAGTGGCTCTGAGGTTGGAGGACCCTAACATGTAGCACTTGGTGATCTCTATGGTGTACATACTCCTACCATGGCCTATCTCAAGCTACCAGCATGACGTCAGCTGGCTCTCTGAGATCCTAGAAATCCGACAGGAGCCTCTCGAGCCAAGGAGGCTCCAGACACGCTATGTGGGTCCAGGCTGGAGGGGAAAATGGGAGCGTTGCCAGCGTCTGGGTTGTAGTTAAAGCCATGGCTCTAACCAGGCTCACCCAAGGAAAGGGGTGTGGGTAAGAGCAGAGAGCAGGGCTGGGGGCTGAGGGCACCTCAGTGTTCATGTTAGGGAAGATGAGGACGAACCAGCAAAGACACTGAGAAGGAGCCACCCCTGAGGGAGGAGGAAGGCCAAGAGGCAGCACTGAAGGCCAGGAGAACGAACAGTGGTGGGGAGACAGGTGGTGGGGAGACAGGAGGCAGCCGCCTGAACATCTCTCAGTAGTCCCCAATTAGCATACATATCTGTATTTACTTTTCTGTTCTCAGCATAAGGACTCTTAATTACCCTCATTAGGGAAGGTCCAAATCCACTGACATTTACTGAGTAGGTCCACCAGGCTTTTTGTTTGTTTGTTTGTTTTTTTAAATCCACTTAACCCTCTTCTCCCGCCCACCTTCAAAGCCCTCCCTAGTACACCGGCTTGGCCCAGCCCTTAGAGGGATACAGGACTTTCCTTCCCTAGCTCTGCAGTCCGTGCAGATATGCTAACTCATCCTATAGGAACGGGACTGTGCTTAAATAAGCAGGCCACAAGGTGAAGTGAGAATCGAATGGATCTGAAAGGCATTCTGCTGAGTGAAAGCAGCCAGTCTCAAAGGCGACAGACGTCCTGTGTGATTCTATGACATTCTCAAAAGACAAAACTCTAGTGACAAAGAACCCATCAGTGGTTACTAGGGGTTAGGGGTAAGAGAGGGGTGACCGGAAAGGGATAGCACAAGGGAGTTTGGGGTGGGGGTGGACCTGTTCTGCATCCTGTTTGTGATGGGGGAATGCAAAGCTATATATTCTAAGATGCGTAGAACTGTATACCCCAAAATGTCAATTTCACTGCATGTTAATTATAAAATTTCTGAAAATTTATATTATTGAAGACCTTTCCACCCACATCCCCCCCAAAAAGATGACGTGAAAGGTACCAGCATAAATAGCACCACTGATGGACTTTTATGCTCAGATAGCACCATCCTTCTCTCCACTGTCATTTAATTCAACAAATATATAATACCACCCCCCTATAAGGGAGAAGGGTAGGCTCTAGGGCCATGAATGCCACCATGAGTTTGAACCTAATTCAGCAGGCAGTCAGGAGCCATCATCGACAGTTCTTGAGTATGAGTGATACCCTCAGAGATGTGCTTTAGGTTGATTAATCTGGACAGAAGGAGAAAGAGGACAGGGTGATGGCAGAGAGCGCAAATGGGCAAGGGCTGGATGTGGGGTCCGTGAAAAAGATGAGGGTTGGAGTGAGGCTAGGGTTTGGAATACCAGAGGTGGAAGTGGCAGAAGCTCAAAAGGGCAGGCGAGGGCTTCCCTGGTGGTGCAGTGGTTGAGAGTCCGCCTGCCAATGCAGGGGACACGGGTTCATGCCCCGGTCCAGGAAGATCCCACATGCCGCGGAGCGGCTGGGCCCGTGAGCCATGGCCGCTGAGCCTGCGCATCCCGAGCCTGTGCTCCGCAACGGCAGGCGAGGGAAGCGGCTAGATGGAGGAAAAGATGGCAGCTGTCACCATCTGCCACCACTCTGCTGGACATGGCCAGGCTCCTGGTTTCATCATTCCCTCAACTTAGTTCTTCATCTGAATGCCCTCCACCACCCTTGCCTGTTCTCTCTCCGAGCCTCTCTCTGTTTATCTTTCTTAGCTTTTCTTTGAATCAGATCGTCCCTCTCCTGCCCCCCTTCCCACTGTCTCTATCTTCTGATTTTTTCTCACACCCACACATTCACAGATACATACATGCAGCTCATTCACTCATGCCTGTATTGCTTTGTCTGTTTAACCACAGATACTATGTGGCCAATACCTGTGTGCCCGGGAAGGCATGGCATGGGTCATGTAGGCAGGGCTCTTTGCAAACCTGGGCAGCTGTGCCCGGGTTTGACTTCGGGATGCCCAAGGGCAGCTGAGTGACTCTGTCATCAGGCATGGTCACCCATCTGCCTGGAGCCCAGTGCCCTGTCCCAGCCTAGGACCCTTTCCTTAGGGCATTTGTGGTGCCTTTGTTCTCAGGGAAGGGGCCCCAGGTCTGGGCAGCTCCACCCAGCAGAGGGCTAGGAGCAGGAAGGAGGTGAAATCATCCACTCCGCCCTGGCTCCCAGGACACCCAGGGTCATGGCCTCTAAATAGTCTTGAGGTCTACCTGGCCCCCCTCCGCCAAGCCTCTTGAGGCAATGGGCTCCCTCTCCGCCCCCTCCCTGCCACCCAGAGGCATGGGGAAGGTGGACTCGCTCTTGGAGAGGCAGAGGAACATAGAGTGGTGTGATTAGCGCAGGCAGGCAGAGCCCCCCTCCTGATTTCCATAAGGCGTGGAGATTTCTTTGCCTTGCCACATTTCTCTCTCTGTGGGAACAGGGAAGTAGTGTTAGCATGGTAAATGGACAGAGCCAGGCGGCTGCTCAGGGCAAGGCCCACTCCCAGCTCTGCACCCTGCCCCTCCCTGCCCCGAGGCCGAGGCCCCTAGAGGGCCCAGCCAGGAAGCAGAGGCTGGACACCCCCTCCGCCAGCACAGCCAGGCTCCCTGTCCTCCTGCTGTGGCCCTGCCCATCAGTTCTTGTGGTCTTCTGCAGAAGGGACCCCCGGAGGGAGGGGCAGGAAGATTCTGGCCTCGGGGCAGACTGGGATGCGCACCCTTTCTTCCTGCATTTTGGCCTCTCCTCCCTGCAGCTCTGAGTACACTTGCACTTTCGCCCACTGCCCCAACCCCAGCCAAAACTCGGGTGCAGAGTTTGCCAGTGGAGTGAGAAAGGGGATTGAAGCCAGGTGTGAGGGTGACGTCCAAGTTGGCAGATTCTGACCAGAATGGCAGACTTTAATGTTAGAAAAGTGGCCGCCCGTGCTGGGAGGCCGGGCCACAAGGAAGAAATCCTTAAGCTTTCCACTTAGGACAGGTGCCTTCTAACAGGGCCCCGTGCGGGAGAGAGGGAGGAAAGGATGAGGCGGCCATGGCCTGGCTCCCTTGGGGTCTTGTGGGGTGGAGCATACTGTTCCGGAATTAAGAGCTCGGGCCTCATGAATCCCACATGGTCCCTCTGCCCTTTGCTCGTGGAGGTACCAGTCCAGTGCCTCTGGCCTGGGCAGCAGTCTCTGCATGTGTGGGCCTGGGCTTTCCACATAAAGCTTGCCCTTCAGCCACACCCACGGGCACTATTAAGTGGAGCCCAGCCCTCCTGACAGGTGCCCCCTGAAGCCACTTTGTTTCAGTAAGTACCCACTGGGCTGATTGCTCAGGTCCCTAGAAGTCCAGGGTAGCCTAAAGACTTGGATGAAATGGCTATTTGCTTGGGGCATAGAAATGAGGCCAGAGCGACTGGTTCCATCTCTAGGGGTGGGTACAGTTAGCTTTGCTGTATCTAGTGGACATAGGTGGCACCTGTGACCCCCAGACGGAACTCACCCAGAGCCATGGTCACCAAGGCTGAGCAAAAGCTGCTAGTCCGCTGGGCACCCTCCTCATTGGTAGGGACCAGCTCCTGTGTGTGAGCTGCTTGGGGGTTTGAGCCTCTGAAGCCAGCTCAGACTTTGGGGAGCACCTATGGGACACAGGGCCTGGTGTGGTTGGAACTAGATGCTTAGACTCCTTGTTTTCCACACCCAGCGCATGACCTCCACACCTGGACAGTGGTGCCAGCCGGCCCCTGCTGGGCTCTCAGACTCTCATCGTAGAGTTAGGGCCCTGTTATCCTAATATGCCCGAGATTGCCAAGGTTTTAGCACTTTAAGCCCACATCTCAGGAACCCTCTCAGTCTCAGGCAAACTGGGACAGCTGGTCAACCAGGAGCAGTGCCCATCATCAACGATGCAGGCTTGAGAGGGGGCCCACTCCAAGGCTCTGAACCTGACAGGCCTGGAACACAGAAGAGAAAGAGACAGCAGAGCTGAGCTACCCCCGCTTGACATGGGCTTTGCTGGGTCCCTGGAGTTGGGACTCAGCACCCAGGGACAGAAGGGGTGGGGAGAGGGGCAAGGAAAGAAACAAGCTGACAGGTGTAGCTGGGTGAGATCCCCATAGTGCACTAGGGTAATGGGCTGCAAATTAGGAAAACAATTTGAAAGCACCTGTCCCTCATTTACCTTAATGCATGTACCCAATGCACATTGTAATTCATTTCCCAGAAGAGCTGGGGCTGGCTGCAGGGCTGACAGACCGGATCCCTCTGGAAGGAGAGAGGAAGGGAGGGAGGTGTGCACGTGCAGGTGAGGAGCACCTGCCCACCTCTGGATCTCTTCTGTAGATGAATAATACACACGTCTGCTAGTGATGGAACTGACAGCTCTCTAGTATTCTTTCTCTAAAGTGCCAGGTGCCAATAGGATTGAATTAGATTTCACAGGGGTTTTTGCAATACATGGAATTCACCAACAAATTACTCTTAAAGAGGGAAAATCAATTATTTGGAGCAGAGATAAGCTGAAGGCAAGGCAGCCTTGGATTGATCCTGTCTGTGCAGGCATGTGTGGAAGTGTGTGGAATTCAACAGATAACCTGGGGAGAGGAGGGCCAGGTCTGCCGGAGAGAGGGTTGGAGGAGGGGGAAGCAGAGGAAGGGCGATGGGGGGTGGAGGAGGAGGGAGAGAGGAAGAGTTGGAGGTCGAAGGTAAAGGAGGGAGAAAATGAAAAGGGAAAGGGGAGAGGGGAGGGGGAAGAAAACAGGGAGAAGAGGGATAAAAGCAAAAGGAGAAGAGAGAAAAGATGGAGAGGGAGGGAAGGGGAGAGAGAGAAGGATCAGAGAAGCCTCGGAGAGAGGAGTGGACAGAGCAAGTGCGAAAAGCAGTTTGAAAGAGCACAGCAGGTGTTAACGGGCCCTTAGAGAATCACCCAGTCCGAGCTTCCCATTTTGCAGATCAGGGAACTGAGGCCCAGACAGATAAAAGGTCCTGCCCCAGAGAGGAATGGCGGATCCAGAGAAAACCGCAGATCCCTGGTTCCTGACCTCAGGCTCACCCTGTTCAAGGGTCTAAACCACAGAGGAGCTTGGGAAGGGGGTGTAGGTGGACTGAGAGCCTGAAATGAGGGCTGTCCTTCACCCTGCTGCATCCTGGGAACCCTCCCAGGCCCAGGCCAACTGGGACAGTTGGTCAACCAGGGGCAGTGCCCACCATCTCTGATTCAGGCCTGAGAGTTGGCCCACTCCCAGGGTGGAGAAGCTGAGGCTCTGAGCCAGGCAAGCCTGGGATGCAGAAGAAGAAGACCCAGCAGAGCTGAGCTACCACCATGTGACATGGGCTTTGCTGGGTCTCTGGAGTTGGGACGCCGTACCCAGTAACTGGAAGGGGTGGGAGGAACACAAGGAGACAGAAGGTGGCCGTTCACCCAGAAATTAATGGGGATGTGCCAGCATCAGCTCTCCCAGACTCTGAAGCTTGGCAGGTCCCTGGGGACTGAGGCGGAGTCAGGGGGTGGAGGCAATGACAGTGCAGGGCTTCTCCCCATCGTCCCCTGGACTCCGACTTCACAGTGGGCAGCCTGCGCAGTGGGTGTAGGACAGCTGCCCTGGGCAGGCAGGCGGGGCCAGAGCAACTTGGTGCCCCCCTTAAGTGTGGGGCTGGGGAAAGAAGCAGCAAGTTTTGAAGTGAAGGGGTGAGGAGAGGCCGGCCCCCTGCCAAGTTCACTTGGGCATGTCTGACTGGAGTTAGTTAAGTGAAAGGATGGGCAAAGGAGTGAGGAAGAATACATCTTCCGTGGACTTTTGATTTTCTGCCATTCAATAGCATGGATTAGACCAACAGGGCACAGTGGAAGAGGGAGGGAGGCCTAGGGCCCCCTGCCCAGGATGGGGGGTCCCCTCACCCCTGCACACATCCAAGCCTTTGTCCTTCTCTGCCTGCCCCTCTCATTCCTGGCCAAGCCAAGGTCTAGAAATCAGCCCCTCCCCAGGGGTACCTCTCTCCCTCCCTTCCCTTCCAGAACAATAACCACTCTCCTTTACTGAGCATTTACTCCACCCCAAGCACTTTACTAATATGTTGCTGCTCTCCCACAATAGCCCTGTCAGGTAGGCTTCATTCTTCCCATTTTGCAGGTGAGGAAGTTGAGGTTCAAGGAGATAAAATTGTGCAAAAATCACACAGCTGGAAAGGGTAGTACCCGCATCTGGACTCAGGTCTAACTCCAAAGCCTGTGCTTTTAGCCACCACTGAAGCTTAGGGCCTCACACCTTGGAATCACTGGTCAGAGGGCTCTTCCCTGGCTGGCCTGAATTTTGGACAGGGCTTCTGCGAGGGTGGAACTGACTCTGTGGGCCCATCTCCGCATTCCAGGTCCCCAGCCCCATTCCCACCTTGAGCTAAGGGTGTCCCACCAGCCCACAGAGCTCTCTGGGTACCTCTGGGGGTCCCTGGGCCTTCTTCGTCTTGGTTCACAACACTGCAGAGTCCCTAGTCCCCTCCACATGCACGTGACACTGGCCCTTCCTCTTCTATTGAAAGGAATTAAGGTCCCCTCCAGGGCACATGGTGGTTCATAGGGTGGGGTGAGGGTCCCCTAGCATTTGGGTACAAAGGAAAAACACGCAAGGCTCTTGCCATCAGGGAGCCTCCTGTCTTAGGCAAGAAAACATAACCCACAAGTCATGCACCAAAACCTGGTGAAGCAAAGAGACAACACTGCTGCCTAGTCCTGTGGGGTATGCTTTATTCTCCCCACTTCACAGAGGAAGTAATTGAGGCTCCAGGAGTGGAGGTGCGTTGCCCAAGGTCACACAGCTAGGAAGCAGCAGAGCCTGTTTCCCAGCCCTGAACCCCGTTCTCTCCACTGCATTACACCACTGGGTCACCAACCCGGCCACTACCCTGACCAACAGTGGAGGGAGATGAGCGTCTCTAAGGGGCAAACTGGTACCACCATCAGCAGGGAGGTGCCTCAGGGTGGGGAGAACCAGGCAAGAGTCAGCAGGATGAGGAAGGCACCTGCAGGTCTCACATCCGGGGAAGGAGTCTGGGGGCTGCGTCAGGCCTTCCTCCCTTTGGGGGACCAGGTCACCTGCAGAGGGAAGTGCCAGTGGCCCAAGACCACAGGGGATGACTGGGGGAAGCCATATCCAGTGAGAAGTCAGGTGCAGGCTCTGAGAGCACCCAGGACACCTCCAAGCAAGCCTAATGGCCTGACAGGGTGGAATCTGCTCCCCAAGAGGAGGGAAGGACCCTGCATACGGCAGCTGTTAACCAGTGTGAACGCCACCCGGGACCCTGCCAGGGTTGTTGTGAGCGCTCAGTGAGCTAACAGTTGCAGAGGACCCAGCATATAATAACCTCTCAATACATAGTTGAAAAACAACACTGGGTCAATCACGGAGCCAATATTGGCTGTGGGAGCTGCAAAGATGCTAGGCAGGAACGTCCTTGCCGGCAAGGTCTGCTCTGACCGCCCTCAAGGCCACCCCTCCACTTCCAGGAGTGGGAGGGGAGCTTTGGGGAGTCGAGGCTGGGGAGGCAGCCCCTGCTGGCAGCGGCCTATACCTTGGGCTTGGGGCTGGTGTGCTGCCCTCCACGGGGTAGGGGACGGTGGTGCCAAGACTTCAGTCACCAGGAGCAAAGCGTAGCTCGCTGCACGGGGCGGGAAGAGTGAGGAGTAATTTCATGCGTCCCTCCCCTCCAATAAATAAAGAAAGCCAAACTGTCGCAGCCCCACGGGCAGCCAGCCGGCACCCAGCCCGGTGCGGGGAGGGGCCGGCGCTGCAGCTCGGCTCTGGGACCCGCGGCTGCCGGCTATCAACCTTCTCATCGCCTCTCCTGGCTGGAAGAGAATTTAATCCACTGGGCTCCTCTCCACACACACTGGGATCCTTTTGATGTTCCTCTTTATCTCCTTTCCCAACAAAATTGCCCCTCGACAGCTCCAAGAGGGCCTCCTGCCTCTCCCCCCTCCCCCCTCCCTCCCCGCCCCACTAAGCAGCGCGCACTCCGCTCCCCACCCCCGAATGGGCTGCAAGGAACAAGGGCGTGGAGGACACAGGACCCAGAGGAGCAGGGCGGCACCCTCCTACAGCCCGGGCTCCCCTGCCCTCCACCTGGCTCCCTGATCTTGGCAGAGGTGCGCTTTGCCCCTTGGGCCTCGCTCCTGGCATTTAGTGAAGGTAGGAAGGGTCTTCCAGTGTCATCTGATGCCAGTTCTTTGCAGTTCTTTGCACACATGAGGAGCAGCGTTCTGTAGAGGGGGCGACACGCAGGAGGCCAGGAGAGAGAGGTGATGAAGTGCTTGGACTCTGTAGGAGTCAGTACTGACCCGAGTTTGAATCCTTCACTGGCAGCTATGCATCTTGAACAAGTTACCCTCTCTGGCCTCAGTTTCCTTCTCTGTAAAAAGGGTGGACTGATGCTGACGTCACTGAGATGTGAAAATTTTGGTTAAGGTATGAAGCACACGGTAGAGGCTTGGTAAATGGAAGCTGCTGTTTTAGAAGGCTCTGGGCTGAGGGCTGCAGTTAATAGGGGTTTTGCACCAACTTAATGAACTGGGTAATAATCCCACACACACATCTCGAGGGATTAACAGTCACAAGCCAAGTCCCAGCGGGAATTAGCCCTCCGGGCAGGTTCTGAAAGGGGCAGGCTGAGCATTTGAGGGAATTTAGCCGGAGGTGGCTCTGGGGTCTCAGGACAGCCATATGCGGGGTCCTGACAGCTACAGTGTCAAGCCTAGTGAACTTCCAGCCCCTGGCGGCAGATCAGCGAGAAGGGAGCTGACCTCACTCGTTGAGACCCAGAGATCTCATATGAAGGGGCCAAGAGGCCCTGGGGTGGAGAGGAGGTAGGCAACCCAGTGCTCCGGCTTGGCCAGGCGCTCATCCTGCATCTGACTGAGCTAGCACCACATTCCCAGGCGTCCCCTCAGTCCCTCTGCCTGCGTACTCCCTCACCCCCAGCCTCGCTCGGTCCCGGTGATTCTCCAACTTCAGCGTGCATCAGAACACCTGGAGGGCTTGTTAAAACAGTGCTGAGCCCCACCCCCAGGGTTTCTGATTTGGTAAACCCGAGAGTGACCGCCAAATCTGCATTTCTAACAAGTTCCTAGGTGATTGTGATGCTACCCGTTCCTGTAGAACACTCAGAGAGAAGCACTGCTGTCCCCGAGTAGTTCTCATCCTTGGGTGCACATTAGAACGAGTAACCTGAAGAGCGTTATAAAATCCTGATGTCTTGTCTCCTCCACCCCAAGTCTAATTTCCTTGGTCTGGGGTGCAGCCTAGGCATGGGGGTATTTTAAAGCGCCCCAGGTGGGTTGTTTTTTTAATTCATTAGTTTATTTATTCTTGGCTGCATTGGGTCTTCGTTGCTGCACGCGGGCTTTCTCTAGTTGTGGCGAGCAGGGGCTATTTTTCGTTGTGATGCACAGGCTTCTCGTTGCTGTAGCTTATTTTGTTGGGGAGCACAGGCTCTAGGCGCGTGGGCTTCAGTAGTTGTGGCGCACAGGCTTGGTTGCTCTGCGACATGGGGGATCTTCCCGCACCTAGGGCTCGAACCCATGTCCCCTGCATTGGCAGGCGGACTCTCAACCACTGCGCCACCAGGGAAGCTCCACCTTCCTTTTTTAACCCCAGTGTTCCCGTGCTCCAGAGCCTAGAGTGGCTCCCTACTGCTCACGGAAGCAGTGTCATGCTGGAGCCCTCCAGATGGCGCCTGCAGAGGAACTCCAGGAGAGCTGCAAAGCCTCCCAATACCCCAACAATCTCCCCAGCTTCTGTACATGGACCCTTTGTAATCAGCTCACTTGTCTGCCTCATCATCAATTATTCTTCACTGCGTGCCTTGCTTAGGCCGGTGGTTCTCAAATGGTGGTCTCAGACCAGCAGCGGTGTCCGCATCACCTGGAACTTGTTAGAAATGCAAATTCACAGGTCCACCCCAGATCTACTGAATCAGATATTCCTGGGGGAGGACGGCAATTGGTAGTTTACCAAGCCTCCAGGTGATTCTGATACACGCTAAGGCCCGAGAACTTCGTGTTTAAAGCCACTTCCTCCACCTGGAGTGCATTTTCCCTTCCTTCATTTGTAGAACAACTCCTCTTGGGGCAGCCTCCTCTGCTGGCGTCCTCTTAGATTCGGCCTTGGAGTGCTCAGTGATGCCGTCTTGGTTTGCTCAGCTCACTCGTATTGCTGGGTGGAACTTCAGTACATTCTCCCCGTGCCCTGGAGCTGCAGTTGGGGGATGCCCACATCAGACCCTGACTCTGTTTCCCTCAGTGTGGAGGGCACCCCAGCCTGGGAGCTGGGCCCAGGCTCTTATCCTCACTCTGCCGCCAACCTCTGTGAATTCCATTTCCTCTGGAGGGGTTTCCAAGCTCCAGTATTCCTTCATCTCCACCGTGTGGCCCATGGGAAGAGGATCGAACAGAGTAACGGGTGAGGAAAAGCTGCTGAAGCCCCTTCGCATCTGAGCACCTCCTGTGTGCCTGCTCTGATGTGGCTTTGCACTACCTCAGGGGCTCCCAACAGCAAGTACAGAAGGTTATTCTCTGGTGATTCTGACCTGTGTCTGGCAAAGAGTAGGCATCCAGTGAATGTTTGCTGTGTGATTGTTCGTATCGTCAGCTATCTGAACAATTGGGAAACAAGTTTCGGGACATAGTTTTAAGTGGAAAAAATCCAACACAGCAGTGTGTAGAGCATGCTACTGTTTGTGTCGAAGAGGGGAGGCGTAGATACACAATGCTCTTACATGCATGGATTTTCTGGGGAAAGAGATCCAGGGATTGGGGTATGGTTGTCTCCGGGGAAGGCTCTCAAAGGGTAGGGAGGGGCAGCAGGGAAAGGGAGTCGGTTGTGTGCCCTTTACACTTTTGCATGAACTGTGTGAAGACTTTCCGAGTCTGTTTATCACATCGTTAACATTTTCTATGTTAAGAAAATTAAAACATAGCAATGCTTGGGGTCGTTTCCTGCAGGGGTTCTGTCCAGGCTCCTGGGAGTAGGACAGAGGGACGTGGCCCCTCCTCTCCCAGCCTTTGACCATCCCCACCTCCCTCTGGGTGAGGACAGAGGGAGCTCAGGGATACAGGAACCCCTGCCCGCCTCACTTTGTGCCCCTGTACCTCTTCTTCTGTGTCCCTCACCCTCCTCGGGATGTGGGGCTGCACAGACCTCCCCACACCCCAGCACGTGCGTGCACACCCCACACACACCCACCCCTCCTCGGCACCCCAGAGGATATGGCCCAGCAGATGTAGAGGGGACTGTTCCTCTGGAGCTGGGTGTGCTCCTGGGGTCCAGCTCGGCCCCTTTCTGTTACTCTGACCTCGGTTCTCACCATTTTCTCTCTGGTTCCTTCTTCCTCCTTCCCGGCTCCTTCTCTGTCTCCATACCCTTTGACTGACCGACTTCCCCTGATAGAACCTGGTAAGTGAGCCTGGGAAGGGCTGGGGCTGGGAGGCATGGGGGCACTATGGGGAGGGAGCTTCGGTGGGGGGCATGCTCCACCTGCTGTGGGCACAGCTCAGACGGCCCACCCTCTGGGGCCCCAGGTCCTGTGGAGGGGCCGAGGTCCGGGGAGGGAGCGGTGTCGGTGTCAGCGGCTCAGGGCCGTCACAGGCCGCCGGCTTTGGCTATTACTGCCCCTTCAGGCATTTAATTGGTCCTCTCGGTCTGATGGATGGATCCCACACCAGGGAGACTTGGAAACTCCACAGCCCAACAGGGCCGGAAGAGCCTTGCCTGCACCATTTGCGGGGTCCCCTCTGGGCTGGGGGCCCTGGAGGACCCGCTGCTTGCCTGTATCCCCAAATTGGCAGTGCCCTTATTTTGCCAATTTGTAGTAAGAAAAACCTCCAGAGACCGAGGGTTAGCACGCATTTATTTCACAAATGTATCTGAGCACCTAGGGGACAGCTGCAAGGGCATCAGAATCTTGTGACTCTCAGGCTTCGCTAAGGGTGTCCTTTGAGCCTTGCTGGGACCACCCCTCTCTGATGGTGTAAAGGCTTCCAGGTTGCCTGGCTGCCCCTCTCTCAGCAGGAATGGGCTCTGGGAGGAAGCCCCTCAACATCCCTGGGCAACCACAAAGAGAGGCGGGCCTCCCTGCCAGCCCCTGGTTCCACAGGAACACGTGCCCAGAGGGGCTGTGCCGGGGTCTGGGCTGAGGGAGGGTCATGCGGGCCGAGCAGGAGGACATGTCCTCCTGGCGCTGAGAGCCCAGGTCTGTAACCCACTGAGCATCTCAGCAAGGCTCGGGAGAGGCTCTCGACTGGTTAGTTCCAAATCACAGGCCGCCCACCTAGGTTGGAGGGGGCTAGTCTGGGGGTAATTTCCCCCCACGCAGGAGATCGAATCACTTTCAGGGCAGACCAGTCTCCAGGTAGCTCCCACCTTCAGCAACAGCTCCTCCTCGTCTGGAGACTTGGGTAGCATGCAGAGAGAGATCACACGTTTTGTGTGAGGACAAGCCAGGTGGCATCTGAGGGCCCCCGTGAGCTCTGGCCCTGATTGGAATGATCAGAAACACCTGACCTAGAGTGAGGCCTCCCCACCTGAAACCATGGCCTCGGGCTGCTGGGCTGTAGAAGAACCAGTGAAGGTCCTGGTATCTCTGCAGTATCTGGGATTCCATATCCTCCCAGCCACCACGGCTGGCCCCAGAGAGGGCCACATGGGGGTTCACTTTGCCACTCAGCCGTCTGGGTGGTTCCCACGCCCCGTGTAGGCAAGGCAGTGTCCCCCTGACTGACGTGGTCCAGAGGGGTGACGGAGGAGAAGCAGTGTCCTGCTCTGGCCCTCATGCCCTACCCTGTCCAAGCCAACCGTGGATGCTTATTTGCTTGTCTCCCCTCCCTGCTGACCCTCTTTCCTGCATCTCCCTGCCGGGGCTTGCAGCTGACAAATGTCTCTCCAGTTGGGGCCACTGGGGCAGAGGAAGGGAGCAGGAGATGGAAAATGAGCCAAACCCTCTGCAAGGGACATTGTGGGCATCTGATGGGGTGATGCAGGCAGAAGAAATTGCAGGAGACTCCAGAAGGCCTAGACATGGGCAGAAGGGTCAGGGAGCCAGGCCAGGATCACCCAGGGGAGGCCAGGCCACTTTGGAGTGGGGGGTAGACAAGCCCTGCTTCAGCCCCGGCGCCCGCTCTGACTGGTTTCTTCTCCATTTTGATCCAGGGCCTGAACAGCATGTTCGAGGTGTACCTGGTGGGGAACAACTCTCACCACTTCATCATCTCCCCGACCTCCGTCCAAGGGAAGGCGGACGTTCGCATCCGGGTGGCCATCCCCCTGGACTATGAGACTGTGGACCGTTATGACTTTGACGTAAGGCCCGCTCACCCTCTCCTTGGCCGGGTGCAGGATTTCAGGGGAGGGAGGGGGGTGGCACCGTCCCCTTAAATCCCCCCTTCCACCTCTTCCCATTCTTCCCTCGTGGATCTGACCCAGAGAAGCCCACTGAGCTATGGCAGGGGCTAGGCTGGGCCTCCTCTCTTCCAGGAGGACGAGGAAATGTCCAAGAATTGAGTGGAATTTCATTAGGTACCATCAGAGCCTCAGAAGCCCATCAGGAGCCTCTACTGCCCAGCATCAGCCAGCACGGCCCCCGTTAGCCCCTTCCTTCCCAGCAGATTCTGTGGCCACCCTAACCCTATGAGTACTGATGGAGGGATTCACAGTAGCATACATCTGGGATGGGCAATGACTCAGACTGGTGCTCTGGGTTGGAATGGGCAGAGGCCCCAGGGGGACTTATGGGAACGAGGGCTCCAGCAGCATGTCAGAGCTCACCTGGTCCCTGCTCTGCGCATCCAGCTCTTTGCCAATGAGAGTGTGCCTGACCACGTGGGCTATGCCAAGGTGAAGATCACCCTCATCAACGAGAATGACAACCGGCCCATCTTCAGCCAGCCACTGTACAACGTCAGCTTATACGAGAATGTCACCGTGGGGACCTCTGTGCTGACAGTCCTGGTGAGTCCCCGCTCTCCTGCAGGGCAGCTGAGCTCTGGGGTAGACCATCAGGAGGCATCCAGAGAGATCCAAGGAGTCTGAGCAGTCAGGGAACGGGGTGCCCTCAGAGGCTGTGATGTTAGTATACTAGAGCATCTGGACTTTTCATGATGGGCTTCCCTGGCCAGGGCAGCACTGTGGAAAAGGGACCAGCCTGGGGAAGAATGAGGTTGGGCCCAGGATACTTTGGTTTTCTGCCTTGTCCCTGAGAGATACTGAGCCTGGATGGGCCAGGAGCCCTGGACCTGCCCTCTAATGGGGACAAGTGGCAGCCATCTCTCAGGAAGGTGATCCTCTCTCTCCGAGCACAGACGCCGGGGAAGAATGGGCTCCTTGAAGATGCATGGACATCCCCAGCTGTCTTTGGCTGGGACTTTGACAAGGGACTCCTGCCAGTGTCCATTTGTATCCGTTAGTACTCGTGGTCACAAGGGACAGAAACCTTTAAGTGGCTCAAGCAAAAAAGGATTGGCTCATGTAACTCAAAACTGTAAGTGATTTCAGGCATGACTGTATCCAGGCACTCAGCTGAGCAGGAATCTGACTTCAGCACTGGGGTCTGCTTTTTTGTATTGGCAGAGAGGGACACCAGCACCCTTAGGCTCACTTCTCACCAGTGGGGGAGAAAATATTCTTTTTCAATAGTTCCAGCAAAAGTCCCAGAGCTGATTCTCATTGACCCAGCTTATTGGGTCACCCTGGAACCAATCATCATAATTCTGATATACCAGAGATGGGTCATACTCCCCTAGTGGAACGGGGCGTTGGGTCAACTCCATTCAAATTATATGGGCTGAAAATGGGACAGGATATTCTACAGCGGCTTCTAGTATCAGAACAAAGAGGGTTGCTGAGCAGACCAAAGTGGTAGATGTGTGCTACACAAGCTCAGGGGCTTGCCCATAGTAGGTGCTCAATAAACGTCATGGAGTTTACCTCGCTGGTGCCCCTCCCTGCCCACTGAGGCCCCCAGAGTCCTTCCACTTCTTGCTCCATTCTCACTCCAAGCACAGAGATTGCCCGCCGATCTCAGGCCCCTACTCCATAGTGCGTTTACTCTACAGAAAGATGGTATGAAACTGTTTTGAGCCCCCAGGCCCTTCCCATCTGACAGTTATTAATATCTCAAACAGATGTTTGGGTAGGCAGGCCGTCATATGTAAACAGTAAGTCTGCTGCGGCTGTTTTCCTCCCACCTGCTTCCCCAGCCCGTGGCTCTGCCAGCTTTCACCAACTTGCTCATTGCAATCAGTCACCTGGGGCCTGAGGCCCCTTGGGCCGTCCTGCAGCCTCTAGGGGCCCAGCCAGAGAGCAAGTGCCAGAGGTTCTGGCCTCTGGACCCAAAGAGAGCCTCTTCAGCCCCCCAGCCACCTTCCAATGTCAGGATGAAGGACACCCAAGCAGCCTGTCCCCCACAGGGCCTGGAGCCACGTGGCAAAGAATTTGGATGTTAAGCCCAGGCTTGGCGGGTGGCTGGCGATTCCTTCGTGTCGTTCTTGCTGGGGATGGAGGGTCTCACTCTGCAGTCCCCAGTTCCTGGGGCCCTGGCAAGGGTTGAGGGGAACCTAGGGTGTGTGTGGGGGGGTGAAGTGTGGAATGGCACACCTCTTGGCGGATGGCCGGCTGCAGGTGCCAAGGATGATGTGTGAAGCCCAATCCCATCTGGGGTTGGCACTGGAGAGAAGCTTCTCAAACTGGCTTTCCTCAAGCACTGGAGCAGTTCCTGGGCCTGCATGGACCCCGGCCCGCTGCCTATGACCCCTTTTCCAGTCCCTCTCCCAATGTTTAGCAGATGTGTTCGGCCTCCTCTGTGGCTACCTGAGGGTCTCTGTCCAGGGCTGGCTCATCTGGGCAGCGTCTAGTTCCTCAGTGTGTCTGTCCACTCAGTGTGTCTAGTTCCTCAATTGTGTCTGCCCGGTTGTGGAATTGTGCAGCTCTGAAGGGGCTGTTTGACCCAATGATAAGCTCTAGCAGCAGAGCTGTGTGTCTGAAGGAGCTCAGGTCCTGAAGTGAAAAGGTGGGCCCTGCATCCCTGCCTTCTCTGTGTGCTGGTCTAACTGTATTATCTCTAAGAATCTTCATTTCCCATCCGCAGAATGGGCATGAGCTCCCCCCACCACTCCCGCCGCCACCAAGGCTGCTAGGTGTGAATGACAGATGTGAAAGCATCCCCTGGTGACCCCCACTCACCGTCATCTCCCAGTCTCCCCAAGGTACTTCCAGAGCTCCTAGCAGGGGGCAAGTTTCACGGCCACACCTGCCACACCCACTGCCCTGGCCTCTCCCACGCTGCCCTTCTCCACTCAGACCCAGGGTTAGCCCAGTCTATCTCCTTTGCTCCAGGAGGGGCTGAAATTATAGCTATCTGCTCAGGGACTGTGAAATTCCTTCTCCCTGACCTTTTCTGGGATGTTATTAAAACGTTTCATGGGCAGTTGTGTCAGAAAAAATAATTATGAAGAAAAGGAAAATGTTTCAGTTTGCACCAAAGGCCAGGGCAGAGCCTGCTGCAAGGGGCCTCCCCACCCCACGCCATGGCAGGGCCCCATTTCTGTGCCTCATCACCTGTTCTGGGGGAAGGCAGCAGTTCACCAGGGAGCTGGGAAAGCCAGAACAGGAGGGGGCCGTCGCCTGCAACCTGAGCATCCCAGCTGGGATGGCATCCCTTCTCACCTCCCTGCTCCCCAGACCTTCCTCAGGCCAGGTTTTGAGGCCCTTACAGCCCCCAGTTATAGACAAATGAATTTCCACTGGTGGAGGGGAAAGAGCAGGGATGTAGCGGTCAAAGACTTGACCTTGAGCCCCAACTCTGAAGGGTGACCACACAGGGGAGGGGTGTGGAGGGGCACATTTACCCATGTATGTTTGCTTGTGGGGTGAGTGTGTTTACGTGCACGCACACAGGCATGCCCTTGTGTCTGTGCCTTTATGTGTGTGTGCAACTCATGCACTCAGATACGTGTATATAACACGTGTGCATGAGTGTGTGTGTGTGTGTGCAGGTTCCTGTATGATGCTGGTGGCTCCCCATCCTCTAGGTTGTATGGTTTCTTTCCCTCTCATATCCCCAGGCTGCTCTGATTCTCTCCTTCCAATCCTGCCTCCTGACCTGATAATAGGGGTTGGGTGGGAAGGCTGTGGGGTAACTTCCTAGGATTCTGCTGGGCTTCGGGCAGCCCTGTAGCCTGGCCGATGGCTACCTGGGGCCTGGTGGGGTTTGTGGGTGCTGCTGGATAGTAGGAGAGCAATCTGAACGTTCAACAAACGTTTTTTTGAATACCCACCACTGTGTCAGGCACATGGCCCTGAGGATACAATGGTGATGTGAGCCTTGCCCTCATGAAGTTTATAGTCTCTTGGGAAAGCCTGATGTTAGTACTAAGAAGTGAATCTTTCCATTAAGCGTTACTTGCTATGATGGAGAGATCAGGGAGCTATGAAAACCGGTAACAGGGCATCTGACCTTGACTGGGGTCAGGGAAGCCTTCCCTGAGGAAGTGGCGATTGAGTAGGCATTAACAGGAAAGCGAATGGAGAGAAGCACATTGGAGAAAGAGGGAATAGCATGTGCAAAGGCCCTGTGACTGGAATGCAGTGGTGGGGGTGTGACGTGCAAGGAAGTGGAGTGCTGCTCTGAGGCGGGGGGAGTTGGGGGTGGGTTCAACTGTCTCTCCTGAATTGCGCCCACCACAAACATAACCACTGGGCTGCTGTTCTGATAGTGGAGAAGTCTTGTATCAACCCGTCCACATTCTCTTACCTATTCCATCCCGGTGGCCCATGGCCAGCATTTGGGCAACAGCTGGCAGAAGCTGTTCCTGGGATGTGCAAGGAGCCAGCCTGGCCTCCTGCAGTATGGAGCTCATGTCCCCAGATTTATTAGCTCCATGTCCCCTGGGCAGAGAGAGAGGGACACAGGAGTAGCAGCCGGGAGGGCAGGTCTTCCTGCACTCCATGAGGCCTTCCCTCCCTGCTCCAGGGGTGTGGGGCACAGCAAGGATGGGCAGAAGGTGGAGTGCCGGCCAAGACAGGATTCTTCCCCAGGCAGGAATCAAAGCAAAAAGGAGAGGTACATAAGAGCCCTGATGGGGCAGGTGCAGGGCCCAGGACCAGCTCAGTTTGCTCAGCCCGGGGATGGAGTGTCACCCCTCAACTCCAGGCAGACAGAGTGGCCTGTGGGGGCTGAAAGGCATGGCTCCTCCCTCCCCTCCATGCCCCTCTTCCCAGCCAGTCCTTGGGAGGCTGGTACCATCTTGGGCAGGGCCCTGAATCCTGTTCTGTTGTGGACCGGTCACTCCTTCTCCGGGACTTGGTTTTCTTCCCATCACGTGAGGAAAATAGTGCCTGCCCAGCCTGCATTGGCTGGGCTGTTGGGAGGCTCCAGTGTGGTGATGTGGATGTAAATAGGTTAAGGGATTACAGACCTAAGCTGTGGTCCTTATTATCTTCAGCCCTAAAGGGCCCCATCTGGCCGCCCTTCAGCCTGTGTGTAAGCCCAGCTAGCTCTGCAAGGTGGGCCTCTTTCCTCCTCTGTTACCTGGGGAGGTACCCTGACGGGATCCTACCTGGGAGGGTTGAGTGGAATGGTTGGTTGAAGACACTCGGTGCCGAGCCTGGCCAGGAACACTCAGAAAATGTCAGCAAGTCATGACAGCCTCTAGCCTGAGCTTTGATGTAGCCAGGACTCGCTTGGAGTCGTGTAACCTGAGCATGTCCCTGAGCCTCTGGGGCCCCATCATCCTCATTATAAAGCTACATGGTTGGGCCGATGCTGCGTCAGGGCCTTCTGGCTCCATGCGGCTTAATTCCAGTGCACTCTGCCCAAGAGGAAAAGTTGATCTTTGCTGTTTAGTTTCACTCCTGGCAACACAAACATGCTTCCTGTCCTTTGAGGGTCTAGAGCTCCCTTGCCTGCCCTGCCCGCCCTCTCCCAGCCCCCATCTGGAAGTTTGGTGAAGGTTCCAAGGTGGTCACTTCCCCGCTCCTGGAGTTCACTAGCTGTTCCTGGTCATCCAGCCTGGCCTCCCTCCCCAGGGGGCATCAACAGAGGCAGCCGTGCTCCCGCTGGCCCCCTTCACTCCCTCCTCCCCTGCCCGCTGACACCAAAGGCAAAGGTGTGTGTGATGTCACTGCCCCAGGCTGACCCTGGTGAAGGCCAGCCTCAGTCCTGGAAGAACTGAAATGCAGCGTGCCTCTTCCGTCAGCTGTCAGGCTGCAGGGCCTCTTCCCCAGCCCTGAGAGCCTGCAGGCTCAGGGCACACCGCCCACCCCCCTCCCCTCTGTGTTGCTGAATCCAAGGAATGTAACACGGACCTCACCCCGGTTGCTGGGAAGGCCAGTCCCCTGCCTCGGCCTCAGGTGGTGCTCCCTGGTCCCTCTGGCCCCTTGCAGAAGGACTTGCTCCTCTACAAGTGGGTGGACACCTCCCAGCTACATCAGCACCTGCAGGAGGGATCTTTAGGAGCAAAGCTTTGAAACCAGGGAGACTCAGGTTGAAATTCTGCCCCTACCCTTGCTGTCTCTGTGACCCTGGACAGACGCCTGGCTGTGTCTGATCCTAAGTCCCCAAAGTTTGCTGTGGGGATGATAGTAATTATATCTATCCCATGATTAAAAGAGATGTATTTTAGACCGCTTACACCCAGAAAGCACTGGGTGACTGACAGCTGTGCTCGCTAGTGCTGTTGTTGTTTTTCTTCTCCACCATCATATCTGGGGGTCAGTGGAGCTTCAGAGAACACTGGCTCTTAAACCTAGGTCTCTGGGTTCCTGGATTCTCTGCCTTTGGCTCCGACTTCGCTGGACACTGGGTCCTCTCAGTTGACACAATGGTGAGTTCTTGTCTGTGCCCGACCCTGGGACTCTAACACTCAGGCCCCAGCGTCAAGAAGCAGAAGAGAGAGGTTAAATGAGGATGCGGCCGGAGGGCTAAGACTCAGAGGAGGGAGGCAGCAGGTGCGACAGGAGGACTGGCTTCATGCATGTGTGGCCTGGGCATTTGCTTGGGAAGCTGGAAGTAGGAGGGCCTCACCCTGGGTTTGATGCTCTACTGTCGCCGTCTTGAGATTCTTAATTTTTGAACAAGGGGCGCTGCATGTTCATTTTGCACTGGAAAATTATGCAAATTATGTAGCCTATCCTGGCTATAGGAGCTCCGTAATTCTGTGCCCAAAGGAGCTCTGTGGTTGTCCGTTGTTTTCATCTATTCCCACATTCCATCGGCACTGGCTCAGTAATCGCTTGCCTTGTGCCCCGCTCCAAGCAAGGGCCCACCGAGCTTGTTTTGGTTCCAAACGCTGCGTGAGAAACCATCCCACACTTAGCGGCATAAAGCAACAACCATTTTGTTATGTTCGTGGATCGGGTGGGTCAGGAGTATGGAAAGGGCCCAGCAGGGGAGCCCTTCTCTGCTCCAGGTCTGGGGGTGACTCTAGCCACTGGCGGCTCCTCCCTCTGTCTGGCGCCTGGGCTGGTCTGGCTGAAGGACTGGCTCAGCCCGACACTGTGTTCTGAGCCCCTGCTTGTGGCTTCTCCACGTGGTACAGGCATCTCAGGCATGGCTTATAGAGAGAGCTCCTCAGAGGAAGCCTCTGGGAAACGGGTGTCCCAAGAGAACCAGGCAGAAGCTGCGTGGCCTTTTGTGATCTAGCCTAGAGGTCACGCTGCATTTCCGCAGGTTCACGTTTAAGAAGAGGGGCCATAGACCCTCCCCAGCTCTCAATGCTCCTTTCCTGAGATGCTGCACGTGATCGTGGTGCCAGGAGACAGCCGATTCCCGCTCCTCCTGGGTGCTGTGCAAACCTAAGCAGAAGAACAGAAGGGGGAACCCTTCAAACCCCGTTATCAGCCTGGAAGTGCCTGGGAGGAGGGGAGAGAAAAGCGAGTAATCCCAGGCGCTCCCTGGCCGGTAAAGCTCCAGCGCCCTAGGCCTGGGTTGGCAGTCAAGGTCCCCACACCCTGGCCCTGAGCCGCTTTCCAGCCCTCTGCCCCCTACACCTCTCACACCCCTTCTCTCCTGCCTGACCAGAGTCCCCGGCTTCCCTGCACACCCTCTGCACTTCCTCACACTCCTCCCCCACCTAGCTCTCCCTCCCTCCTGTCTGAGACCATCAAAAGCCTGCTGACCCTCAGAGCAGCCCAGTTGGCAGCCTCCCCATAAGTCATCTCCCTCTGGTAACGGCAGGTGCCTACCTCTCCTGAGGTCCTCCCCCTCCTCTCCAGCGCCCCTGCGTGCCTGCACCTCTCTTTCCCTGGCTGCTCTCACCGCTCCTGTTGGGGCAGCAGGGCTCATGTCCTCTTCTCCCCACTCCACAGAGAACCTCCTGAAGGCAGTTTCTCTCTGTCTGGGTGCCCCCATCCCTGGGCTGTGTGGCACAGAGGAGGTTTGACTCCTGTGGTCTGGAGTGTGTAGGGCATCTTCCTCGAAGGAGGGATAGAGGCAGAGGTCTCATGGGGAAACTGAGGCATGGAAAGGGTAAATTATACACCCAAGTTCACCCAGAGAGTCAAGGGCAGAGATGTTTGTCTGAATCCAAAGCCTCGTACCCCCATGTTTCACTGTGTGAGCCAGGCTCCCAAGCACCCGCTCTGGCGATGGGCACAGGGGGAAGGCTGCTGGACAGGGAGCCCCGAGGCCTGGGCTCTAGATCACTGACTCACTCTGTGACCCTGTGCCAGTCTCATTCCATCTCTGGACCTTGGCTTCCTGCTCAGTCCAAGGAGAGGGTAAACTGGATGCCCTCTGATTATCCTTCCTAGGTCAGGGGAGGTCTGGGGATGCAGACCCCAGGCCAGGAACAAAGGCAAGCGTCCAGAAGGTGCAGTGGCCACCAGATTCCAGGATCCCCGCGGCCTCCTAGCCCTGATCAGGGCATGTGATTACAGGGTCAAGGCTGAGATGTGCCCAGCCCTTCAGCCTGCCTCTGCAGACAGGTATGCAGGAGCTGACCTTGCTTCCTTGGCTGCTGCTGGCAGGGCCGGGTGCCCTGTGAGCCCCTGTGTCTCCCCTATAGAAGCCTCCCCTCTGCCCCTCCTGGAACAGGACTCTGCACTCTCTGGGGGAAAGGGGGCTCCCAGATGCAACCACCATACTCCTTCATTCCGTGACTGTTTATCAAGGGCTTGGAATGATGGCAGTGAACAAGACAGACAAACATCCATGTATGTACCAGGGGCGGACACAGATATAAGGAATAAGGAAATACAGAGCATGTCAGAGGGGGATGCATGCCTTGGGGGAAAGTATAGCTGGGGGCAGTAAGGGAGGAGTGCTGGGACTGGCATTGTTACTGTCTTCTACCAGGTGGTCAAGGAAGGCGGGTCTCTCACAGAAGGTGACCTTAGACAGAGCTCTGAAGGAAGGCAGGGGAGTCTGAGTTGGGGATTCTGCAAAGAACTGCCCCAGGCTGAGGGAGCTGCAGGTGAGAGGCTTCAGACAAGAGCCTGGTGGTGGGTGGATATGCAGAGAGGAAGAGGGAGGACCAGAGGAGGTCAGAACGTGACTGTGCTGAAGGGGAGCCAGATGGATCACGGAGGATGCTGTGTGGAGAGTAGGCCAGCAGGCGGGGCCGAGGACGCCCAGGTGGAAGCGGGGCGACTGGGTGAGAGACGATGGCCCCAACCACCCAGGTGACAGTGGAGGTGGGGAGAGCTCTCCTAGCCTGTGCTCAGGTCTGAACAGCGGCTCCACCATTCTCCTCCCCAGGCCCAGCAAGGCACACCCATCTTCATCCCCACCTGGCTGCCAGGTGTGCCCTGTACCTTCACAAACACTGAGGTGGGTGGACAGCCCCAGGTTGGAGTCCTGCCTCAGCTTCTCACCAGCAGGTTGGCTTTGGGCAGGTTATTCACTGTCCCTGAGTTTCAGTTTCCTCCTGTATAAAATGGGCAGAGCAATTCCATCTCAGCAGTGTTGTAGGGTGATGTGTGGAAAGATAGCGGTCTGGAGCCTGCGCACAGCAGATGCTCTGGTTGCAGTCCCAGCCCCTGGTGCTGGCCAAGCGTCCAGTGTTATCCGTGCTGCTCTGCAACAGTGTCCTCCCCCTGTTTCTGATAGCATTGCTTCAGCTCGATTCTATCATTGTGTAAAGCTGGTGACAGAAATTACCAACGTGAATTATTAGCAAGTTTAGGAGATAATAGCACCCAATGGGCAGGCCCCATCCAGACACTTTAGCAAAACCCAACAGAGGTGGGCAGGTCAACACAGGAAAGAGTGGAAGCAGAGCTCCTGGCAACTGGGTCCCCTCAGCTGTTCTTCCCCTTCCTCCTGCCCCCCTACCTCTGCTGTCTTTCCCCACCCCCTCCTGACACCCCTCACCACAAGCATCTTAATTGATCTCATTGTTCTCCAATCCCTAGAGACCTGAGACTCCAGCTGTGCTTAAACAGAACAAAATCTCTTCCAATTTCCCCACCGTTTAAAAGAAAATTGAATTCTTTATCTGCAGCCTGGGGAGGGGAAGAGAGAGGCTAGAGACACACACTCACGTGAACATGCTCGCACACACACAGCACACATAAATAGTAGTCACCCTAGCCCTGCTCCCAAGTTGGCCTGGAAGGCCTTTGTGGACACACCGTCCCCCATTTGGGGGGGTGTCTCGGCTGTACTTCTGGGCCCCTTTAATCTGCTCTTTGGTTCATCTCCAGTCAGAGGGGCCAGGCACTGGGAGGAAGCTGAGCTGGTTGATGGTGATTGACCGGTCAAGTTCCTCTGTCTGTCAGGCCTCAGTGCTCCTCGGATGTGTTGATCTCTTTAATCTAAATATCAATCCGTAAAACCAAAATGGGATGGAATTAGAGGTAGGACAGGTGCTAAGGAGAGAGAGGGAGAACAGAGCTGGCTGCCACCCTGGGCTTCTGGAAGGACCTCGGCTGGGCCTGTGGGTTGGAGGCCGCAGGGGGCTGCCTGAGACTGGCTAGAGCCTGGGTCAGAATGGAGAGCGGGGCTTCCCCAGCTCTGCCCCTGAAGTGGATTGTCCCAGACTTTGTTCACGGTCCAACAGTTTCCCGCCATTTAGTCGCTCGACTACTGGATTTTTGGCAAATTGATCTAAACCCTCGTTTCCCGTCAAGCCTTTGATGCCTCCCTCATTGGCGCCTCCAGAATCCCCCATCCTTGACAGGAGTGGATCTGTCTGCTACTGACCTTTGCCCCTTTGCAAAAAAACCCGGAAGGATGCTGTTGTTTATCATCGTAGGCCTGGTGAGCGGGTGATGTGAGCTTAGTAAATGGCAGGTACTTTACAGAATGTTACTTATCTCTTCTGTACCCATTGTGCAGAAGAAAGAAACAGAGGCCCAGAGTGGTAAGTACCTGTCTGGGGCCAGCCAACAGCGAGTGACCAAGCCAGGATTCCAACCTGGGTCTACCTGATTCCAAAGCCCCTGGGTCCCCCTCCCGTTTGCGGGTCCCCCTCCCGTTTGCCGGTCCCCACCAGGTGCCTGTTCCCACACTGGGCTCCAGCCTATTGTTGGAATCAGCTGTCTCCAGGGTCCAGGGAGATGGGCCCAGCGCTGGCCTCAGAGGCCGGAGTCACGCCATCACTGGGTGACCTTGAGCAGGTCCCTGGCTCCCAGGCCCTGGTGTCCTCATCTGTGAAATGAAGGGATTGTGCTGGCTGCCCTCTAAGGCCCCCTGTGCCAACAACGTGTGACCACCGGCCCCCGACAGCCCCTCCTGCCCTGAGAGCTGTGATTCCCTGCCCTCTGCGCCTGTCAGAGTCCCCCTTCAGTAGGGCTGCTGCTGATTGCTCCTCTCAGGCCGTCGCTCAGAGGACATGAGAGGGAAGAAAATTATCCCCTGGGTGAGGGAACAGTGGGTAGCTGTAAGCGTGGCCAGGGCCAGAATGAGTTCATCAGTGCAGTAAAGCCAATGGCTGTACAAAGTCCACCTGTGCCTTGTGCCAGGAGGGTCAGGAGCCCTGGGATCAGCCGACAGGGGAGGGGCCCAGGCCTGAGAGCTCGTCCTGGGAGCAGGTGGGAGAAAGCCTGAGGGAGCAGGGAGAGGGACCCGCAGAGATTTAGGGAGAAGTTGAGCAGGGCCTGTGGGTTTGGGGTGGCTTAATCTTGCTGCGTAATTCTTGTCAGAGGGGATGACACCTGTGGTTCCTGTCACCTTGTTTCCCTACTGGCTCAAAGTCCCGTATGCCCATTGGTTTGGTTAGTATTTTTCAAACTTTTTCTTACCGTGGTCCATAATAAAAACCACATTTAACTTCATGACCCAGAATACACACTCAAACACACACATCCACGTGTAGAACAAAGCAGTACTTCCCTACTAAGTGTGGTAATACACCCTAGTTGTATTTTATTCTGCTAGGTTTCATTTTTTTATGAGAACTTTAAAGATCTACTATCTTAGCAACTTTCAAATATACAATAAAGTATCATTAACTATAGTCACCATGCTGTACGTTACATCCCCAGGACTTATTGTATAATAAGTTTGTACCGTTTGATCTCCTTCACTCATTTCACCCACCCCCCACCCTTGCCTTTGGCAACCAACAGTTTGTTCTCCGTAGCTATGAGCTCAGTTTTGGTGGTGGTGTTTGTTTAAATTCTATATATAAGGAAGAGCGTATGATACTTGTCTTCCTCTGTCTGACTTATTCCACTCAGCATAATGCCCTCAAGGATGTCCATCCATGTTGTCACAAGTGGCAAGATTTCCTTTTTTATGGCTAATATTCCATTGTATGTATGTGTACTGCATCTCCTTTATGCATTCTCCATCAATGAACACTTAGGTTGTTTCCATATCTGAGCTATTGTATAAAAAAAAAAAAAAAAAGTGTTGCCATCAGCATGGGAGTTCAGATGTCTTTTCAAGTTAGTGTTTTCATTTTCTTCAGATAAATATCCAGAAATGGAATTGCTGGATCATATGGTAGCTCTATTTTTAATTTTTGAGGAATCTCTATACTGTCTTCCACAGTGGCTGCACCAATTTACATACCCACCAACAGTGCGTGAGGGTTCTCTATCCACATTCTCATCAACACTTGTTATTTGTTATCTTTCTGATAATAGCCATTCTAATAGGTATGAGGTGATATCTCATTGTGGTTTTGATTTTCATTTCCCTGATGATTAGTAACGTTGAACACCTTTTCAAGTACCTGTTGGCCATCCGTACATCATCATTGGAAAAATTCCTATTCAGATCCTCTGCCCTTTTTAAAAATATTTATTTATTTGGTTGCACCAGATCTTAGTTGTGGCTCCCTTGCTCCTTAGTTGCGGGCAGGTGGGCTCCTTAGTTGTGGCATGCATGTGGGATCTAGTTCCCTGACCAGGGATCGAACCCAGGCTCCCTGCATTGGGAGCGTGGAATCTTAACCACTGTGCCACCAGGGAAGTCCCCCTCTGCCCATTTTTTAATCAGATTGGGTTTTTGCTAGTGAGTTGTATGTGTTCTATAGACATGGATATGAACCACTTATCAGATATGTGATTTGCAAATATGTTCCCCCATTCAGTAGGTTATCTTTTCGTCTTGTTTGTTTCTTTTGAAGTTTGGAAGCTTTTTAGTTTGATGTACGCCATCTGTTTATTTTTTAATTTGTTGCTTTCCCTTTAAATGTCAAATCCAAAAAAATCATCTCCAAGACTGATGTCAAAGAGCTTCCCACCTGAGGGCTTCCCTGGTGGCGCAGTGGTTGAGAGTCCGCCACTGATGCGGGTTCGTGCCCCGGTCCGGGAAGATCCCACATGCCGCAGAGCAGCTGGGCCTGTGAGCCATGGCCCTGAGCCTGCGCGTCCGAAGCCTGTGCTCCGCAATGGGAGAGGCCACAACAGTGAGAGGCCCGCGTACTGCAAAAAATAAATAATTAATTAATTTAAAAAGAGCTTCCCACCTATGTTTTCTTATGGCTTGAGGTCTTATAAGTCTCTCATCCATTTTGAGTTCATTTTTTAAAATTTTATTAGAGTATAGTTGATTTACAATGTTGTGTTAGTTTCAGGTGTACAGCAAAGTGATTGTTATACATATACATATATTCATTCTTTTTCAGATTCCGTTCTCATATAGGTTATCACAGAATATTGAGTAGAGTTCCCTGTGCTATACAGTAGGTCCTTGTTGGTTATCTACCTTATATGTAGTAGTGTGTATATGTTAATCCTAAACTCCTGATTTATCCCTCCCTGCCACATTTCCCCTTTGGTAACCATAAGTTTGTTTTCGATATCTGAAAGTCTGTTTCAGTTTTGTGAATAAGTTCATTTGCATCATTTTTAAAATGAGATTCCACATCTAAGCATTATCATGTGATATTTCCTTTCTGTGTCTGACTTACTTCACTTAGTATGATAATCTCTAGGTCCATCCATGTTTCCACATATGGCATTATTTTGTTCTTTTTTATGGCTGAGTAATATTCCATTGTATATATGTACCACATCTTCTTTAACCATTCCTCTGTTGATGGATATTTAGGTTGCTTCCATGTCTTGGCTATTGTAAATAGTGCTGCAATGAACATTGGTGTGCATGTATCCTTTTGAACTATGGTTTTCTCCAGATGTATGCCCAAGAATGGGATTGATGGATCATATGATAGTTCTGTTTTTAGTTTTTAAAGGAATCCCCATACTCTTCTCCATAGTGGTAGTACCAATTTACATTCCCACCAGTAGTGTAGGAGGGTTCCCTTTTCTCCACACCCACTCCAGCATTTGTTTGTAGACTTTTTGATGATGGCCATTCTCACTGTTGTGAGGTGATATGTCACTGTAGTTTTGATTTACATTTCTCTGATAATTAGTGATGTTGAGCACCTTTTCATGTGCTTTTTGGCCATCTGTATGTCTTCTTTGGAGAAATGTCTATATAGATCTTCTGCCCATTTTTTGATTGGGTTGTTTGTTTTTTTGATATAGAGCTGCATGAGCTCTTTGTATATTTTGGAGATTAATCCTTTGTCAGTCGCTTCATTTGCAATTATTTTCTCCCACTCTGTGGATTGTCTTTTCATTTTGTTTATGGTTTCATGTGCTGTGCAGAAGCTTTTAAGTTTAACTAGGTCCCATTTATTTTTGTTTTTATTTTTATTACTCTAAGAGGTGGATCAAAGAAGATATCGCTGCAATTTATGTCAAAGAGTGTTCTGCCTATGTTTTCCTCTAAGGGTTTTATAGTGTCCAGCCTTACATTTAGGTCTTTGATCCATTTTGAGTTTATTTTTGTATATGGTATTAGGGAATGTTTTAATTTCATTCTTTTACATGTAGCTTTCCAGTTTTCCCAGCACTGCTTACTGAAGATACTGTCTTTTCTCCATTGTGTTGTCTAGCCTCCTTTGTCATAGATTAATTGACCATAGGTGGGGGGGTTTATTTCTGGGCTTTCTATCCTTTTCTGTTGATCTATATTTCTGTCGTTGTGCCAGTACCATACTGTTTTGATGACTGTAGCTTTGTACTATAGTCTGAAGTCAGGGAGCCTGATTCCTCTAGCTCCGTTTTTTCTTTCTCAGGATTGCTTTGGCTATTCGGGGTCTTTTGTATCTCCATACAAAATTTTAAAATGTTTGCTCTAGTTCTGTGAGAAAAAAAATGCCATTGGTAATTTGATATGGATTGCACTGAGTCTGTAGATTGCTTGGGTAGTATAGTCATTTTGAAAATATTGATTCTTCCAATCCAAGAACATGGTATATCTTTCTGTCCGTTTGTGTCATCTTCAATTTCTTTCATCAGCATTTTATAGTTTTTCAGAGTACATGTCTTTTGTCTTCTTAGGTAGGTTTATTCCTAGGTATTTTATTCTTTTTGATGCCATGGGAAAAGGAATTGTTTCCTTAATTTCCCTTTCTGATCTTTCATTGTTAGTGTATAGGAATGCAGGAGATTTCCGTGTATTAATTTTGTATCCTGGAAATTTACTGAATTCATTGATGAGTTCTAGTGGTTTTCTGGTAACATCTTTAGGATTTTCTATGTATAGTATCATGTCATCTGCAAACAGTGGCCCTTCTTTTCCAATTTAGATTCTTTTTGTTTCTTCTCTGATTGCCATGGACTTCCAAAACTATGTTGAATAAAAGTGGCAACAGTGGACAACCTTGTCTTCTTCCTGATCTTAGAGGGAATGCTTTCAGCTTTTCACTGTTGAGAATGTTAGCTGTGGGTTTGTCATCTATGGCCTTTATTATGTTGGGGTTTTTGGGGTTTTTTTTTTTGTTGCTTTTTCTGCGTTTATTGATATCATATATTAAGAGAATAAAAGGAAAAATTAAATTAGTTAATTTTTGAATGTTAAGTCAAACCTGCATACCTGGGATAAAACCTAGTATGTGATGTATTGTTGAATTTGATTTGCTATTATTTTATTAAGAATTTTGGGGTTTATATTCATAATCTTTTTTATGGTAATGTCTTTCTCAGGTTTTGGTATTACATTTATCTTTGTCTCATAAAACGAGTTTATTAGTAATCCCTTCGTTATGTTTTAAAAAGTTTGCATGAGATGGGTCTTATTTCTTCTTGGATATTTGATGGGATTCACTGGGGTTACCATCTGGTCCTGGAATTTTCTTTGGGGGAAGCTTTAGATTCATTTTCCTTAATAGATATAGGTGTATTCAGATTTTTTTGTTATTTTTCATGTGAATTTTGGTAACTTTCGGGGGGGGGATTTGTCCTTTCATCTCAGTTTTTGAAATTTTTAGCATAAAGTTGTTCATAGCATTCTTTTTATTATCCTCTAATGTCTGTGGGGTCTGTGCTGGTAATCTTTTTCATTCCTCCTTTTGGGGTTTTCTCTTTTTCCTTGATTAGCTAGAAGTTTGTCATTTTTGTTTATAAGTTCAAAGAATCAACTTTTGGCTTTGTTACTTTTCTCTATTATTTATTTTCTATTTTATTGACTTCCCTCTTATTATAATTCTTTTTTACTTTGTTTTTTTTAGTTTCTTAAGATGGAATCTTAGGTCATTGATTTTAGATTTTTCTTCTAATATAAGTATTTAAAGTGCTGGATTTTCATCTAAGCATTCATAAGTTGTATCAAGAAAAATTGATATTCAGTACATTCTTTGTCATTTAGTTTAAAATTTTTTCATTTTATTCTTTATTGAAGTATAGTTGAATTACAATATTGTGTTAATTACTGCTGTACAAAGTGTCTCAGTTATACATATAGATATATTCATTTTTCATATTCTTTTCCATTATGGTTTATCGCAGGATATTGAATACAGTTCCCTGTGTTATACAGTAGGACCTTGTTGTTTATCCATTCTGTATATACCAGTATGCATCTGCTAATCCCAAACTCCCAATCCAACCGTCTCCCATCCCCCTCCCCCTTGGCAACCACCAGTCTATTCTCTATTCTGTTTCTGTTTCATAGATAGGTTCATTTGTGTCATCTTTCAGATTCCACATAAAAGTGATATCATATGTATTTGTCTTTCTCTTTCTGACTTGCTTCGCTTAGTATGATACTCTCTAGTTGCATCCATGTTGCTGCAAATGGCATTATTTCATTTTTTATGGCTGAGTAATATTCCATTGTATATATGTACCACATCTTCTTTATCCATTCGTCTGTCAGTGGGCATTTAGGTTGTTTCCATGTCTTGGCTATTGTGAACAGTGCTGCTATGAACATAGGGGTGCATGTATCTTTTTGAATTACAGTTTTGTCTGGATATAAGTATGGCCTTTATTGTGTTAAGGTAAGTTCCCTCTGTGCCCACTTTCTGGAGAGTTTTTTTTTTATCATAAATGGGTGTTAAATTTTATCAAAAGCTTTTTCTGCATCTACTGAGATGATCGTGTGGTTTTTATTCTTCAGTTTGTTAATGTGGTGTATCACACTGATTGATTTGAGTATACTGAAGAATCCTTGCATGCCTGGGATAAATCCCAGTTGATCATGGTGTATGATCCTATTAGTGTACTGTTGGATTAGGTTTGCTAGTATTTCGTTGAGTTTTTTCTGTGTCTATGTTCATCAGTGATATTGGCCTGTAATTTTCATTTTTCATGGTATCTTTGTCTGGTTTTGGTATCAGGGTGATGGTGGCCTCATAGAATGAGCTTGGGAGTGTTCCTTCCTCTGCAGTTTTTTGGAAGAGTTTAAGAAGGCCAGGTGTTAACTCTTCTCTAAATGTTTGATAGAATTCGTCTGTGAAGTCATCTGGTCCTGGATTTTTGTTTGTTGGAAGTTTTTAAATCATAGTTTCAATTTCATTCCTTGTGATTGGTCTGTTCATGTTTTCTATTTCTTCCTGGTTCAGTCTTGGAAGGTTGTAGCTTTCTAAGAATTTGTCCATTTCTTCTAGGTTTTCCATTTCATTGGCATATAGTGGCCTGCAGTAGTCTTTTATGATCCTTTGTACTTCTGTGGTGTCCATTGTAACTTCTCCTTTTTCATTTCAAATTTTATTGATTTGAGCCCTCTCTTTTTTTTCTTGATGAGTCTGGCTAAATGTTTATCAATTTTGTTTATCTATTCAAAGAAACTTTTGAATAGCTTTTAGTTTCATTGATCTTTTCTATTGTTTTCTTTATCTCCATTTCATTTATTTCTGCTGTGAACTTTATGATTTCTTTCCTTCTACTAACTTTGGGTTTTCATTGTTCTTCTTTCTCCAGTTGCTTTAGCTGTAAGGTTAGGTTGTTTATTTGAGATCTGTCTTGTTTCCTGAGGTAAGATTGTCTTGCTACAAACTTCCCTCTTAGAACTGCTTTTGCTGTGTCCCAAGGTTTTGGATCATCGTGTTTTCATTGTCAGTTGTCTCCAGGTATTTTTTGATTTCCTCTTTGAGCCCTTCAGTGATCCATTGGTTGTTTAGTAACTTATTGTTTAGCCTCCATGTGTTGGTGTTTTTTATAGGTTTTTTTTTTTTGTAGTTTATTTCTAATCTCATAGCATTGTGGTCTGAAAGGATGCTTGATATGATTTCAGTTTTCTTAAATTTACCAAGGCTTGATTTGTGGCCCAAGATGTGATCTATCCTGGAGAATGTTCCATGTGCACTTGAGAAGAAAGTGTATTCTGCTGCTTTGGGATAGACTCTTCTATAAATATCAGTTAAGTCCATCTGGTCTAATGTGTCATTTAAGACCTGTGTTTCCTTATTGATTTTCTGTCTGGATGATCTGTCCATTGATGAAAGTGGGGTGTTAAAGTCCCCCATTTTTATTGTGTTACTACTGATTTCTCCTTTTATGGCTGTTAGCATTTGCCTTATATATTGAGGCGCTCCTATGTTGGGTACATATATATTTCCAATTGCTATATCTTCTTCTTGGATTGATCCCTCAATCATTATGTAGTGCCCTTCTTTGTCTCTTGTAATAGTCTTTATTTTAAAGTCTATTTTGTCTGATGTGAATATTGCTCCTCTAGCTTTCTTTTGATTTCCATTTGCATGGTATACCTTTTTCCATTCCCTCACTTGCAGTCTGTATGTGTCCCTAGATCTAAAGTGGGTCACTGGTAGACAGCATATATCCGGGTCTTGTTTTTGTGTCCATTCAGCCAGTCTATGTCTTCTGGTTGGAACATTTACTCCATTTTTATTTATTTAATTATTGATATATATGTTCTTATTGCCATTTTGTTAATTGTTCTGGATTTTTTTTTTTTTTTTTTTTTTTTTTAACCACGCCACCAGGGAAGCCCCCTGGATTTGTTTTTGAAGGTCTTTTTTTTCCCTTCCTCTTTTGTTCTCTTGTGATTTGATGTGTATCTTTAGTGTTGTTTGGATTGGTTTTTCTTTTTTTTGTGTGTAGATTTTTGGGGGGATTGTAGATTTTTGGTTTGTGGTTCCCATGAGGTTTTGATATAACAGTCTGTATATGTACAAGATTGTTTCAAGATGCTGGTCTCTTAATTTACAGTGCATTTCCAATATCCTGTATTTGTACTCTCCTTTTCTCACAGTTGCTGGTTTTGATGTCATATTTGTGTGTGTGTGATTTCTTACCTTTGCGTTATGTTTGCCTTTACCAGTGAGCTTTCCCATTCATAATTTTCTTGATTCTAGTTGTGGCCTTTTCTTTTGCACCTAGAGAAGTTCCTTTAACATTTGTTGTAAAGCTGGGTTTGTGGTGCTGAATTCTCTTAGATTTTGCTTGTCTAAGCTTTTGATTTCTCTGTCAAATCTGAATGAGAGCCTTGCTGGTTAGAGCATTCTTGGTTGTAGGTTTTTTTCTTTTTCATCACTTTAAGTATATCATGCCACTCTCTTCTGGCCTGCAGAGTTTCTGCTGAAAAATCAGCTGATAACCTTATGGGGATTCCCTTGTATATTGTAGCTTTTCCCTGTTGCTTTTAATATTTTTTCTTCATCTTTAATTTTTGGTCAGTTTGATTAATATGTGTCTCAGCATGTGCCTCTTTGGGTTTATCATATGTGGGACTCTCTGTGCTTCCTGGACTTGAGTGTTTCCTTTCCCATGTTAGGGAAGTTTTTGGGTATAATCTCTTCAAATATTTTCTCAGGCTTGTTTTGTCTCCTCTTTCTGGAACCCCTATAATGTGAATGTTCATGCATTTAATGTTGTCCCAGAGGTCTCTGAGACTGTCCTCATTTCTTTTCATTCCTCTGTTCCATGGCAGTGATTTCCATCATTCTGTCTTCCAGCTCATTTATTTGTTCTTCTGCCTCAGTTATTCTGTTATGGATTCCTTCTAGTGTATTTTTCATTCCAGTTATTGTATTGTTCATCTCTGTTTGTTTGTTCTTTAGATCTTCTAGCTCTTTGTTAAACTACTTTTGTATCTTCTCAATCTGTGCCTTCATTCTTTTTCTGAAGATCTTGGATCACCTTTACTATCATTACTTTGAATTCTTTTTCAGGTAGGTTGCCTATCTCCTCTTCATTTCGTTGTTCTTGTGCGTTTTTATCTTGTTCCTTTGTCTGGAACATATTTCTTTGCTATCTCATTTTGTCTAACTTTCTGTGTTTGTGGTCTCCTTTCCACTGGCTCCAGGATCATAGCTCTTCTTGCTTCTGGTGTCTGTCTCCTCATGGTTGAGGTTAGTCCTGGGGCTTGTGTAGGCTTCCTGGTGGGAGGGATTGGTGCCTGCCCACTGGTTGATGGAGCTGAGTCTTGTCCCTCCATTGGGCACGGCCATGTCAAGGGTTGTGTTTAGAGGTGGCTGTGAGCTCAGTATAACTTTAGGCAGCCTGTATGCTGATGGGTGGGACTGTTCTCCTATCCTGCTGGTTGTTTGGCCTGAGGCATTCCAGCAGTGGAGCCTGTAGGCTGCTGTAGGTCTCGATGCCAAAATGGCGAATTCTGGAAGAGCTCGTGCCAATCAGTATTCTCTGGGGCCTCTGCCACCAGTGTCCTTGTCCCCTCAGTGAACCAGAGCTGACCCCCACTTCCCCAAGAGACCCTCCAAGGTTCATAGGTAGAACTAGCCCAGGCTCCTATAGAGTCACTGCTTTGTGCTGGGTCCCAGTGTATGTGAAACCTTGTGTGAGCCCTCTAAGAGTGGAGTGTCTTTTTACCCCAGTCCTGTGGAGCTCCTGCACTCAAGCCCAGCTGGCCTTCAAAGCCAAATGCTCTGGGGAATTCCTTGGCAGCCCAGTGGTTAGGACTCAGCACTCTCACTGCCAGGGCCCTGGGTTCGATCCCTGGTCATGGAATTAAGATCCTGCAAACCATACAGCACAGCACCCCCCCCCCCAAAAAAAAGCCAAATGCTCTGGGGATTCCTCCTCCTGATGCCAGACCCTCAGGCTGGGGGGCCTAACGCGGGGCTCAGGACTTTAACTTTTGTGGGAGAACCTCTGCAATATAATTATTCTCCAGTTTGTGGGTTGCCCACCTGGGCAGTATGGGATTTGATTGTCACAAAAGTGCCCCTCCTACCGTCTCGTTGTGACTTTGTCTTTGAATGTAAAATATCTTTTTTGTTAGGTTCGAGTCTTTTTTGTTGATGGTTGTTCAGCAGTTAGTTGTGATTTTGATGTTTTCATGAGAGGAGGTGAGCTCAAGTCCTTCTACTCTGCCATCTTTTTCAGAATTGAGGGGCTGATTTTAGCTTTGATGCTGGCTGTCTCTTTCCTCAGCGTGTGTTGGCCGTTATCGCTTTGATATGGGGTGTGCAGGTGCAGTGGTCCCTGAACACTCCTGGGACAGTGGGGCGGCCCTTGGTGCCTGCTCACGGGTCTCCTAGGGGTGGCTGCTCTCTGCGCACTCCCAGGATAGCAGTGCAGCACTTGGTGCCTGCTTGCAGGTCTCATACCGGTGGCCCGTGCCCACTTCTGGAGCCCAGAATAGCAGCAACAGCTCATGCACACCCCCAGAGCTCCTGTAGGTGGTGTCCTGTTGCCTGGGAATACTCACAGGGAAAGAAGCTCTTACAGTCATCCTGCCCCTCTCCTCATGCACCCCCCCCCCCCGAGTCTGACCTCTGAAGCCTGCACTTCAGCACCCAGCCCCCACCTACACCGACAGATGAGCGTCTGGGGCTGGGGAGTGCAGGGCGGCAAGTTACAGTGCAAGTTACTCTCTGTTTTGCCTTCTGCAAACTGGTGGCTGTGCTCTCCTCCTGGGCTCCGAAGTTCCCCTCTATTCAGGCTGATCTACCTGCTGTTGCAGGGACTCTCCAGGGTGCAGGAACATTTCCTCCTTCACAGCTCTCTGCCTGGGGCACAGGCCCTGTCACCAATTCCTTTCTTTTTCTTTTTCCTCTTGTCCTACTTGGTTACATGGAGGTTTTCTTACCCTTTCAGAAGTCTGAGGTCTTCTGCTGTCATTCAGTAGATGTTCTGTGTGAATCGTTCCACTTGTAGATGTGTTTTTTTTTTTTACATCTTTATTGGAGTATAATTGCTTTACAATGGTGTGTTAGTTTCTGCTTTATAACAAAACGAATCAGTTATACATATACATATGTTCCCATATCTCTTCCCTCTTACGTCTCCCTCTCTCCCACCCTCCCTATCCCACCCCTCCAGGCGGTCACAAAGCACCGAGCTGATCTCCCTGTGCTATGCACCAAACGTAAGGTAGATAGCTAGTGGGAAGCTATGTTTGGTAGTGTATATATGTCTATGCCTCTCTCTTGCTTTGTTACCCTGAGAAAACCATAATTCAAAAAGAGTCATGTACCAAAATGTTCATTGCAGCTCTAATTACAATAGCCCGGAGATGGAAACAACCTAAGTGTCCATCATCGGATGAATGGATAAAGAAGATGTGACACATATATACAATGGAATATTACTCAGCCATAAAAAGAAATGAAATTGAGCTATTTGTAATGAGGTGGATAGACTGAGAGTCTGTCATACAGAGTGAAGTAAGTCAGAAAGAGAAAGACAAATACCATATGCTAACACATATATATGGAATTTAAGGGAAAAAATGTCATGTAGATGTGTTTTTAATGTTTCGGCAGGAGAAGGTGAGCTCCCCATCCTACTCCTCCACCATCTTGATCCCTATCCCCATTTTGAGTTAATTTTGTGTATGGTATAAGATAGTGGTCCAGTTTCATTCTTTTTCACATGGCTGTCCAGTTTTCCCAGCACAATTTACTGAAGAGATTGTCCTTTCCCATTTGTATAGTCTTACCTCCTTGTCATGAATTAATTGACTATATATACGTGGGTTTATTTCTGGGCTCTTTATTTTGTTCCATCGATCTGTGTCTCTTTTTATGCCAGTACCGCACTGTTTTGATTCCTATAGTTTTGTAGTTTGAAATCGGGGAACATGATGCCTCCAGCTTTGTTCTTCTTTCTCAAGGTTGCTTTGGCTATTGGGGGTTTGTTGTGGTTCCACACAAATTTTAGGATTGTCTGCTCTGTTTCTGTGAAAAATTCCATTGGAATTTTTTTTTTTTTTGCGGTACACTCTCACTATTGGGGCCTCTCCCTTTGCAGAGCACAGGCTCCGGATGCGCAGGCTCAGCGGCCATGGCTCACAGGCCCAGCTGCTCCGCGGCATATGGGATCTTCCCAGACCGGGGCACGAACCCGTGTCCCCTGCATCGGCAGGTGGACTCTCAACCACTGCACCACCAGGGAAACCCTCCATTGGAATTTTGATAGGGATCGCATTGAATCTGTAGATTGCTTTGGGTAGTATGGAAATTTTAACAATATTAATTTTTCAGTACATGACCATGGAATATCTTTCCATTTATTTGTGTCGTTTTCAGTTTCTTTCATCAATGTCTTACAGTTTTCACCCTAGTATTTTCTGTTTCATCCTACTAGATTTCTTTTTTATTTTTTTAATGATAGTCATGACCCACTAAATTGATTTTATGACCAATTAACATATGGTAACCTAAGAAGGAATCTTCTCCCCTAATGTAATGATGATGATAATGATATCTCATGTTTCTCAAGTGCTCACTACAGGGGGCAGAGTGATAAAGACCCCAGCCTCCAGACTTACACGATCCAGGTTTATTCTGATTCACCCATTTCTGAGCTCTATGACTTTGAATAGGTTACTTGTATCGGCAATGACTCAATACAGCTACCACTAACACAAACCCCCCAAATCTTTTCTTAAACAAAATCAAAGTGCATTTCTCTCACATTTAAAAGCTGTTTAGAGGTAAGCAGCCTTGGTTGCTTCCTTCAGGTTCTCTCCTTCACCATTCCTAGCGTATGGCCCTCATCTCCATGATCCAAAATGGTTGCTAGAGCTCCAGCCTTCACATCCAGATTCCAAGCTGCAGAATGGAGAAAATGAGACAAAGCACTCTCATTTCCTTTTAAGGAGACTTCCAAAGGAAATGCCTTGCAAACTTCTGCTTTCATCTCGTTGGCCAGAACTTAGTTGTGTGGCTGTGCTTAGCTGCAAAGGAAGGTGGGAAATGTAGTATTTTAGCTAGGTAGTGTTCTACCCCCTAAAAAGCATGGTTTCTGTTCAGCTGAGAAAGGGAGTATAGATGTTTAAGTCTCTGCCAAATAACCTGTGTGTGCCTCAGTTTCCTCTCTTGGAAAATGGTGATCACGATAGCTCCATATGGATTTGTTGTGGGGATTCAAGGGGATAATGTAAAGGACTTGGCAAAGCACCTGACGTGGAGTAGGTGCTAAACAAATAACAGGCACTAGTATTGAGTACCTGGTGCCAAACTGACCCCCTTCTGTGTGTTATCTCATCGAATCCCCATGACAGCCCGTTGAGGTAGAAATTAATATCCTTATCTTATAGATGAGAGCCCTGAGATTCAGAGTACTTAGCTGCTTGCCAAAGGTCACACCTGTGGAGGGGGCAGAGCGGAGGCATGAACCCTTGTCTCTAGGATACCAACGTCCTTCCCCTTCACCATGAGGCAACACAGCCTCCTCATGAAGACTGAAACCCTCCCTGAGACTCCCCTGGTGAAACTATGGGGCCAAGAGGTATGACAGGTTGGAAACTGAACTTGACCGACTGACGTCCAAGCTGAACCCAAGGCCCAGACCCCCCTCTGTCTGCCCAGCCACCTGTAGGGGGTACCCCCTGCCCAAAGGAGAAACAGGACCAGGACACACACACACAAAAAAAAAGCCCTTTAGGCTCCCATTGTAACAAGACCTGCAACCTTCGGGTCAGAAGGTCAGGGACTTCAAGTTGCTGAAGGACCCTGGGTAAACCCCTTTCCTCCATGAACCTCAGTTTCTCTATGGAGAGAAGGCTGCTGGACCCTCTCCCCATTCTGGGACATTTTTAGAACAACGTGGCTAGAATGTTTTGAACTCCTTGGGAAGCAAGTCTTTATAAATGAGATATGCTGCTCTCCTGTCAGGGCATTTCTCAGTCTGAGTTAGAACATTCTAAATACCGGAGGTGGGATGGGCAGAGGAGTGAGTGAATCCAAATGTCTGTGGACAGAGGCTGCTTCTCGGGCGTGAATGCTCCCAGCACGCCCTCGCCAGCCTGCGCTGATACACAAAATCTGATTGTCTTACCGTCAAGCCCTGGGCTGGACTGGCCCATGTGAGTGAGGGGCTGGGGCTGTAGCCCTCTGCTGGTCTCAGGATCACGGGTGATTTATAGTTCCTTTGTCTGACTTTGACCTTAATTTCTTCTGTCGTTGTGGGGCTGTAAAATTCTTTAGGGACCTGCAGGCGGAGTGGTGGAGATGTCAGGCGGGCAACTGTGTGGGTATTTAATCTATCAGATGTGTGGCTTGCCATTTAGGGAGACAACAGGAGGATGTGGAATCAAAATGGTTCATTAGTGAGCTGCACGTGATGGCCCAATCGGAGCCCGCCAATGGCAGCAGGCACGGGGGCGTGTCACCCGGCTCTAAGTCACCTTGAGTGAGGATGTGTCCTGGCACATGGGTGGGGACCAGTCCCCACCCAGGTACCTCTCCTCACCTTTCCACTAGGCCTGGAGCTGCCTGTTGCACCCCATGGGGGCAGGGAAGAAGAGGGAGGGGGTCAGACTCCGGGCAGGGATACAGTGGTGAGGTCCAGCAGTGGGGGGAGGTGTTCCCAGCCATGGTTTGGCTACATCCCCAGGGGGCTGATTGGACTGTCTTTTCTTCCTCCTTCCATCTCCTCTGCACACAAGGCCCCACTTAACTGAGGCTCGGCCGCAGTGTCTGTCCCCACATCTCTCTGGCACCCTCCCCTTCTCATCCTCTACCACATAATCCCAGCCTGATAACTGGCCCCAGAGAGGCCTCAAGACCCTTCTGACTGTGAACATCTCGTTCACTCCCAGCCACCCTCCTGCATCCCCGGGAAAATGGTTTTCTGCATCCCACTCTTCTTTGTTTGATGATCAGATGATGATCAGATTTTTCTTTTTTTAAAGGCACTCAGTTGAGTCTTCCTCAAATCCAATGGCATAAAAGAAGGGGCAGCATTGTAGAAGGGCTAGGAGCGGAATTTTTTTCCTCTTTGATTTGTGTGTGCGAGTATCAGACAGACGAGGGTTCGAGTCCCAACTCTGCCGGTGACCAACTCCAGGACCCTGAGCCCGCTAACAGCCATCCCTGAGCCACTGGCCACTCTGAGTGCCTTGAGGGCTGGGAACATACTGCCAGGCTCACCGTTGCGTGTCCAGTGTCCAGCCTGAGGCTTGTGTCTAAGGTCTGGCTCTCCAGAAGCAGACCCCGAGACAAGGACTCAAGGACCGGCAGTTTACTTGGGAGGTGACCCCAGGAAACTCAGGTGGGAGTGGGAGGTGAGACGAGATCACTCAAGGGGGCGCCGTGAAGCCGGTTATCACGGGGGCTTCTGGACCTCTGTCCGCTGGGAAATCAACGGGAGGGCTGTGTCTGAGCTATCCAAGCTCAGGGCGAGGAGGCTGGGGTATTGGTCCATCGACTTCTAGCCCCCATTGAGTGGGGACAGCTTCTGGGGAAGTGGACACCCCCTCATTCCAACTGCTCCTTTGAGAAGGAAGCTCACAGGCCAAGAGAGGCATGGACGCTTCCACTAAAGCAGCCCCTGGTGTGTGGAGGTGGGCACAGGGGGGCGTGTGTGGCACCAGTAACTTCTGCCCCAGCTGGGAACTTTGCACACTCATAAGAAAAAGGTAGTATTAGTACTTATCTCATGGAGTGGGAGTGGAAATGAAATGTGCTAATACATGTAGATTTCTTAGAATAAATCCTGGGACCCAGTAAGGACTAAACAAGAGTGAGCTGTGTTACTCGTTTTGCAGTCATATCAGCTGGAGTTGCTTCATCTGTAAAACGGGACTGTGACCCCATCTTGCTGGTTGCTTGCAGGATTAGGGACAAATCGTGTCACGTTTCTCACACAGTGCCAGGCCAGGCCCATAGCTTGACACTCAGCAAGGCAGTGGTTGCACTTATCCCCCTGCCTCCGGGGGACCCCATGCTTGTTCTGCAAGCTGGCCTGGGGACCACCAGGCAGTGCCAGGCATGGGACGCAGGCAGCTGCGGCCACCCAGACAGCCCTTGACATCCCGCCATTGCTTTCCTGTGACAACTCCTTTAAGCACAGAGCCGCTGGCCAGAGCAATTTGCTCCCCATCAATTTTTATTTCCAGGTTTTAAAATAAGATAGAAATAAAGAAGGGGGTGGAGGAGCCCAAGAACAACACTGTATCTTCAATAACAAGCAAGCCGGGGACCCCACACCTTGAGTGCACCTGTCAGCCCAATTCTCATCCCTCCCCAGCCACAGAAGGACACGTTAATAGGCGGGGCTCAGGTCTGGCCCCCATTGGAGCACCCTCTCCGGTAGGGCTCAGTGCCACTTCTCCTCCCCCTCCACCCGGCCAGCTGCTGGCACAGCCCAGGCGGGAGGGCCAGGCTGAGAGAGGGCTCAGCAGGAGCATGTCTGCGGAGGACTGGAAACAGTGAGTGGTCAGAATCAGGGGTGGATAGACAAGTACTGGCTCCACTTAGACAGCGGCTCCTATGTGCCAGGCACTGGTCTAAAGCATGTTGCTTCAGTACCTTCTAAAATCCCACTCCAACTCCATGAGACAGGTACTATTATTAGCCCCATTTTACAGATGAGGAAACTGAGGGTTAGAGTGGATGTTACTGTAGTTGTTGGCAGATGGGCCAGGAGAGGAGGTCAGGGGCCACAGAGGCTGGCCCACATCAGGCCTCAGGGGCATGGCAAGCAGTTTGGGCTTTGTCTTCAATGCCCCGGGAGCCTTCTAAGCTGGAGAATGGTGTCTCGTGTGGTCAGACATCCCCTCTGGCCCTGGTGGAAGATGGGCTGCTAGCACCAGAGGAGGAGCGGGCAGATGGGTCAGGAGGCTGTGCACATAGGCCGTGAAGCCCAGTGTCTTCCTCAAAGTCCCACAGCTGGATGGTTGGGCAGAAGCTGGACCAGAACCCAGATCTCACGCTCCCATTTTGAAGGGATTTTCATGACCCTACACAGAGCCACACATCCTTTTGAGGCCCTTGGTGCCTGGTCTTGTACTGTGCCTCCCAGGGAGAAGCAGGTTTCTGACCCTCCAGGGGCAGAGAGCCCAACAGACATAGCAGAGAGACTTTACTCACATCCCACTGTTTGCTGACTCCCATAGGGAAGGTGGGGCTGAGAGAGATCCTGAGGCCTTCTCTGCACTCGGTACTATGAAAGATGAGTGATGCGGCTTGGGCATGTGTGATGGAGTGGTGGCCATCCACCCCAGGTCCACAATGGAACGTGAGGGAGCCCCACCACCCACCGAGTCCCCACCCTTTCCTAACTGCCCTCCCACTCAGCGACTCACCTGACCGTGTGCTCTGAGTCTCTGTCCCCAGCCTCCCCAGTAGCACCCTTTTGTCCTAAGGCCTTCTGCACACTCAGAAGACCGAGAGCCGGACCAAGGGCTTTCCTGAATGCATCTTTCTTCCTATGACCCGCAGCCTCCCCGGGATCTCTCCTGTACCCTCTGCTTCACTCCCTGGTCCCACTGCCTTCTTATCCCTACACGAAGTCCAATGGGAGACATTTCCTTACAGATGCTATCATTTCTTCTCCCAGGAGTGTGACATCCCCCCTGGCCAGGGATCCCCAGGAAGGTGCTCAGAGTAGCAGCTTCCAACCAAACCTTATTTTACCCACCCAGCACTCACCATGCCCTCACCCATCACCCCTGGCTTCCTACTCAGATTAGATAGCTTCCTTCTGAGAGGACGAGGGAAACTGACACACCGAGCGTTTGCCTGGAAGTGTGGGGCAGTCCAGATGATACTTCCTGGCCATTGGCTTCTACCTCGCATCCTAGAGAGAAGCTGAAACACTCGTCCACAGCATAGGAGGGAGTGTGGGAACAGGGGACAAGACCGGGCCCCATGGGCCTAATCAGGCCAAGTGGAGGTCACCCCAGCCTCTGGGCTACCAGGTTCCTCCAGAGGAGTACCTCCTGCCTCCCACCAGCCTCCCCAGAGCTTGCAAGAGTGCAGTTAATCTCACGTAGTTTAAGGAGTTATTCAGAGGAGCTCAGCAAATGATGAATGTGGAAATCACTACCAGTGAAGCACTGGGGCTCCGTGGAGCTGTTTAAAAATGCATTCTCCCGTGTAAATTTCTGCTCCATCAATCCTTATGACATGTCAAACATTGCTGTTGTTTCCTGAACAAATTGTACCGTGTGCCCTTCTCTGCAGATTTGTGCACGGGAGCAGAACTGCTCGCCGGTGCCCGCTGCCTGCCACGTTTGCTTGGGACCCAGGGCCGCTGGGAAGTCAGCTGGGTCCGCCTTGCTTCAGAGCAGAAGCCCCGTGCGGGGCATCCGGGCGAGCGTGCGTGACGGGGGTGTGGACGCCGGAGGGGAGTGACTGAGTGCGTGCCTGCCAGCTGCCGGCCTGCAGGGAGAGGTGCACAGGTGGCTGGGGAAGGGGCGTGGAGGGGTCCCCGGGGATGAGGCTCAGGTGGGCGTGGGGGCTGCTTGAGACTGAGGGTGGGTGCAGATGTGCATGAGTTTCTGCGTGTGAGTACGTAGCAGGTTGGGATCCACCTGAGACAGAGGAAAAGAGAGAAGGTTTCTGTGAGAGTATGTGAGGGTAGGGGTGGGACAGGGAGGTATTGGGGGCTGCCTGAGACACAGAAAGGAAGAGAGAGAGAGAGGGTGTGTGTGTGTGTGTGTGTGTGTGTGTGTGTGTGTGAAGAGAGAGAGAAGTAGGTAGGGAAGCGAGAGGGCACAGGTAGACAAAAGAAGACACAGGGCAGGACTTTCTAGCTATAAAGAAGGGTACAGGGTGTTTAGAAACCTGAGAGAGGAGGGCATCTGACCCAGGGAGGGGATCAGGGGGCCAGCGTGCAGCAGCGGCATCCGATGAGCAGCAGTTGGAGGCAGACCCAGCAGGAGGCCAGAGCAGGTGGGGGTCAGGTCGGGGCATAAGGCCCAACGTCAGCAGATGGGCGTCTGCAAGGCCATGATGAGGGACAACAGGGAGGTGCAGGGATCCATGGGGATGGTGTGTCGGCAAGGCAGATTCAGGGCAAATGAATGGAAGATGGTGAGAGATGGCCACTGTTTGTTGTCAGAACAGGCTGGGTCAGAAGGGGGCTCTTGGGAGGAGACAAAGAGACAAGAGGACCTGATCGTTGTTGAAATGGTGGATTCCTGGGAATGGGCATGAGATGTTGTGATGAGCATCAGAGGGCAGGGAGCTGGGCTGAGCATAGAGCCCTGGCATCCAAGTTGAAGGAAGAGCTATATCCACAGGGTGCTGGGTGAAGAGCCCTGCAAGGGTCAGAAGGGTGCCCACAGCCAGCCAGCCTGCCCCGGCCTTTAGCAGATGACAGCCTCCCCCAGTCTAGGCCCTGAGCCACCTGCACACACCAAGACCAAGCTTGGGTGGGATGGGATTGGGGGGAACCTTTGAGGATGAAGGATCTTGGCTAAGGGCCTGCATCCTGGGAAATGACATCCAGGGACCCCTGCATCCCCTGCTTATGGGCACAAGCAGAATTGCTGGAGCCCACCCACTCAAGACAGACTGGGGGCAGAGCCTGTGACAAGAAGGAAAAGACTGCCTGTTGGGGCCTCATCTACAGGGTGAGCACGGTGACCTGGTAGGAGCACCCTGGATCCCATGGCTGAGCTCTCAAACTGCAGGAGGACGCCCCTCCTCCAGCCCCGCCAATGGGGGAGGGGAGTGTTTGAGAGCACCTGCCTTGCAGTTGACTGTATTGGGTTCATGTCCTGGTACCATGGCTGTTTGACCTTGGGCAAGTTGATTGACCTTTCTGAGCCTCAGTTCCCTCCATCTGTAAAATAGAAATAATACTGGTGCTTCCCAAAGGGGAGGACTTCCCGAAAGTCCTTCCTATGGGACTTTTGGGAAGACAGAGTGAACTAAAGCATGAGAAATGCTGGGCACAGTGCCTGACACTGTGAGTAAGTGCTCAAAGGGAAATGGCAGGGGGTCATTTGAGCCCCTCCCACCCCATATAGCCAGGGGAAAGTCGGATGTTTCTGACAGGAGCCTGGCTGGTCTGGGGATGTGGCTATTCCTCCACTGCAGGCTCACCTTGTCTTAACCTTTGGAATTCTCCCCCCCGCTGTGTGTATTTATTTTTTTCTTTTTTGTCAGCAGAAGAAAATTACACTTTTGCCGGCATTGTCCATCACAGAAATAAGCACTTGAGGATGCAATTATAAAGGCCCAAATGAGGGAATTCGTTCTGCTGGTAATGCCAGTGTTGAGGAGAATCGGAGGAGATGCCTTATAAATCAGGCGCTGGGCAGCAGCCAGTCCCGGCGGCACCCTCTCCCATGAGCTGACCGCGGGGACAGATGCTGGACCCGCCGGCCGGTCTTCCTGGGCTGCAGACGCTTCCACTGGGGGAGACAGAGACATTCTGAGCCGCCTCCAGGCCTCAGTGAGAGCGGTTCTCACCAGGACCTCCCAGGCTTCTCCGTGTCCAGCCCGTGACTGTCCTGTAGACCCAGATACACTGTGCCAAAGATCTTCTCCAGGGCTAGTCAACCTAAGATAGCAACCCAGTCACCCGCTAGCCCATTTTCTGCTGTATTTCCCCACAGTTCTTACCACTGTCTGAAATGGTTGTTTAGCTATTGCTCTCCTCCATTATTGTCTGCCTCCCCTTTCTGATTATAAGTCACGTTCCAGCAAGGGCACTGTCATGCTGATGGCTGTGGCTTCAGAGCCAGGCGCAGTAGCTGGCACATTGGAAAAGCTCAGAAAGTATTTACTGAGCACGTGACTGAGCGCGAGTCCGATCATCGTCTCGGTGAAGGTTCTTTCTGTGGTGTGCCAGGCGCCCCCCATCTGCCCCTCCACGCCCACGCTGTCCTTCCCACCTGCTCTGCACCTGCCTGCAGGCTGACGGTGAGGGCTGTTCAGTGAGTGTTCCCCCCAGCCTCCATCCCACCTGCCTCTAAGGTTTGGCCAGTAGGGAACTTGGACGAGAGACCTGAGCTTGGGAGACTTACTGGAGATGCTTTATAAACCCCAGCCCTGCCTCCTGGGCAACCTAAGGAGCCCCACTCTGGCTGCTCACGGCCCACCAAGGTGTTTGCTGATGGGAGCACTAGCCCCCCAGAAGGAAGGTCATGCTGGCCCTCAGTGTCTGGCAATGGAAATCCCAGATTTTACTAAATTTGGTGAAGATTTTGAGCCCTGTGCCAAGCACAACACAGTATACAAAAATAAGTTAGGTACAGACTTGTCCGTCAAGGGGAGAGAACGGGGCATACACAAGCAGGTTTCAGGGACAGCAGACTGCTGAGTATTCTAAAACAGGTCCAGCCAGGGGGTCTCAGGTCAAGAACAGGAAGCAGCCGGGGAGCTCCCTAAGGGAGGGGGGCATTTGGAGGGGTGGGCAGCAGTTACGGAATGAAGGGATGATGCAACCAGGCAATGAGGGGACAGTTTGGGTGCATCAGGGAGAAATGGGTACAAAATCGCCAAGGCCAGCCAGGCTCTGCAGAGCCTTGACGACAGGTGCCGGTCTGAAGTTAATTCAGCAGCAGTGGGGAGCCACTGAAGGTCTTTGAGCAGAGGAAGATCATTGTAGCCATTGGTTTTGACTTCTTACACCTGGCCATCTTATGAGAGTCATGGCAAGTGGCAAAATGTGCTAGTGTGTACCTGTGGGTGAGATTCTAGCCCAGGTGGAATAGTAACGGGGACACAGAGGCATCAGAGAGGGGGGCAGCGGCAGCGAGATCCCGGAAGTGACCCTGCACGGAGACAGAACGTCCCAGAACGTGGCAGGAGGAAGGGTGTTCATGGCCTGAGGAGGACATTTGTTCTCTCTGCACAGGCCACTTCTCAAACCCTCCTTCCTAAAGTGGGCCCGAGGGTCACTGTCTGTCTGGCACGTGATTCATTTGTTGATTTTTCAGTTGCTTAGGAGCAAAGCAGGTCCTGGGAAGGAGGTTGTTGTGAAAAGTGCTGTAACAAGCAGAGTGGGGCTGGGACAGAGACCTGCCTGGGTGGGACAGGTTGCAGGGTGGGTAGTGGAGCAGGCCCCGGCAGCGCCCCCTACTGGGCTGGCCAGCACGGCCAAGCGGCTCCTAGGCCTCCACAGGACGCTGCTCCAAGGGCGTATGTCACAAGCTGCTAAACGGTTTTCAACACAGGGATCTGGAGGCCAGCTCTGGCTCTTACCAGCTATGAAATCTTGGGAGAGTTCCTTATCATCCTGCCTCTGATTCCTTGTTTGTTACAGACAGGGAGGAGAGGGTTCTAACAGTACTTGCCACGTATGCGTGTGGTCAAAATGAAACAGTATACGTACCTATGTGGTGTGGATGTGGACGCAGGTGTACCTGTAGATGATGGATATAGGAGCTTTCCTGAGCCGCCCTGATGTCCAGGCCCCATGTCCCACCCTGGCTTCGGGGTTCCGCAGCCTCCTGGGGTGGGAAACACATCAGCCCACAGCTCCAGCTCCACAGAGCGGTCACAGCTGGGAATATCTCCAGCAGGGTGGAGCCCTAACCCAACCTTGGGGAGCCAGGAGGACAGGTGTGGGTGAGCCAGGTGGGAGAGGAAGGAGGCGATCCGGCAGAGGGCGCAGCGTGAGCAGAGCCGGTCAGGCCCGGGAGTCACACATGGTCCAGCCTGCACGTGGTCGGAGATGAGGCCGGAGCTGGCAGCAAAGGCCCAAGTACAGGGCTGAGAATGCATGTAAAGGGGGAGGGCCTTCAGTAGGGCCGCCTAGTGGGCAGATTTGTTGCCTTCTCTGGGCGCAGGCCCCTATCAGGCCCCGCAGCAGCCTGGCGCTGGCCGGAGCACCCTGACCAGGCCCTTTGTGTTGGTGCTGGCTGCTCCCACCCTGGCAGGCGCACAGAAGTAGCTCTTCATCTTCATATTATTCTGCTTCGTGCACGTGAAAAATGAAAGTTCTCCCTCTCCTCTTCACCAGGCATACATATTTCATACGGTCATTAGACGGTGGCACTAAAGGACTCACAAATCTTCCCCGGTTAGCATCGGCGGCCTGGGCGGGCAGCAAGAGGCCCCTGGGGAGAGGGGTCACCGTGGGAACCATGGCTGTGCTCAGTCCACTCGGGGAGGGAGTGGGGACTCAGCGGGGGTGGTAGAGGCCAGCATCTGCCTGGAGAGGGAAGACAGTTCTGTCTTGTTCCCAGGGGCTCGTCACCTAACTTCCCTGAGCCTCAGGGTGAAGAGGACTGGACAGGGGGACCTCAGGGGTCCTTCCCACCCTAACAGTCCGAGTGCAATTCCATAGGGCACATAGACGTGGAGGGCTTGTCCCCAGGGTCCCGATGCGACCTTCAGGGGCAGGAAACCCCCCTTGTGGCTTGGCGCAGCCCACTCTGCTGACCCCTCTGCCCCTCCTAGCCTCTCCCTTCCTTTTCCCTCTCTCCTTCTTTTCGCCCCTCCCTTTCCCTTAGAATCCGCTCTCCTCGCTTTTGCCCCCATCTCTCCACCACCCCCTTCTTACTAGAATTGGTTCCTTCATTTTCCAAGCATTTGTGAAGCACCTGCCATGTGTCAGGCACTGTCCAGGCTGGGAGGTGAGCCTGGTAGATGCAGCCCTACCCTCTTTGCTTCCCCAAACCCTTTCCTTTGACAAATGAGGATGCCGAGGCCCCAGGAGGTTGCTGTTTGGTCACACGGTGACCTGGGCTGCTGACTCTGACCTGGAGCTAGGGTCTTTACATTACACTCACGCCTCACCAAGGGGCTTGATGGCATCTGGTCAGCTGCTCCCCAGACTGAGCTGCAGTTATTATAGTCTAGTAATACCATGTGTGGTGGTGATCATTTCTTGGTGGAATGAAAGGGGACTGAGGGGTGCCTCCCCACCTTCTCTGGTCCCTGAAAGGGGAGGAGAGAGGTGTGCTTATTATGAGAAGTTTTGGTCTCCTCTGCCCTGGAATAACCATTCCTTCTGAGAACAAGTTCTCTTCTTGGTTTAGGAGCAAGAACACGTTGAGGTGAAGGATGTGACTAGCCGGCACTGGGTTCAAATCCTAACTTTGCCGCTCTTTTAGCTGTGAAGCCTTGGGTGAGCTGTTCACTCTCTCTGTGCCTCCGTTTCCCCATCTGTAAATTGGGGGTGGTAGTAATAATAGCACCTACGTCATAGGGTCATTGTGAAGATACAATACGTGATAAGTGTGAGGAGTCGACAAATGCAGTTGTCGGGAGGAGTGGCTCAGGGCACGGGGGAGGGTCTGCCCTGGAATCGGTCCTGGGTTAGAGGGGGGGTTACATAGCTCGGCGTTTACCTTTCCATTTATTAGACACATGTCCCCCGACAACCTGTGCTGCTCTTGGAGCCTGGCCAGGGCGGTGAGAAGACAGAGGTCCACACACAGTCTGCTGAACAGAGTGGGGACTGAATGGAGCAGTGTGTACAAGAGCCTGTCCCCAAAAGCAGGCTGCCACAGCCCCTGGAATTGGCTTCCTTCTGGATAACCAAGTTTTCTGGATAACTGAGATCTTAACCCTTTGGGTATAAACACTTTTTTTCATTTAAATCATTTGGAATATATCATTTACTTCTCTGCCTTCCTGAATTCAATATACTGGACACAAATCGGCGTTTTCTTGAAATTCGGGTTTATCGTAAAGAACACAGAATGGAATAGATTTCACAGAATCCAAGAACTTTAAAAGGAACCTCAAAAAATACCTAGTACCAAGGTATTGAGCAGGGGGAAATAGGGAGAGGCTGATCAACGGGTACAAACTTTGTTATAAGATGAATAAGGTCTGAGGATCTAATGTATAACACGGTGACTATAGTTGATAACACTGTACCGTACCATTGAAATTTGCCGAGAGAGTAGAACTTAAGTGTTCTCACCCAACAAGGAACAAAAGGGCAAATCTGTGAGGTGATGGGTGGTTAATTAACTCAATAGTGGGAATCCTTTCCATTGTCAAGTATACCTCAATATAATATATTATCATAATAATTTTATTGTATAATAAAGGTATAAAATAATTTGTCAATTATACCTCAAAGCTAAAAAATAAAAATAAAAGTAGGTATTGAAACATATTTTTAGCAGCAGAACCTTTACCCAGCTGTGATCTTAGAGAAGCCCTGAGTGTAAAACACCCCAAGGTCAGCCCAAGGCCTTTCCCTCCAGGCTCTGGTGGCAGGTAGCAGTTTGCCCAGCTCTAGGGCATGGCCTGGGAGGGAGCAGAGGTCACAGTGCCTGGCACAGAGTACATGCTTACTGAGTAACTATTGAATGAATGCATGAATGGGGTCACTTAGTCTGCACTGTGGACTGTAACCATGCTAGCAACAATGCAGAAGCCCAGAGGTTCCGGCTGCAAAAGCCAAGCCTTTACTATAACTACCATTGTCCTGGACAAGGGAGGGGTTGGAGAGGGGCCCCACGTAGGTGGCCTAAAGGAAGGAACCCTGGGATGGGAGTAGGGATCGCAGGTTCTGCCCCACTCTGCTTGAACCTGCTCATGACCTAGAGTGGTGACAGGGTTACACCAGACCTCACTGTGGTCTGGGCCTCAGTTTTGTGATCTGTGTGATGGGTAGAAATGTGTGCCTTCCTCATCATGTTGTGACAGTTGTGAGGATAAAATGAGGTCTTAATAAATCTGGATGCCCTTTGACAATGTAAAATATATGATAGAGTGCAGGCTGGCAGTGGTCACCATTGTTGCCATCATCATCAGGCATAAGGCAGGCCACTCTCGCTCCAGTCTCTTTTGACTGTAGGTGATAGAAAGCCAACTTGGACCAGCCTGGATAAAAGAGATCTTGTTGGACTCACAAACCAAACTGAGGTGGGAAGGGATGTCAGATTCAGGACTCTAGAACTACCAAGATCAGCCCCTCTCTTCATTGTCCCTACACATCCAGCAACTCCCACTTCACATCGTCCCAGCTTCACTGCCCCAGAGGAAAGCTTTTATCCCCAGCAACAATAAGAAGAATCCCAGGAAAGGATTCTAATAGGCCCCTGCTGAGGTCAGGGACCACTCCCAGCCTAGTCCCTGAGGTCACGGGACTAGGTCCCACTTGGACCACTTGTTCGAGCAGAGAGGGATGCCAAAAGATGGGTGGGGGTGGGCAGCAGACTGTTTCCAGCCAAAGAGGTTGCCAACCAGATGATAGTCTGCTTGATACACGCAGTGGATTATTCCCCGGGTTAAAGAAGGGGGAACACTAGAAATCCACCCAAGAGGCCTCCCCTACCGGGTACCACATCTGACTTGGAGGCTTTGGGGACTGGAGGAGAGTCACCAGAGGAGGCCACCAGATGGCTGAACCCACCCCCACTTTTGTTTGAGATATTTTGTAAACCTACAAGTTGTGACCCCAAGCCACAGGTCTAGGGTCTCTCCCCCAAGCCCTCTGAGCATCTACAGACAATGTCTGACATGAGTCCAGGAAGGGTGATTTCGCGAAGTTGGAGATTTAGGTAGAAGACTGATCCTCCGGAACTGTGTGCTCCAGTATTAATTTAAATCGCCGTTTGTGACTGGTGAAAACCTTATTGAACAGCGTGGCTCTAGAAAATTCGGCCTGGGCCTGAGGAGCTGTGTGGGGGGAAGCATGGGTTTGCTGTGGACATTTCCTGCTGAGATCAGGAGCCTCAGCTGGTTCTGGCAGTAATGACTTCTTTTTCTTACCTTTGCAGGCAACAGACGACGACTTGGGCACCTTTGGGGAAGTCAACTACTTCTTCAGCGATAACGCTGATCGGTGAGCCCCTGCCCCTGGCCTTCCGAGGTGGCCCTCTGCCACTCAGCAGGCCCAGGACACTTCTTGGTGCCCAGGAAAAGTGCTGTGCCCCTGTGGCTAGGGAACTGGACTGTGAGTCAGAACTCATGGGCATTGCTGCTCGTTTGGCCCTGATTGTGGTACAGTATTGCTCAAGTTCCCTGAACTCTGGGGCATAGTTTCTCTGACCCTCAAAAGACAGCTTTTAGTTTGGGGAATGAAGAAGCTTTTTTTTTTTTTTTTTTTTTTTTTTTTTTCCATTTTACTTTGCCTAATGTCTTTATTTTACAGAGGGGACATTTAAGCCAAGGAAGGAAAATAACCATTTTTACAAACTTTTCCATGTCCTTTTGTTCTGTTGTTGAAAAATGAAAATCAAATGACAGTAGATTTTCCCTTTTGCTTTAGTTTCTAAAAATATCAGAGTGAAATTGTCCACACATAGTTCTTTTTTTTTTTTAGCTCTTCAATACTTTGTTTTAATTTAATTTTTATTTTATATTGGAGTATAGTTGACTTACAATGTTGTGTTAGTTTCAGGTATACAGCAAAGTGATTCAGTTATACAAATATATGTATCCATTCTTTGTCAGATTCTTTTCCCATATAGGTTATTACAGAATATTGAGTAGAGTTCCCTGTGCTATGCAGTAGGTCCTTGTTGATTATCTATTTTAAATATACTGGTATATATCTGTTAATCCCAAACTCCTAATTTATCCCTCCGCCATCACCTTTCCCCTTTGGTAACCATGAGTATGTTTTTGAAGTCTGTGAGTCTGTTTCCATTTTGTAAATAAGTTCATTTGTATCATTTTTTAGATTCCACATGTAAGTGATATCATATGATATTTGTCTTTCTGTCTGGCTTACTTCACTTAGTGTGATGATCTCTAGGTCCATCCATGTTGCCGCAAATGGCATCACTGCATTCTTGTTTATGGCTGAGGAGTATTCCACTGTATATATGTACCATATCGTCTTTATCCATTCTTCTGTCGATGGATATTTAGGTTGCTTCCATGTCTTGGCCATTGCAAATAATTCTGCAATGAACACAGGGGTGCATGTATCTTTTTGAATTACGGTTTTCTTCGGATAGATGGCCAGGAGTAGGATTGCTGGATCATATGGTAGCTCTATTTTTAGTTTTTTAAGGATCCCGCATTCTGTTCTCCATAGTGGCTGCATCAATTTACATTCCCACCAACAGTGTAGGAGGGTTCCCTTTTCTCCACACCCTCCCCAGCATTTATTGTTTGTAGGCTTTTTGATGGCCATTCTAACTGGTATGAGGTGATACCTGATTGTAGTTTTGTTTCTTCGTTTTTTAAATTTATTTATTTATTTTAGTTTTGGCTGCATTGGGTCTTCGTTGCTGCATATGGGCTTTTTCTAGTTGCGGCGAGTGGGGGTTACTCTTCGCTGCGGCATGTGGGCTTCTCATTGCGGTGGCCTCTCTTGTTGGGGAGCATGGGCTCTAGGCACGCGGGCTTCAGTAGTTGTGACATATGGGCCCAGTAGTTGTGGTTTGCAGGCTCAGTAGTTGTGGCTCACGGGCCTAGCTGCTCCACAGCATGTGGGATCTTCCCAGACCAGGGCTCGAACCTGTGTCCCCTGCATTGGCAGGCAAATTCTTAACCTCTGCGCCACCAGGGAAGCCCCCTGATTGTAGTTTTGATTTGCATTTCTCTAATAATTAGAGATGTTGAGCACCTTTTCAAGTGCTTCTTGGCCATCTGTATTTCTTCTTTGGAGAAATGTCTGTCTGATATTCTGCCCGTTTTTGATTGGGTTGTTTGGGGAGGTTTTTTTTGTTTTGTTTTTTTCATATAGAGCTGCATGAGCTGTCTGTATATTTGGAAGGTTAATCCCTTCCCAGTGGCTTCATTTACAAATATTTTCTCCCATTCTGTGGGTTGTGTTTTTATTTTGTTTATGGTTTCCTTTGCTGTGCAAAAGTTCTTTAGTTTAATTAGGTCGCATTTGCTTATTTTTGTTTTTATTTTCATTGCTCTAGGAGGTGGATCAAAAAGGATATTGCTGTAATTTATGTCAAAGAGTGTTCTCCCTATGTTTTCCTCTAAGAGTTTTATAATGTCTGACCTTACATTTAGGTCTTTGACCCATGTTGAATTTAATCTTTGTGTATGGTGTTAGGGAGTGTTCTAATTTCATTCTTTTACATGTAGCTGTCCAGTTTTCCCAGCACCATTTGTTGAAGAGACTGTCTTTCCTCCATTGTATATTCTTGCATCCTTTGTCATAGATTAATTGACCTTAGGTGCGTGGGTTTATTTCTGGGTTTTATATCCTGTTCCATTGATCTATATTTCTGTTTTAGTGCCAGAACCATACTATTTTGATGACTGTAACTTTGTAGTATAGTCTGAAGTCAGGGAGCCTGATTCCTCCAGCTTCGGTTTTCTTTCTCAGGATTGCCTTGGCTATTCGGGGTCTTTTGTGTTTCCACACAGATTTTTAAATTTTTGTTGTTGTTCTGTGACAAATGTCTTTGGTAGTTTGATAGGGATTGCATTGAACCTATAGATTGCCGTGGGTAGTATAGGCATTTTGATAATATTGATTCTTCTAATCCAAGAACATGGTGGATCTTTCCATCAGTTTCTGTCATCTTCGATTTCTTTCATCAGTGTCTGTATAGTTTTCAGAGTACAGGTCTTTTTTTCTCCTTAGGGAGGTTTAGTCCTAGGTATTTTCTTCTTTTTGATGCAATGGTAAGTGGTATTTTTTCTTTAATTTCTCTATCTGAACTTCTGTTGTATAGGAACTTTAGTGTATAGTAATACAACAGATTTCTGTGCATTAATTTTGTATCCTGCAACTTTACCAGATTCACTGATGAGCTCTAGTAGTTTTCTGGTAGCATCTTTAGAATTTTCTATGTAGAGTATCATGTCATCTGCAAACAGTGACAGTTTTACTTCTCCTTTTCCAATTTGGATTCCATTTATTTCTTTTTCTTCTCTGATTACCATGGTTAAGACTTCCAAAACTATGTTGAGTAAAAGTGGTGAGAGTGGGTGTCCTTGTCTTGTTCCTGATCTTAGAGGAAACGCTTTCAGCTTTTCACTGAGAGAATGTTGTTAGCTGTGGGTTTGTCATATATGGTCTTCATTATGTTGAGGTAAGTTCCCTCTATGCCCACTTTCTGGAGAGGTTTTTTTTTGCGGTACGCGGGCCTCTCACTGCTGTGGCCTCTTCCGTTGTGGAGTACAGGCTCCGGGCGCACAGGCTCAGCGGCCATGGCTCACGGGCCCAGCCACTCCACGGCACGTGGGATCTTCTCGGACCAGGGCACACACCTGTGTCCCCTGCATTGACAGGCGGACTCTCAACCACTGCGCCACCAGGGAAGCCCTCTGGAGAGGTTTTTTTTCGTATTTATTTTATTATTTATTTATTTATTTTGGCTGCACTAGATCTTAGTTGTGGCACATGGGATCTTCATTGCAGCATGTGGGATCTTTGTTGCAGCATGTGGGATCTTTTTAGTTGCAGCAGTGGGACCTTCTTAGTTGTGGAATGCAGACTTCATAGTTGCAGCATGCAGACTCTTAGCTGCAGCATTAATTGAGGCATGAGTGTGGTATCTAGTTCCCTGACCAGGGATTGAACCCCAGTCCCCTACATTGGGAGCACAGTGTCTTACCCACTGGACCACCAGGGAAGTCCCTGGAGAGTTTTTATCACAAATGGGTGTTGACTTTTATCAAAAGCTTTTTCTGCATCTATTGAGATGATCATATGGTTTTTATTCCTCAATTTCTTAATGTGGTGTATCACACTGATTGATTTGTGGATATTGAAAAATCCTTGCATCCCTGGGATAACTCCCACTTGATCGTGGTATATGATCCTTTTAATGTATTGTTGGATTCGGTTCACTAGTATTCTGTTGAGGATTTCTGTGTCTATGTTCATCAGTGATGTTGGCCTGTAATTTTCTTTTTCTGTGGTATCTTTGTCTGGTTTCGGTATCAGGCTGATGGTAGGCTTATACAATGAGCTTGGGAGTGCTCCTTCCTCTGCAGTTTTTGGAAGAGTTTCAGAAGGATAGGTGTTAACTCTTCTCTAAATGTTTGATAGAATTCTCCTGCGAAGGCTGATCCTGGACTTTTCTTTGTTGGATTTTTTAAAAATTTATTTATTTTCTTAATGTTTTTGGTTGTGTTAGGCCTTAATTGTGGTACGTGGGATCTTTCATTGAGGAACGGGGTTTTCATTGCAGTACGCAGGCTTCTCTCTAGTTGTGGTGCATGGGCTTCTCTCTAGTTGTGGCACGCAGGCTTCTCTCTCGTTGTGATGTGCAGGTTTTCTCTCTCTAGTTGTGGCATGTGGGCTCCAGGGCATGTGGGCTCTGTAGCTGTGGCGTGCAGGCTCCAGAGTGCATGGGCTCTGTAGTTTGCAGCACGCAGGCTCTCTCACTGAGTTGCACAAGCTCAGTGTTTGTGGCATGCGGGCTTAGTTGCCCCGTGATATGTGGGACCTTTGTTCCCCGACCAGGGATCAAACCTGTGTCCCCTGCATTGGAAGGCAGATTCTTTACCACTGGACCACTAGGGAAGTCCCTTGTTGGATGTTTTAATTTATCAATTTATTTTTGCTGTGTTGGGTCTTCGTTTCTGTGCGAGGGCTTTCTCTAGCTGTGGCAAGCAGGGGCCACTCTTCATCGCGGTGCGTGGGCCTCTCACTGTTGCGGCCCCTCTTGTTGCGGAGCACAAGCTCCAGACGTGCAGGCTCAGTAGTTGTGGCTCACGGGCCTAGTTCCGCGGCATGTGGGATCTTCCCAGACCAGGGCTCGAACCCCTGTCCCCTGCATTAGCAGGCAGATTCTCAACCCCTGCACCACCTGGGAAGCCCCTGTTGGATGTTTTAAATCACAGTTTCAATTCCAATACTTGTGATTGGTTTGTTCATATTTTCTGTTTCTTCCTAGTTCAGTCTTGAGAGATTATACCTTTCTAAGAATTTGTCCATTTCTTCTAGCTTGTCCATCTTATTGCCATATAGTTGCCTGTAGTAGTCTCTTATGATCCTTTGTGTTTCTGTGGTGTCCCTTGTAACTGCCCTTCATTTCAAATTTTATTATTTTCAGCCCTCTCTTTTTTTTCTTGATGAGTCTGGCTAAAGGTTTGTCAATTTTGTTTATCTTTTCAAAGAACCAGCTTTTAGTTTCATCGATCTTTTCTATTGTTTTCTTCATGGCTATTTCATTTATTTCTGCTCTGATCTTTATGATTTCTATTAACTTTGGGTTTTGTTTGTTCTTCTTTCTCTAGTTGCTTTAGTTATAAGGCTAGGTTATTCATTTGAGATTTTTCTTTTTTCCTGAGGTAAGATTGTATTGCTCCAAACTTCCCTCTTAGAACTGCTTTTGCTGCATCCCATAGGTTTTGGATCATTGTGTTTTTGTTGTCATTGGTCTGTAGGTATTTTTTTATTCCCTCTTTGATTTCTTCAGTGATCCACTGGTTGATTGGTAACATATTGTTTAGCCTCCATGTGTTTGTGTTCTTTTTACAGATTTTTTTTTCTTGTAGCTGATTTCTAATCTCATACCATTGTGGTCAGAAAAGATGCTTGATGTGATTTCAGTTTTCTTAAATTTACCAAGGCTTGATTTGTGGCCCAAGATGTGATCTATCCTGGAGAATGTTCCATATGCACTTGAGAAGAATGTGTATTCTGGTGCTTTGGGATGGAATGTTCTATAAATATCAATTAAGTCCATCTGGTCTAATGTGTCATTTAAGGACTGTTTCCTTATTGAACTTCTGTCTGGATGATCTGTCCATTGATGAAAGTGGGGTGTTATAGTCTCCCACTATTACTGTGTTACTGTAGATTTCTCCTTTTATGGCTGTTAGTGTTTGCCATATATATTTGGTGCTCCTATGTTGGGTGCATATATATTTACAATTGTTATATATTCTTCTTGGATTGATCCCTTGAACATTATGTAGTATCCTTCTTTGTCTCTTGTTGTAACAGTCTTTATTTTAAAGTCTATTTTGTCTGATGTGAATATTGCTCCTCCAGCTTTCTTCTGATTTCCATTTGCATGGAATACCTTTTTCCATCCCCTCACTGTCAGTCTGTATGTGTCCCTAGGTCTGAAGTGGATCTCTTATACACAGCATACATCCGGGTCTTGTTTTTGTATCCATTCAGCCAGTCTGTGTCTTTTGGTTGGAGCATTTAATCCATTTATATTTAAGGTAATTATTTATAAGTATGTTCTTATTGCCATTTTGTTAACTGTTCTGGATTTGCTTCTGTAGGTCTTTTTTCTTCCCTTCCTCTTTTGTTCTCTTGTGATTTCATGACAGTCTTTATTGTTGTGTTTAGATTGTTTTCTTTTGTGTGTGTGTATCTATTGTAGATTTTTGGTTTGCAGTTCCCATGAGGTTTTGATATAGCAGTCTACATATATACAAGATTATTTCAAGTTACTGCTCACTTAATTTTCAGTGCATTTCCAATATGCTGCCTCTGTACTCTCCTCTTCTCATGAATGCTGGTTTTGATATCATATTTGTGTGTGGATGATTTCCTACCTTTCCTGTATGTTTGCTTTTACCGGAGAGCTTGCCCATTCAGAATTTTCTTTTTTCTAGTTGTGGCCTTTTCTTTTCTGTCTAGAGAAGTTCCTTTAGTATTCTTGTAAAGCTGGTTTGGTGATGCTGAATTCTCTTAGCTTTTGCTTGTTTGTAAAGGTTTTGATCTCTCCACTGAATCTGAAAGAGAACCTTGCTGAGTAGAATATTCTTGGTTGTAGTTTTTCCCTTTCATCACGTTAAATATATCATGCCACTCGCTTCTGGCCTGCAGAGTTTATGCTGAAAAATCATGATAACCTTATGGGAGTTCCCTTGCATGTTATTTGTTGCTTTTCTCTTGTTGCTTTTAATATATTTTCTTTGTCTTTAATTTTTGTCAGTTTGATTACTGTGTGTCTTGGTGTGTTCCTCCTTGGATTTATCCTGTATGGGACTGTGCATATCCTGGACTTGAGTGAATATTTCCTTTCCCATGTTAGGGAACTTTTCACGTATTATCTCTTCAAATATTTTCTCAGGCCCTTTTCTCTCTCATCTCCTTCTGGGATCCCTATAATGTGAATGTTGGTGCATTTAATGTTGTACCACGGGTCTCTGAGACTGTGCTTATTTCTTTTCATTCCTTTTCTTTTATTCTGTTGCATAGTGGTGATTTCCACCACTCTGTCTTCCAGCTCATTTATTGCTCTTCTGCCTCATTTGTTCTGCTATTGATTCTTCCTACTGTATTTTTCATTTCAGTTACTGTATTTTTCATTTCAGTTACTCTATTGTACATATCTGCTTGTTCTTTTTTTTAAATTTATTTTTAGCTGTGTTAGGTCTTCGTTTCTGTGCGAGGGCTTTCTCTAGTTGCGGCAAGCGGGGGCCACTCTTCATTGCGGTGTGCGGGCCTCTCACTATCGTGGCCTCTCTTGTTGCAGAGAACAGGCTCAGTAGTTGTGGCTCATGGGCCCAGTTGCTCTGCAGCATGTGGGATCTTCCCAGACCAGGGCTCGAACCCATGTCCCCTGCATTGGCAGGCAGATTCTCAACCACTGCGCCACCAGGGAAGCCCTCTGCTTGTTCTTTAAATGTTCTAGCTCTTTATTAAATCTTTCTTGTATCTTCTGAGTCTGTGCCTCCATTCTTCTTCCGAGATCTTTGATATCTTTACTATCATTACTCTGAATTTTTTTTCAAGAAGATTGCCTATCTCCACTTCACTTAGTTGGTCTTCCAAAGTTTTATCTTGTTCCTCCATCTGGAATATGTTCCTCTGCCATCTCATTTTGTTTAACTTTCTGTGTTTGTGGCCTCCATTCCTCAGGTTGTAAGATCATAGCTCCTCTAGCTACTGGTGTCTGCCCCCTGATGGGTAAGGTTGGTCCAGGGGCTTGTGCAGGCTTCCTAGTGGAAGTGGCTGGTGCCTGCCCACTAGCTGGTGGAGCTGGATCTTGTCCCTCTGGTGGGCGGGCCATGTCAAGGGGTGTGTTTAGCAGGCAGCTGTAGGATCAGGATGACTTTAGGCAGCCTGTCTGCTGATGGGTGTGGCTGTGTTCCCACCCTGTTGGTTGTTTGGCCTGAGATGTCCCAGCACTGGAGCCTACAGGGTGTTGGGTGGGCCCAGGTCTTGATGCCAAAATGGTGACTTCCGGCAGAGCTCACACCAGTGAATATTCACTGAGGTTTCTACCCCCAGTGTCCTTTCCCACACAGTGAGCCACAGACAACCTCCACCTCCCCAGGAGGCCCTACAAGACCCTCAAGTATGTCTGCCTCAGGCTCCTGTGGAGTCACTGCTTTGCCCTGGTTCCCAGTACATGTGAAACCTTGTGTGTGCCCTCCAAGAATGGAGTCTCTGTTTCCCCCAGTCCTGTGGAACTCCTGCACTCAAGCCCCACTGGCCTTCAAAGCCAAATGCTCCGGGGGCTCCTCCTCTGGATGCCAGACCTCCAGGCTGAGGAGCCTGAAAGCAGGGCTCAGAACTCTCACTCCTGTGGGAGAATCTGTGTGATATAATTATTTTCCCATTTGTGGGTCACCCACCGACGGGTATGGGATTTGATTGTATCATGAAAGCACCCCTCCTACCATTTTGTTGTGAGTTCTACTTTGGATGTAGAATGCCTTTTTTGGTAGGTTTGGGTCTTTTGTTGATGGTTGTTCAGCAGTTTGGTACTTTCATAAGACAGGGTGAGCTTGAGTCCTTCCACTCTGCTATCTTCAGGAATAAGGAAACTTTGAAACGCTAATGACAGCACACCAGCAGCAGCAGCAGTGGCTGTATTTATGAAGCCCTCACTTTGTATCAAGCTCTTTGTCAACTGCTTTACCCATGTTATCTGATGTAATCCTCACAACTAAATGCTGGAGAACTCAGTGCTAAGTACACTTATCATCCCCACTTAGAGACTGTGTTACTTGCCCAAAGTCACACAACTGGTAAACGCCAAGGCCAGGCCTCAGCATGTGGTCTTCACCACCTGGATACACAGCCTCCAGCAGGAAGGGGCTCTCAACCTGCCATAGCCATTAGGTGGGTTGGTGTGCTCACTGCCTGACCTGTGCCAGCTTTGCCATGTCACCCACCAAGGTTCTAGGCCATCTCTTTCCCTTGTCTTCAGTTAAACTGAGCCAAATGGAAGCCCTCTCATTTTCAACATGATCAAAGCCAGGTTGAATTCAGAGGGCATGTCTGTTCCTGAAAACAAAGTGTCTGATGCATCTGGAAGCCCAACAGGATGAGTAAGACGGTGTCTGTCAGCTTGGATTACCGGTCCCAAATCTGTGTAAATGACCAGGAAGAGACAGAGACTGTTAGGTGTACCTAGCAAGTCTCAGCCACTCTCCAGTTGGGAGGAAGGAACCAACAACAGGACCAATTCACAGAACACCCCTGTCCCTCGGGACACCCGTGTTCGTGTGGCCTTGTCCTGATCATCTTGGATTTTTCTCATCCCTTCCCATCTTCTGGGGTGGGGACTTTCCTGGTCTCAGAGCCAGAACCTTCCAGGCTCAGTGGCTGGCAGCTGTGGAACAGCTCAGAGCACACAAACGTCAACTGACAGCTCAGAGGAGGTTCCCAAGAAAGATGTTCATGGAGGGATGGTCTCACTGGACCTTACTCCTCCCCCAGAGACATTTGCCAGCCTCTTACTCAAGGTTCAGCCCCTTGAATGGAAGACACGCTCCCAAGAAAGGACGAGTCACCCCTCCCCTTGCTGGCTGCCCATTTAAAGCTTTTGATGCAAAACCATCTGGATGGAAGAATTTCTTTTTTTTAAATTGCCCCAATACGCTTTACTTTTTATTGAGATATAATTACATATAACATTATATTAGTTTCAGGTGTACAACATAGTGAGTCAATATTTGTATCATTATATGTGGCAAAACAATCACCACAATTAGTCTAGTTAACATCCATCACCATTCATAGTTACAAAAATTTTTTTCCTGGAATAAGAACTTTTAAAATCTACTCCTTTAGCAACTTTCAAATATGCAGTACTGTATTATTAAAGATAGTCACCATGCTGTATATTACACCCTCATGACACTTATTTTAGAGCTGTAAGTTTGTCCTTTTTTTTTTAACATCTTTATTGGAGTATAATTTCTTTACAGTAGCATGTTTATGCTTTATAACAAAGTGAATCAGCTATAGCTATACATATATATATATATATATATATATATATATCCCCATATCTCCTCCCTACCTTAGGTAGGTTTATTCCTAGGTATTTTATTCTTTTTGTTGCAATGGTATATGGGAGTGTTTCCTTAATTTCTCTTTCAGATTTTGCATCGTTAGTGTGTAGGAATGAAAGAGATTTCTGTGCATTAATTTTCTATCCTGCTACTTTATCAAATTCCTTGATTAGTTCTAGTAGTTTTCTGGTAGCATCTTTAGGATTCTCTATGTATAGTATCATGTCATCTGTGAATAATGACAGTTTTACTTCTTCTTTTCTGATTTGGATTCCTTTTATTTCTTTTTCTTCTCTGATTGTTGTGGCTAGAACTTCCAAAACTATGTTGAATAATAGTGGTGAGAGTGGGCAACCTTGTCTTATTCCTGATCTTAGTGGAAATGATTTCAGTTTTTCACCATTGAGAACAATGTTGGCTGTGAGTTTGTCATATATGGCCTTTATTATGTTGAGGTAAGTTCTCTCTATGCCTACTTTCTGGAGGGTTTTTATCATAAATGGGTGTTGAATTTTGTCAAAAGCTTTCTCTGCATCTATAGAGATGATCATATGGTTTTTCTTCTTCAGTTTGTTAATATGGTGTATCACATTGATTGATTTGTGTATATTGAAGAATCCTTGCATTCCTGGGATAAACCCCACTTGACCATGGTGTATGATCCTTTTAATGTGCTGTTGAATTCTGTTTGATAGTATTTTGTTGAGGGTTTTTGCATCTATGTTCATCGGTGATATTGGCCTATGGTATTCTTTCTTTGTGACATCTTTGTCTGGTTTTGATATCAGGATGATGGTGGCCTCATAGAATGAGTTTGGGAGTGTTCCTCCCAGTGTTATATTTTGGAAGAGTTTGAGAAGGATAGGTGTCAGCTCTTCTCTAAATGTTTGATAGAATTCGCCTGTGAAGCTATCCGGTCCTGGGCTTTTGTTTGTGGGAAGATTTTTAATCACAGTTTCAATTTCAGTTCTTGTGATTGGTCTGGTTATATGTTCTATTTCTTCATATTTCAGTCTCAGAAGGTTGTGCTTTTCTAAGAAATTGTCCATTTCTTCCAGGTTGTCCATTTTATCGGCATATAGTTGCTTGTAGAGTTTGTCCTTTTTGACCCCTTTCACCCATATTTCCCATCCACCTTCCATACCCTGCCTCTAGCAACCACCAATGTTCTCTGTATTTATGAACTCTGTTTTTGTTTGTTTGTTTGTTTTAGATTCCACATATAAGTAAGATCAGATTGTATTTTTCTTTCTCTGTCTGATTTATTTCACTTAGCATAATGCCCTCAGGAGATCCATTCATATTGTCACAAATGGCAGGATTTCCTTCTTTTTATGGCTGAATAATATTCCATTGTGTGTGTGTGATGTGTACACACACACCCCACATTTTCTTTATCCATTCATTCTTTGATGGACATTTACATTGTTTCCACACCTTGACTATTATATATAATGCTGCAGCGAACATGGGGGTACAGATACCTTTTCAAGTTAGTGTTCTTGTTTTCTTCAGATAAATGCCCAGAGGTGGAGTTGCTGGATGATATGGTAACTCTATTTTTAGTTTTTTGAGGAACCCCCATACTCTTTACCACAGTGGCTGCTCCAATTTATTGATACATTCCCACCAACAGTGCACAAGCATTTCCTTTTTTCACATTCTTGCCAACACTTGTTACTTCTTGGTTTTTGATGATAACCATTCTGACAGGTGTGAGGTGATATCTCACTGTGGTTTTGATTTGCAATTCCCTGGTGATTAGTGATGTTGAGCATCTTTTTGTATGCCTGTTGGCCATTTGTATGTCCCCTTTAGAAAAATGACTATTCAGAGTCTCTGCCCATTTTTAAAATTATTTTTTGTTTTATTTTGTCTTTGTTTTTTGGGTTTTTTTGTTTCTTTTTTTTTTTGGCTATTGAGTTATATGAGATCTTTACATGCATATTATGGATATGAACCCCTTCTCTGATACATGATTTGCAAAAATATTCTCCTATTCCGTAGGCTGTCTTTTGATTTTATTGATGGCTTCCTTTGCTGTTCACAAGCTTTTTAGTTTAATGTAGTCCCACTTCTTTGTTTTTTATTTTGTTGCCTTTGCTTTTGGTGTCAAGTCCAAGAAGTCATCATTAAGAGTGATGGCAAGAAGATTACTGCCTAGCTCTCCTTCTAGTTTTGTGGTTTCAGGTCTTACATTAAAGTTTTTAATCCATTTGCAATTGATTTTTGTATATGATATAAAATAGTGGCCCAGTTTAATTCTTTTGGTGTTTTTTTTCTTTTTTTAGTTTAATTTTTATTTTATACTGGAGTGTAGTTGACTTACAATGTTCTATTAGTTTCAGGTGTACAGCACAGTGATTTAGTTATACAAATACATATATCCATTCTTTGTCAGATTCCTTTCCCATATAGGTTATTACAGAATATTTAGTAGAGTTCCCTGTGCTATAGAGTAGGTCCTTGTTGATTATCTATTTTATATGTAGTAGTGTGTATATGTCAGTCCCACACTCCCAAATTATCCCTCCTCTCCCACAGCCTTTCCCCTTTGGAACAGGGGAAAGGGGAAAGTTGTTTTCTATGTCTCTGAGCCTCTTTCTGTTTTGGAAATGAGTTCATTTGTGTCATTCTTTTTTAGATTCTGCATATAAGTGATATCATATGGTATCTGTCTTCCTCTGTTTGACTTACTGCATTTAGGATGATAATCTCTAGGTCCATTCACGTTGCTGCAAATGGCATAATTTCGTTCTTTCTTATGGCTGAGTAATATTCCACTGTATATATGTACCACATCTTCTTTACCCATTCAGCTGTCAGAGGACATTTAGGTTTCTTCCCTTTCTTGGCTATCATAAATAGTGCTGCAGTGAACATTGGGGTGCATGTATCTTTTTGAATTATGGGTTTCTCCACACATATACCCAGGAGTAGGATTGCTGGATCATATGGTAGCTCTATTTTTATTTTTTCAAAGAACCTCCATGTAGTTCTCCATAGTGGTTGTACAAATTTACATTCCCACCAGCAGTGTAGGAGCATTCCCTTTTCTCCATGCCCTCTCCAGCATTTATTGTTTTTAGACTTTTTGATGATGGCCATTCTGATGGGGGTGAGGTTTTACCTCATTGTAGTTTTGATTTCCATTTCTCTAATAATTAGCAGTGTTGAGCATCTTTAATGTGCATTTTGGCCATCTGTATGTCTTCTTTGGAGAAATGTCTGTTTAATCTGCTCATTTTTTGATTGAGTTGTCTGGTTGTTTGCTTGTTTGTTTTTGGATATTGAGCTGCATGAGCTGTTTGTAGATTTTGGTTATTAATCCCTTGTCAGTTGCATCATTTGCAAATATTTTCTCCCATTCAGTGGGTTGTCTTTTCATTTTGTTTATGGTTTCTTTTGCTATGCCAAAGTTTTGAGTTTAATTATGTCGCATTTGTTTATTTTTGTTTTTATTTCCATTACTCTAGGAGATGGATTGAAAAAGAAATTGCTGCGATTTTTGTCAAAGAGTGTTCTGCCTGTGTTTTCTTCTAAGAGTTTTATAGTATCTGTCCTTACACTTGGGTCTTTAATCCATTTTGAGTTTATTTTTGTGTATGGTGTTAAAGGATGTTTTAATTTCATTCTTTTGCATATAGTTGTCCAGTTTTCCCAGCACCATTTGTTGAAGAGGCTGTCTTTTCTCCATTGTATATTCTTGCGTCCTTTGTCAGAGATTAATTGACCTTAGGTGTGTGGGTTTATTTCTGGGCTTTATATCTTGTTTCATTGATCTATATTTCTGTTTTTGTGCCAGTAGCATACTGTTTACATGACTTCAGCTTTGTAGTATAGTCCAAAGTCAGGGAGCCTGATTCTTCCAGCTCCATTTTTCTTTCTCAGCATTGTTTTGGCTATTAAGGGTCTTTTGTGTTTCCATGCAAATTAAAAATTTTTTTGTTCTAGACCTGTGAAAAAATGCCATTGGTAATTTGATAGGGATTGCACTGAATCTATAGATTGCCTTGGATATTATAGTCATTTTGAAAATATTGATTCTTCCAAACCAAGAATATGGTATACCTTTCCATCTGTTTGTGTCATCTTTGATTTCTTTCATCAGTGTCTTATAGTTTTCAGAGTACAGGTCTTTGCTTCCTTAGGTGGGTTTATTCCTAAGTATTTTATTCATTTTGATGTGATGGTAAATGGGATTGTTTGTTTAATTTCTCTTCTGATCTTTCATTGTTAGTGTATAGGAATGTAAGAGATTTCTGTGTATTAATTTTGTATCCTGCAACTTTACCAAATTCATTGATGAGCTCTAGTAGTTTTCTGGTAGCATTTTTAGGATTTTCTATGTATAATGTCATCTTCAAACAGTGATGGTTTTACTTCTTCTTTCCCAATTTGGATTCCTTTATTTCTTTTTGTTCTCTGCTGTGGCCAGGAGTTCCAAAACTATGTTGAATAAAACTGGTGAGAGTGGACATCTTGTCTTGTTCCTGATCTTAGAGGAAATGCTTTCAGCTTTTCACCGTTGAGAATGATGTTAACTGTCATATATGGCCTTTATTATGTTCCCTCTATTCCCACTATCTGGAGAGTTTCTATAATAAACTGGTATTGAATTTGGTCAAAAGCTTTTTCTGCATCTATTGAGATGATCATAAGGTTTTTAGTCTTCAGTTTGTTGATGTGGTGTATCACACTGAATGATTTGCAGTTATTGAAAAATCCTTTCATCCATGAGATAAATCCCACTTGATTATGGTGAATGATCCTTTTAATGTATTATCAGATTTGTTTTGCTAGTATTTTGCTGAGAATTTTTGCGTTTATGTTCATTGGTGATATTGACCTGTAATTTTCTTTCTTTTTTTTTTTTTCTTTGTGATATCTTTGTCTGGTCTTGGGATCAGGGTGATGGTGGCCTTGTAGAAAGAGTTTGGGAATGTTCCTCCCTCTGCTATATTTTGGGGGAGTTTGAGAAGGATAGGTGTTAGCTCTTCTCTAAATGTTTGATAGAATTTGCCTGTGAAGCCATGTGGCCCTGGACTTTTGTTTGTTAGAAGTTTTTAAATCACAGGTTCAATTTCAGTACTTGTGACTGGTCTGTTCATATTTTCTATTTCTTCCTGGTTCAGTCTTGGGAGATTGTACCTTTCTAAGCATTTGTCCACTTCTTCTAGGTTGTCCATTTTATTGACATGTAGTTGCTTATAGTAGTCTCTTATTATCCTTTGTATTTCTGAAGTCTGTTGTAACTTCCTTTTTATTACTAATTTTATTGATTTGAGCCTCTCCCTTTTTATCTTGACGAGTCTGGCTAAAGGTTTATCAATTTTGTTTATCTTTTCAAAGAACCAGCTTTTAGTTTCATTGATCTTTTCTATTGTTTTCTTTGTCTCTATTTCACTTATTTCTGCTCTCATCTTTATGATTTCTTTTCTTCTACTAACTTTGGGTTTTATTTGTTCTTCTTTCTCTAGTTGCTTTAGCTGTAGGGTTAGGTTGTTTATTTGAGATTTTTCTTGTTTCCTGAGGTAAGATTTTATTGCTACAAACTTCCCACTTAGAACTGCTTTTGCTGTGTCCCATAGGTTTTGGATCATTGTGTTCTTGTTGTCATTTGTCTGTAGGTATTTCTTTATTTCCTCTTCGATTTCTTCAGTGATCCATTGGTTGTTTGGTAATATATTGTTTAGCCTCCACGTGTTTATGTTTTTTACAGTTTTTTTTCTTGTAATTCATTTCTAATGTCATAACATTGTGGTCTGAAAAGAGGCTTTATATGATTTCAATTTCCTTAAATTTACCAAGCCTTGTTTCATGGACCAGCATGTGACGTATCCTGAGAATGTTCCATGTGCACTTGAGAAGACTGTGTATTCATTCTACTGCTTTTGGATGGAATGTTCTATAAATGTCAAATAAGTCTATCTGGTCTAATGTGTCATTTAAGGCCTATGTTTCCTTATTGATTTTCTGTCTGGATTATCTGTCCATTGATGAAAGTGGGGTGTTAAAGTCCCCTACTGTCACTTTCTCCACTTGTGGCTGTTAGCATTTGTCTTATATATTAAGGTCCTCCTATGTTGGGTGCATATATATTTACAATTGTTATATCTTCTTCTCAGTCTTATCCCTTGATCATTATGTAGTGTCCTTTTTTGTCTCTTTTAAGTCTTTATTTTAAAGTCTATTTTGTCTGATATGAATATTGCTACTCCAGCTTTCTTTTCATTTCTATTTGCATGGAATACCTTTTACCATCCCCTCACTGTCAGTCTGTATGTGTCCCTAGATCTGAAGTGGATCTCTTATACACAGCACATATCTGGGTCTTGTGTTTGTATCCATTCAGCCAGTCTGTGTCTTTTGGTTGGAGCATTTAATCTATTTACATTTAAGGTAATTATCAATAAGTATATTCTTATTGCCATTTTGTTAACTCTTTTGGATTTGTTTCTGTGGATTTCTTTTTGTTCCTTTCCTCATTTGTTCTCTTGTGATTTGATGATTATCTTTAGCTTCATGTTTGGATTGCTTTCTTTTGTGTGTGTGTGTGTGTGTGTATCTATTGTAGACTTTTGGTTTGCAATTCCCATGAGGTTTTGATATAGCAGTCTATATATAAACGAGTTGCTGGTCTCTTAATTTCAAATGCATTTCCAGCATCCTGCATCTGTAGTCTCCTCTTCTCACAAATGCTGGTTTTGATACATATTTGTGTGTGGATGATTTCTTACCTTTACTGTATGTTTGCCTTTACCGGTGAGCTTTCACATTCATAATTTTCTTGTTTCTAGTTGTGGCCTTTTCTTTTCTGCCTAAAGAAGTTCCCCTAGTATTTGTTGTAAACCTGGTCTGGTGGTGCTGAATTCTCTTAGTTTTTTTTTTTTTTTGCGGTACGCGGGCCTCTCACTGTTGTGGCCTCTCCCGTTGTGGTGCACAGGCTCAGCGGCCATGGCTCACGGGCCCAGCCGCTCCACGGCACGTGGGATCTTCCCGGACCGGGGCATGAACCCGTGTCCCCTGCATCGGCAGGCGGACTCTCAACCACTGCGCCACCAGGGAAGCCCTTTTAGTTTTTACTTATCTGTAAAGATTTTGATTTATCCATCAAATCTATTTCTTTTTAAGGTTTTTTTTATATGGACCATTTTTAAAGTCTTTATTGGATTTGTTACAAAATTGCTTCTGCTGTTTGTTTTGGTTCTTTGGCCCCGAGGCATGTGGGATCTTAGCTCCCCGACCAGAGATTGAACCTGCAACCCCTGCACTGGAAGGCAAAGTCTTAACCACTGGACCACCAGGGAAGTCCCTCCCCATCTAATCTTAATGAGAGCCTTGCTGTGTAGGGTATTCTTGGTTGTAGGTTCTTCCCTTTCATCACTTTAAATATATCATGCCACTCCTTTCTGGCCTGCAGAGTTGCTGCTGAGCAATCAGCTGATAAACTTATGGGAGTTCCCTTGTGTGTTACTTGTTGCTTTTCTCTTGTTACTTTTAATATTTTTTCTTTGTCTTTAGTTTTTGTCATTTTGATTACTCTGTGTCTTGGCATGTTCCTCCTTGGGTTTATCCTGCCAGGGACTCTCCATGCTTCCTGGACTCAGGTGCCTATTTCCTTCCCCATGTTAGAGAAGTTTGCAGCTATTATTTATTCACATATTTTCTCAGGTCCTTCCTCTCTCTTCTTCTTCTCTGGGACCCCTATAATGCAAACGTTGGTGCATTTAATGTTGTCCCAGAGGTCTCTTAGTCTGTCTTCATTTCTTTTCATTCTTTTTTCTTTATTCTGTTCTGTGGCAGTCATTTCCACCATTCTGTCTTCGAGGTCACTTATCAGTTTTCTGCCTCCGTTACTCTTCTAGTGTACTTTTCATTTCGCTTATTGTATTCATCTCTGTTTGTTTGTTCTGTAGTTCTTCTAGGTCTTTGTTAAATATTTCTTGTGTCTTTTTGATCTGTGCCGCCATTCTTTTTCTGAGATCTTGGAACATCTTTACTATCATTTCTCTGAATTCTTTTTTGAGTAGATTGCCTGTCTCCTCTTCACTTAGTTGTTCTTCTGGGGTTTTATGTTTTTCCTTCTGGAAACATATTCCTCTGCTGTCTTATTTTGTCTAACTTGCTATGATTATGGTTTCCGTTCCACAGGCTGCAGTGTTGTAGTTCTTCTTGCTTCTGCTTTCTGCACCCTGGTGGATGAGGCATTCTGAGAGGCTTGTGCAGGTTTCCTGGTGGGAGCTACTGGTTCCTGCCCACTGGCAGGTGGAGCTGGATCTTGTCCCTCTGATGGGCAGAGCTTTGTCAGCGGTTGTGTTTAGCAGGCAGTTTTGTGGTCAGGAAGACTTTCAGGAGCCTGTCTGTTGATGGGTAAGGCTGTTTTCCCTCCTTGTTTGTTTTTTGGTCTGAGGGATCCCAGCACTGGAGCCTACAGGCTGTTGGTTGGGGCCAGGTCTTTGTGAGAAAATGGCCAGCTCCAGGAGGACTTATGCCAATAAATACTCACCAGAACTGTGGCTTCCCATGTCTTTGTCCATGCAGTAAGCCACAACTGCCCCCACATTTGCAGTAGACGTGCCAATACCAGCAGGTAGGTGTGGTCCAGGCTCTTATGAGCTCACTGCTTTTTTCCTGGGTCCTGGTGTGCACAAGACCTTGTGTGCGCACTCCACAAGTGGAGTTTCTGTTTCCCCCAGTCCTTTGGAATTTCTGTGATCAAACCCTGCTGGTCTTCAAAGCCAGATTCTCTGGGGGCTCCCCCTCCCATTGCCAGACCCCCAGGCTGGGAACCCTGATGTGGGGCTCAGAACTTTCACTCCTGTGGGAGAATTTCTGTGATATAATTATTTTCCAGTTTATGGGCTGCCCACCCAGTGGGTATGGGATTTGATATTTTCATGATTGCACCCCTCATATCATCTCGTTATGGTTTCTTCTTTGTCTTTGGATGTAGGATATCCTTTTTGGTAGGTTCCAGCGTTTTTTTTGTTGATGGGTATTCAGTAGTTAGTCGTGATTTTGGTCTTTTCATAAGAAGAGGTCAGGTCACATCCTTCTACTCTGCCATCTTGTCTCCCAACAAGAACATTTTTTTCCCTTTCCTTTATGCTTCATCTAGTTTCACTTGCTCATAGGGTACCACAGACAGAGGTCTCCACCCAGCACTTCAGGCCAGAGTTCCTCTGATCTATGTGTTTGCTTTTATGCCACTACCATACTGTTTTGATTCCTATAACTTTGTGATATAGTTTGAAATCAGGGAGCATGATGCTTTATTCTTCTTTCTCAAGATTAGTTTGGCTACTGGGTGTCTGTTACGGTTCCACACAAATTTTAGGATTGTTTGTTCTATTTCTGTGAAAAATGCCGTTGGAATTTTGATAGAGACTGCACTGAATCTGCAGATTGCTTTAGGTAGTATGGAAATTTTAGCAATATTAATTCTTCCAATCCATGAACATGGAATATCTTTCCATTTATTGGTCTTTTTCAATTTCTTTTATCAATTTCATATTTTTCAGTGTGCAGGTCTTTCACCTCCTTGGTTAAATTTATTCCTAGGTACTATTTTATTGTTTTTTGATACAACCCTAAATGGAATTTTTTTCTTAATTTTTCTTTCTGATAGTTCATTCTTAGTGTGTAGAAATGAAACAGATTTTTGTATATTGATTTTGTATACTGCCACTTTACCAAATTCCTTTTATTCTAACAGTTTTTTGGTGGAGTCTTGGGGTTTCTTTATATAATATCATGTCATCTGCAAGTAGTGACAATTTTACTTCTTTTCAGATTTGAATGGCTTTTTTTTTCTTGCTTAATTATTCTAGCTAGGACTTCCAGTACTATGTTGAATAAAAGTGAGAGTGGGCATCATTATCTTGTTCTGATCTTAGAGATAAAGCTTTCAAGTTTTCAGCATTGAGTATAATGCTAGCTTGGGGCTTGTCACATATGGCTTTTATTATCCTGAGGTACTTTCCCTCTATACCCAGTTTGTTGAGAATTGTTATCATAAATGGATATTGAAATTTGTCACATGCTTATTCTGTATTTATTGAGATGATCATATGATATTATCTTTCACTGTGTTAATGTAGTGTGTCACACTGATTTGCAGATATTGAACCATCTTTGCATCCTTGGAATAAATCCCACTTGATCATGATATATGATCCTCTTAATGTTCTGTTGAGTTTGGTTTACTAATATTTTGTGAAGTTTTTACATCTTTGTCCATTAGGGATATTGGCCTGTAATTTTCTTTTCTTGTGTTGTCCTTGTCTGGTTTTGGTATCAGGGTAATGCTGGAATCATAAAATGAGTTTGGAAGTACTCCTTACTCTTCGGTTTTTGGGAAGAGTTTGAGAAGGATTGGAATTGATTGTTCTTTAAATTTTTGATAGAATTCACCAGTGAAGCCACCTGGTCTTGGACTTTTGTTTGGGGGAGATTTTTTTTTTTTAACATATTTATTGGAGTATAATTGCTTTACAATGGTGTGTTAGTTTCTGTTTTATAACAAAGTGAATCAGGTAGACATATACATATATCCCCGTATCTCTTCCCCCTTGCGTCTCCCTCCCTTCCACCCTCCCTATCCCACCCCTCTCTGTGGTCACAGAGCACCAAGCTGATATCCCTGTGCTATGTGGCTGCTTCCCACTAGCTATCTATTTTACATTTGGTAGGGTATATATGTCCATGCCACTCTCTCACTTTGTCCCAGCTTGCCCTTCCCCCTCCCCATATCCTCAAGTCCATTCTCTAGTAGGTCTGTGTCTTTATTCCCGTCTTGCATCTAGGTTCTTCATGACCATTTATTTTTTGATTTTTAGATTCCATATATATGTGTTAGAATACGGTATTTGTTTTTCTCTTTCTGACTTACTTCACTGTGTGTGACAGACTCTAGGTCCATCCACCTCACTACAAATAACTCAACTTCGTTTCTTTTTATGGCTGAGTAATATTCCATTGTATATATGTGCCACATCTTCTTTATCCACTCATCTGTCGATTGACACTAGGTTGCTTACATGTCCTGGCTATTGTAAACAGAGCTGCAATGAATATTGTGGTACATGACTCTTTTTGAATTGTGGTTTTCTCAGGGTATATGCCCAGTAGTGGGATTGCTGGGTCATATGATATTTCTATTTTTAGTTTTTTAGGGAACCTTCATACTGTTCTCCATAGTGGCTGTATCAATTTACATTCCCACTAACACTGCAAGAAGGTTCCCTTATCTCCACACCCTCTCCAGCATTTATTGCTTGTAGATTTTTTGATGATGGCCATTCTGACCGGTGTGAGATGATATCTCATTGTAGTTTTGATTTGCACTTCTCTAATGATTAATGATGTTGAGCATCCTTTCATGTGTTTGTTGGCAATCTGTATATCTTCTTTGGAGAAATGTCTATTTAGGTCTTCTGCCCATTTGTGGATTGGGTTGTTTGTTTTTTTTGATATTGAGCTGCATGTAAATTTTGGAGATTAATCTTTTGTCAGTTGCTTCATTTGCAAATACTTTCTCCCATTCTGAGGGCTGTCTTTTTGTCTTATTTATGGTTTCCTTTGCTGTGCAAAAGGTTTTAAGTTTCATTAGGTCCCATTTGTTTATTTTTGTTTTTATTTTCATTTCTCTAGGAGGTGTGTCAAAAAGGATCTTGCTGTGATTTATGTCATGGAGTGTTCTGCCTGTGTTTTCCTCCAAGAGTTTGATAGTGTCTGGCCTTACATTTAGGTCTTTAATCCATTTTGAGTTTACTTTTGTGTATGGTGTTAGGGAGTGTTCTAATTTCATTCTTGACATGTAGCTGTCCAGTTTTCCCAGCACCACTTTTTGAAGAGGCTGTCTTTTCTCCACTGTATATTCTTGCCTCCTTTATCAAAGATAGGTGACCATATGTGCGTGGGTTTATCTCTGGGCTTTCTAACCTTTTCCATTGATCTATCTTTCTGTTTTTGTGCCAGTACCATACTGTCTTGATTACTGTAGCTTTGTAGTATAGTCTGAAGTCTGGGAGCCTGATTCCTTCAGCTCCGTTTCTCTTTGTCAAGATTGCTTTGGCTATTCGGGTCTTTTGTATTTCCATACAAATTGTGAAATTTTTAGTTCTAGTTCTGTGAAAAATGCCATCGGTAATTTGGTAGGTATTGCATTGTATCTGTAGGTTGCTTTGGGTAGCAGAGTCATTTTCACAATGTTGATTGTTCCAGTCCAAGAACATGGTATATCTCTCCATCTATTTGTATCATCTTTAATTTCTTTCATCAGTGTCTTATAGTTTTCTGCATACAAGTCTTTTGTCTCCTTAGGTAGATTTATTCCTAGGTATTTTATTCTTTTTGTTGCAATGGTAAATGGGAGTGTTTCCTTAATTTCACTTTCAGATTTTTCATCATTAGTGTATAGGAATGCAAGAGATTTCTGTGCATTAATTTTGTATCCTGCTACTTTACCAAATTCATTGATTAGTTCTAGTAGTTTTCTGGTAACATCTTTAGGATTCTCTATGTATAGTATAATGTCATCTGCAAACAGTGACAGTTGTACTTCTTCTTTTCCAATTTGGATTCCTTTTATTTCTTTTTCTTCTCTGATTGCTGTGGCTAAAACTTCCAAAACTATGTTGAATAATAGTGGTGGAGTGGGCAACCTTGTCTTGTTCCTGATTTTAGTGGAAATGATTTCAGTTTTTCACCATTGAGAACGATGTTGGCTGTGGGTTTGTCATATATGGCCTTTATTATGTTGAGGTAAGTTCTCTCTATGCCTACTTTCTGGAGGCTTTTTATCATAAATGGGTGTTGAATTTTGTCAAAAGCTTTCTCTGCATCTATAGAGATGATCATATGGTTTTTCTTCTTCAATTTGTAATATGGTGTATCACATTGATTTGTGTATATTGAAGAATCCTTGCATTCCTGGGATAAACTCCACTTGATCATGGTGTATGATCCTTTAATGTGCTGTTGGATTCTGTTTGCTAGTATTTTGTTGAGGATTTTTGCATCATTGTTCATCAGTGATATTGGCCTACAGTGTTCTTTCTTTGTGTCATCTTTGGCTGGTTTTGGTATCAGGGTGATGGTGGCCTCATAGAATGAGTTTGGGGATGTTCCTCCCTCTGTTATATTTTTGAAGAGTTTGAGAAGGATAGGTGTTAGCTCTTCTCTAAATGTTTAATGGAATTCGCCTGTGAAGCCCTCTGGTCCTGGGCTTTTGTTTTTTGGAAGATTTTAAATCACAGTTTCAATTTCAGTGCTTGTGATTGGTCTGTTCATATTTTCTACTTCTTCCTGGTTCAGTCTTGGCAGGTTGTGCATTTCTAAGAATTTGTCCATTTCTTCCAGGTTGTCCATTTTATTGGCATAGAGTTGCTTGTAGTAATCTCTCATGATCTTTTGTATTTCTGCAGTGTCAGTTGTTACTTCTCCTTTTTCATTTCTAATTCTATTGATTTGAGTCTTCTCCCTTTTTTTCTTGATGAGTCTGGCTAGTGGTTTATCTATTTTGTTTATCTTCTCAAAGAACCAGCTTTTAGTTTTATTGATCTTTGCTATCATTTCCTTCATTTCTTTTTCATTTATTTCTGATCTGATATTTATGATTTCTTTTCTTTTGCTAACTTTGCGGTTCTGTTGTTCTTTCTCTAATTGCTTTAGGTGTAAGGTTAGGTTGTTTATTTGAGATTTTTCTTGTTTCTTAAAGTAGGATTGTATTGCTATAAACTTCCCTCTTAGAACTGCTTTTGCTTCATCCTGTAGGTTTTGGGTCGTTGTGTTTTCATTGTCATTTGTTTCTCTGTTTTTTTTTTGATTTCCTCTTTGATTTCTTCAGTAACCTCTTGGTTATTAAGTAGTGTATTGTTTAGCGTCCATGTGTTTGTATTTTTTATAGAATTTTTCCTGTAATTAACATCTAGTCTCACAGCGTTGTTGTCAGAAAAGATACTTGATATGATTTCAGTTTTCTTAAATTTACCAAGGCTCGATTTGTGACCCAAGATACGATCTATCCTGGAGAATGTTCCATGAGCACTTGAGAAGAAAGTGTATTCTGTTGTTTTTGGATGGAATGTCCCATAAATATCAATTAAGTCCATCTTGTTTAATGTATCATTTAAAGCTTGTGTTTCCTTATTTATTTTCATTTTGGATGATCTGTCCATTGGTGAAAGTGGGGTGTTAAAGTCCCCTACTATGACTGTGTTACTGTCGATTTCCCCTTTTGTGGCTCTTAGTATTTGCCTTATGTATTGAGGTGCTCCTATGTTGGGTGCATAAATATTTACAGTTGTTATATCTTCTTGTTTGATCGATTCCTTGATCATTATGTAGTGTCCTTTTTTGTCTCTTGTAATAGTCTGTTTTAAAGTCTATTTTGTCTGATATGAGAATTACTACTCCAGCTTTCTTTTGATTTCCATTTGCATAGAATATCTTTTTCCACCCCCTCACTTTCAGTCTATATGTGTCCCTAGGTCTGAAGTGGGTCTCTTGTAGCCAGCATATATACGGGTCTTGTTTTTGTATCCATTCAGCCAGTCTATGTCTTTTAGTTGGAGCATTTACTCCATTTACATTTAAGGTAATTATTGATATGTATGTTCCTGTTACCATTTTCTTAATTGTTTTGCGTTTGTTATTGTAGGTCTTTTCCTTCTCTTGTGTTTCCTGCCTAGAGAAGTTCCTTTAGCATTTGTTGTAAAACCAGTTTGGTGGTGCTGAATTCTCTTAGCTTTTGCTTCGTCAAATGTGAATGAGATCCTTGCTGGGTAGAGTAATCTTGGTTGTAGGTTTTTCCCCTTCATCACTTTAAATATGTCCTGCCACTCCCTTCTGGCTTGAAGAGTTTCTGCTGAAAGATCAGCTGTTAACCTTATGGGGATTCCCTTGTATGTTATTTGTTGTTTTTCCCTTGCTGCTTTTAATACTTTTTCTCTGTATTTAATTTTTGATAGTTTGATTAATATGTGTCTTGGTGCATTTCTCCTTGGATTTATCCTGTATGGGACTCTCTGTGCTTCCTGGACTTGATTAACTATTTCCTTTCCCATATTAGGGAAGTTTTCAACTATAATCTCTTCCAATATTTTCTCAGTCCCTTTTTTTTCTCTTCTTCTTCTGGGACAGCTATAATTCAAATGTTGATGCGTTTAATGGTGTCCCAGAGGTCTCTGAGACTGTCCTCAATTCTTTTCATTCTTTATTCTGCTCTGCAGTAGTTATTTCCACTATTTTATCTTCCAGGTCACTTATCTGTTCTTCTGCTTCAGTTATTCTGCTATTGATCCCTTTTGGAGAATATTTAATTTCATTTATTGTGTTGTTCATCACTGTTTGCTCTTTAGTTCTTCTAGGTCCTTGTTAAACGTTTCTTGTATTTTCTCCATTCTATTTCCAAGATTTGGGATCATCTTTACTATCATTATTCTGAATTATTTTTCAGGTAGACTGCCTATTTCCTCTTCATTTGTTAGGTCTGGTGGGTTTTTACCTTGCTCCTTCATCTGCTGTGTGTTTCTTTGTCTTCTCATTTTGCTTATCTTATTGTGTTTGGAGTCTCCTTTTTGCAGTCTGCAGGTTCGTAGTTCCCATTGTTTTTGGTGTCTGTTCCCAGTGGCTAAGGTTGGTTCAGTGGGTTGTGTAGGCTTCCTGGTGGAGGGGACTAGTGCCTGTGTTCTGGTGGATGAGGCTGGATCTTGTCTTTCTGGTGGGCAGGTCCACGTCTGGTGGTGTGTTTTCGGGTGTCTGTGGCCTTATTATGCTTTTAGGCAGCCTATCTACTAATGGGTGGGGTTGTGTTCCTGTCTTGCTTGTTGTTTGGCATGGGGTGTCCAACACTGGAGCTTGCTGGTCATTGAGTGGAGCTGGGTCTTGGCGTTAAGATAGAGGTCTCTGGGGGGTTTTCGCCGTTTGATATTACATGGAGCTGGGAGGTCTCTTGTGGACCAATGTCCTGAACTTGGCTCTCCCACCTTAGAGGTGCAGCCCTGATGCCTGGCTGGAGCACCAATTGCCTGTCATCCACAAGGCCCAGAATAAAAGGGAGAAAAGAAAGAAAGAAAGAAGATAAAATTAAATTAAATTAAAAAGTTATAAAAATTAAAAATAAAAAGTAATTATTAAAAAAATTTTTAAGTAATAAAAAAGCAACCAAACCAGAAAACAAATCCACCAATGATAAATAACAAGTGCTAAAAACTATACTAAAACAAACAAACAAAAAAAAGGACAGACTGAACCCTAGGACAGATGGTACAAGCAAAGCTATACAGACAAAATCACATGCAGAAGCATACACATACACACTCACAAACTGAGAAAAAGGGGGAAAATATATATATATATATCGTTGTTCCCGAAGTCCACCTCCTCAATTTGGGATGATTCGTTGTTTATTCAGGTATTCCACCAATGCAGGGTACATCAAGTTGATTCTGGAGATTTAATCCACTGCTCCTGAGGCTGCTGGGAGAGATTTCCCTTTCTCTTCTTTGTTCGCACAGCTCTTGGGGTTCAGCTTTGGATTTGGACCCGCCTTTGCGTGTAGGCCCCCTGAGGGCGTCTGTTCCCGCCCAGACAGGACGGGGTTAAAGGAGCCGCTGATTCGGGGGCTCTGGCTCACTCAGGCCTGGGGGAGGGAGGGGCATGGAGTGCGGGGCGAGCCTGCGGCGGCAGAGCCCAGCATGACATTGCACCAGCCTGAGGCGCGCCGTGCGTTCTCCCGGGGAAGTTGTCCCTGGATCACGGGACCCTGGCAGTGGCGGGTTGCGCAGGCTCCCGGGAGGGGAGGTGTGGAGAGTGACCTGTGCTCGCACACAGGCTTCTTGGTGACGGCAGCAGCAGCAGCCTTAGCATCTCATTTCCCCTATCTGGGGTCCGTGCTGATAGCCGGGGCTCGCGCCTGTCTCTGGAGCTCCTTTAAGCAGCGCTCTTAATCCCCTCTCCTCGCGCACCAGGAAACAAAGAGGCAAGAAAAAGTCTCTTGCCTCTTCGGCAGCTCCAGACCTTTTCCCGGACTCCCTCCCGGCTAGCCGTGGCGCACCAGCTCCCTTCACGCTGTGTTAATGCCGCCAACCCCAGTCCTCGCCCTGGGGTCCGACCTCCGAAGCCCGAACCTCAGCTCGCAGCCCTGCCCGCTCCGGTGGGTGAGCAGACAAGCCTCTCGGGCTGTTGAGTGCCAGTCGGCACCGATCCTCTGTGTAGGAATCTCTCCACTTTGCCCTCCACACCCCTGTTGCTGCGGTCTCCTCCGCGGCTCCGAAGCTTCCCCCCTCCGCCACCCGCAGTCTCCGCCCGCGAAGGGGCTTCCTAGTGTGTGGAAACCTTTCCTCCTTCACAGCTCCCTCCCAGTGGTGCAGTTCCTATCCCTATCCTTTTGTCTCTGTTTATTCTTTTTTCTTTTGCCCTACCCAGGTACGTGGGGAGTTTCTTGCCTTTTGGGAGGTCTGAGGTCTTCTGCCAGTGTTCAGTAGGTGTTCTGTAGGAGTTGTTCCACATGTAGATGTATTTCTGGTGCATCTGTGGGGAGGAAGGTGATCTCCACGTCTTACTCTTCTGCCATCTTGAAGCTCCTCCTGGGGGAGATTTTTGATTACTGGTTCAGTCTCCTTACTAGTAATCAGTTCAGATTTTATATTTCTTCATGATTCAGTCTTGGCAGGTTGTATGTTTCCAGGAACTTATTCGTTTTGTCTAGATTGTTCAATTTGTTGGCATATAATTTTTCTTAATAGTCATGAATGATCCTTTGTATGTCTGTGGTATCAGTTTTAAGAATTTCTGGCCATCACAGTTCTTCAACATCTAAATGTCTCCAGTAGGCAGAAACTCTTGTTCACAGCAAGAAGAGGGTCATTCTGCCTGTCTCCTCTTTGATTAAATCAACACATTCCTGCCCTTTCAGTACCTGACCACCACGCCACCCCTCATGTGGCACTGACCCCTGCCCACCACATCCTGCCCCACCTCCTGTTAAACTTAGCTGTTCTTCTTATTTAGGGAAAATGAAAGAGAAGGCAGATTTCAGACTTCGTTAATTTCTCTCTGTTTAGCACCTTGGACAAGGACAGGCTGGTAAATGCAGGCCCTTATCTGCAAGCTGCTTGAAACCAAGGTGTCCTTTCCCTTCCTCCTTCCTGCCTGGCGTAGGTTCTCTCTGGACAAGGACACGGGACTCATCATGCTGATTGCCAGGCTGGACTATGAACTCATCCAGCGCTTCACTTTGACAGTCATCGCCCGGGACGGGGGTGGCGAGGAAACCACAGGCCGGGTCAGGATCAACGTGTTGGACGTCAACGACAACGTGCCCACCTTCCAGAAGGACAGCTATGTGGGTGCCCTGAGAGAGAATGAGCCTTCCGTCACACAGCTGGTGCGGCTCCGGGTAAGATGCCGGGCTGCCCTTTGATCTGTCTGTTTACCTTGTCCTTCTCTCTCTGGTTTCCCCTTGACCGCCTGCTCAGGAAGCCACTGCAAGAAGTACTAAGTGCCCGTCCACAAAGAATTCTGCTCAGATCGGGGGTCACGATCTGGGTCAGGCCACCTCTGAGTGGCACTTCAGGTCCCTGGTTACTGAGTGAGGCTAGTGTCTGTCTCCATTCACCCCCCATCTCCCTTGGTGAGTTCTGAGCAGGTCCCTGTGCAAGGCCCCCCATCCAAGCCCTTTAATGACTGCTTAGAATCAGGTACTGCTGCAGCTGGAAGACACCAGAAACCACGGGCACAACCCAGTTTGTGGAAGGGGAAACAGGAGGGGAGCGGCAGGTGCCATGAATTAGTAGAGGAGAGAGCCAGGACTAGAACTTGGGTCTCTACGCTCCAAGCATCCTCCTGCAATGAGTCCCCACCACATGTTGGTGACCTCTGACCAGAAACTTCTTAATGTCCTCGTGCCCCTTCCCCACTCTGCCAACCCAGAATGACAGGACCCAGAGCCTCCATTTAGAACTTATTTCTGAAGGAGGCAGGGATGAAGGCGAGGTGGAGGAGGTGGGCACGGGGGATACACAGAAGACAGGACCACGTGCCCTCCGAACGTAGCCCTGGCTCCCTGGTGGACCCTGCCCTCCCTCACCGCCCATGTCCTCTTACATGCAGAGTGGAGGGAGGCCCCTGGCGGCTCTCTAGGGTCAAAGACATCTGGAAAGAGCTAACTAATGCAGCCACCCCAGAGACAGTCAAGAGAAAGGAGGATCCCTGACCCAATTCCAAGTGCCACCTTCCCTTCTTGCATTCATGCAACGTGCATTTATTAGATTACCTACTGTGTTCCAAACACTGTGCTGGATTCTAGGTATCAGCTTCAGTCAGGAAGCAAAGTTCCCGCTTCCATGGAGCTGACAGGCAGAATGAGGAAGACAGAAATCAAACAAGAAGTTCCAATCGGGAGGGGGGACGAATGGGGTGCCCAGCACAGGGCCCTAACCCAGTCCAGAGGTCAGGGAAGGCCTCTGTGCATGAGGTGTTCCAGCTGGTACTGAGGGTGTAGGAGATGGCCGTGCCAGGTATGGTGGCGACCCTTTTCATCCTCTGGGTAAGGCTTGGCCTTCCTCTGTTCCTCCAGGCCTTCAGCCTGCCCTCTAGATTCCCCAGGATACCTCCACACCCCAACATGAGGTGTGTCTGCTGGGAGCCAGAGAGTAGCCTCCAGCTGAGGGACAAGGGGTGCCTGGATCACCCAGAAAAGGGGGCTCAGAGAGGGGCCAGCCCTCCCCTCCTACCTGCCCTCTTCTGGCCCCAGGGTCACTGAAAGCTCAAGGGCCCTGTCCGCCCTCTTCCTTCCAGGCAACAGATGAAGACTCTCCTCCCAACAACCAGATCACCTACAGCATAGTCAATGCCTCCGCCTTTGGCAGCTACTTCGACATCCGCGTGTATGAGGGCTATGCCGGTACGCGTGGGGCAGGACTGAGGGCCCAGCCTGGGGAGGAGGGTTGGCAGGTGGGAGCAGGGTTGCACATCACACCTGTCTCCGGAGGGAGCCCTTCTGTCTCCCAGACACCCTGGACCACTTGGGAAGCTGCCCCACAGCTCCTGTCATCTGGAGCAGCACGTGGTATGGGGTCACCATTTCATAGGCTCAAGATCTGTGTCTCAGTTCAGCCAGATCTTTCTTTGAGTCTTAGGCCTGTGGCCAGTCAGGCATCTGAAGTTACCACCACAGTGTGTGGGGTTCCTATTAAGAAGGACTGCCTGGCCATATCTGTGGCGAGGGGGAGGGGAGCCAGGTAGAGGCTTCTTAGCCAAGTTTTCCCATCCTTTGGGCATGCTGTGGCCACTTCCCAGATCTTCCAGGCTATGGCCTTTCCCTGCTTGGCCAGGCACAGTTCCATACTCTGGACCTTGCCCTGCCTGCCACAGTGTGAGTCCAGGAAGGGTATAGCAGCAACAACCTCAAGCTTCAAGATCCCAAGAGACCACCTGGTTTTTTTGTTGAAGCAACTAGGGCCCAGAGACGGGGGGTGACTTGCCCAAAGTCACACAGCAAAGCTGTCCAGGGAGGCCCTGTGATCTGACTCTTGGTGGCTTTTCGGCACCTGCCTCCCCACCAGAATCCAACCTCCTTGAACTTCTTGACACTCTCACCCCTTACAGGGGTCACTTCCACGTCTTTGAAGAGTCTGTTCCTTCTGCTGGGAAAGCCCTTCCTCCCTGTCCCTTTGCCCTGCTTCCCTTTAACCTCTGGCTTGCTTTAGGGCTCATTTGGACATCCTCTCCTCTGCGAAGCTTCCCTAATGCTTGGAGATGGTCTAGGTGTCCCCAAGGCAGAGCAGATGTGCACTGGGTGACTCTGAGTGCAGTGCTCACGCCTCCTCCCACCCCACATTTGTGTCAGAGAAATGCTCTTGGAGAAGCTACAGTCCTGGGTCTGGGTGCTACAGCCTGATGGCCTCTGTAAAATCTGTGTCCCCCCTTTTAAAAACGTAACAGTCCCATGCCTCTGCCCACCCTCACACCTCACCACCTTCTCAGCTAGAGGAACCCTCCTTGGGTTTTCTATTACTAAAGCAACAATTTTGTTTCTGTTTTCCACATAGAAAGTGGCGATTTAATATTGTGGTAATGCCTTTGCAGACTACCCATGCCCCCCACTCCCAAGCCAATACATCTTCCCTCCCAAATTGAGAATCAATGGCCGAGCATGAAAGATACTCATGGTGAGAGTCCAGGCATGTGCAGTGTGCCTTTGGGGAAGACACTCAACCTCTCTGAGCCTGGTTTCCTCATCTGTAAAGTGGGGCTCACGTTACCACCCAAATAGTTACCACCTGCTGGACCCAACACCGTACCTGGCACAGATCAGGCAGTCAGTAAACCTAAGTCAGGACCATGGGGCTCCGGGAGCTCAGAGGCAGGAGGGGAAAACAAGGCAGAGCTGGCTCAGGCTGAGCCAGCCACACCCTCTCTGCCCAAAGGGGAGCCGTGGCTGGATGGACATGTAAAGTCTACTCACAGAGGGCCTGGGGCCCTACCCTGTCATTTCAGTGATCAGCGTGAACCGCCCCCTGGATTATGAACAGATACCCAATGGGCTGATTTATCTGACGGTCATGGCCAAGGATGCTGGCAACCCGCCTCTGAACAGCACTGTTCCTGTCACCGTCGAGGTGTTTGTAAGTACCCAGGGGTGCACTGGCCTTGCCCTTCCAGGATATGGGGTGGTGAGTGCTTCCCAGAGTATTGGGGCCCTGCCAGAACCCGCTGTCCCCACAGCTCAGAGAGTTACTCAGCAGACTGTCCCAAAGGCTGTCCGCTAGCAGACTGCCTCGCAGCTCAGCCATGGAAGGCACAGGGCCCTGGGACCCAAGAAGAGCCCAGTGGTCCTGCTCTAACTTCATTCAGGGACCTCAGGACACCCTCTGAGGCGGAACAGGAGCTGGGGCTCAAGCAGGGAGGAAATGTCATTGATTCTTTCATTTATAGCCGTATTCGGTGAAGTTCAAGGGAATCGCTGGAAGGTCATCTTCTCTGTCTCTCTCTCTGGTCCCCTCTTTCTTCTTCACTTCCTTTTTCCATTCCTGTGAAGATTTAAAAGAGCCTGAAACCAAACCACAGCTTGTCTGACATGAATAGCAAGCACACCTTAGTGCTTTCCGTGTCTGAAATTATGTCGCTGAATCCAGCTCCACCCTGGTTCATTGACCCCATGCAGCTCCCCCAGCAATCCCGGGAATGCAGATCATGGTCTGACAGTAGCCCTGCCGCACCTCAAGACACCCGCCCCCATCTCATAAAGGCTGCTGCCTGCGGAGAGGGTGAACACGTGTTGATGGAAGAGTTAGTGCATTACTGGCTCCAGAAGGATTCGATCAGATTGCCAGGTTAGGAGATACTCTGCGATTTGACAAACACTCAGCAAAATCTTGCCCAGAGCAGGTTGATGGATGACCTTCCTGTCGCAGCTGGCTTCAGTAACAGCCTCTGGTGCTGCCTTACTTCTGTCTTTAATGAGTCTCATCCTTTCAACCCAAGTCTAAGGCTCCAGGGCCAGCTCTGGACAGGGCACCCCACTTGCTTACGGAATAGGACAGGGCGGTGATGGAAAAGTCGAGGGTGATTCCTGCGGGGAGCCCTGCAGCTTGGGCATGTGGGAGCAGCATTTCGGGGTAGGAGAGGATGGAGAGTCTCTGCAGAACCAGGTCCAGTAATGGAAAGTCAGAGTCTGGGACCCTAGATCTGGCACTTCAGGCTCCAGGGAGTGGCCAGGAGGAGATCCACAGAAGCCCAAATGCATGCCCGCCTTTAACCTGCAACGTCCCACCATGAAATGCCGAGGGTGATAGCAGAGAAGCAGAGTACGCTCCCTGCTAATCCTGGACAAGTCCTGGTATTCGTCCCCACGTGGCCCCAACCCTGACCCCAGCCCCCAACCCCCCACTAACCCTGGCCACACTTAGAAAAAAAAAACCTGGCCACACTTATAACCCTGACCGACGCCCACCCCCATCCCCCATCACTTTCAACCAGAATCTTGCTCTACTCAAGCAAGCAGTGAATTCCTCCCATGTGCGCAGTGCAGTAGAAGGTCCTGGGGGGATATGAAGGCGGCTGTGAATCCTGCTCCCCCCACAAAGGGACACTGTGAATAGAGGCAGGAGCACAGCTTGGGAGGCGTATGGCTTTGAAACCCAGCTCTGCCACCCTGTAGCCACGTGACCTGTGGTTCTTGTCCTCTCTGAGCCTCAGTGTCCTGATCTACAGAATGGGGACACTCATGGTACTGCCTCATGCTACTGGGAAGATTAAGTGAAATCCTGCAGGTGGTACCTGGCTCCGGTAAGGTGGGCCGTCGTCCCAGCTAATAGGACAGATCAGCATGTGTGCGCCGGGCCCTCTGGTGCAAGGGGAATTCCAGACAACTCAGCTGGGCAGAGAAGGACCCTCTCTAGGCTTTAGGGAAATGGAAGTGAAAGAGGACGAGAGTAGGGGAGGTTTGGGGAAATGAGTTGAGGTGTTCCACGCCACCCAGAGATGGGCAGGCAGAATTGACCAAACGGAAGTTAAAACGTCTCTAGCTCCATACTGTGCCAACTGCTTTAATGTTACACAGTCTCTCTCAATCCCACTCAGCAGATGAGGCTCAGGGAGGGAACATAAGGTGGTACAAGGTCACCAGTGCCTTCCTCACTTTCTGGCTAGTAAGTGGCATTTGAATTTACTTCCAATCCTAATAAGCTAGGATTTGAATCCTGACCTGTGTGACTCCTAGGTTCACGTTCTTTCCACCACAGCCCTAGGCTTGGAGGCTTGGATATCCCAGTCTTCACGTGACTGAGACCAGTGTGTGTCAAAGTTCACATGGATTCCCTGGGCATCTTCTTAAAATGCAAATTCTTATTTGGTGTGTCTGGGGAAAGAGCTGAAGCTCTGTAGTTCTAACGTGCTCCCAGGAGACGCTGATACTTCTGGTCAGGGGACCACACTTAGAGTAGCAAGGCCTTCGAAGATCCGCCCTCGTGGTATCTTGAAACCCAGGGACTGCCCCGAACCCCAGCCCACGTCCCAACCTGTGGTCACTTAAGGAAGGGACCTGGGGAGGGCCTCTTTCTCTTTTTGCCTCAACCCGTCACATGTAGCCAGAGCAGGAGGTGGATGGCCCAGGGACAGAACTAACCTTTTATCCGCTGGGAATAAAAGAGTGATGAGCAGCCTCAGCCTCCCCCGCTGATAGCAGGGAGCGGGGGCTCCATGTGCAGAGGCAGGTGGGGGCAGGAGTCCATCTCGCTCCCCTCTCAGCAAAAGCCAGCATGTGCCCTGGCCTGGAGCCACCTCAGCCCCACGGAAGGGGCGCCGTTTTCAGATTTCCTCAAAGCTGTCATGCGGGTCAGCAGGAACCCTGCGCTCCCCTTCCAGGTCTGCCCTTGCCCGTGGCAGCAGGGCGGGTCTGGCAACAAAGTGCCCCCTTGACTGTGAGTGAGCATGATGTCTTGAGCAGCGTTTGGGGATGGTGTAGTCACTTGTGTCTAAGGACCACACTTGAAAAGGCTAGCGGAGCCAGGTGATTCCTTTTCATCCACTGCTTGTTGGTTTTTAATAAAGAAGTCAAACTCGGTTTGTAGATTTCCCATTAGGGGACAATAAGCTTTTGTAGAGGGAGCCACTGAATTAGAACTAATAGTGAATGCAGCGCCAGGGTCCAGGGAAATATCACCGCTAATAAGTTTCTGTCTCATGCTCTGTCACTGACATTCTCCGCGCCGTTCCGTGCAGCCAAGCAGAAGGCTTAAATATATACATACGTATATATTTAAGGCACTTGTGCCCACACCAGGGATGCCCAGGCATGCTGCTGGGGCATCAGACATGGGCTGGGGCCTCACACTACCAGTTCTCTGAGGCTGGAGAGAGGGACAGGTCAGCGGGAACCAGTGTTTGGTCCAGAGCCAGGGGCCAGATGGGAGAAGAAGAGCGTTCCTCCACCCACAGTCCCGGCACGATGGGATTCTCTAAAGTCCCACGGGGTGGGCAACCAGACACCGGGCCACCTCCTTCTTCTTTAAATTTTGTTTAAATTCGTTTTACTGAAGTATAGTTGATTTACAAGGTTGTGGTCAGGCCGCCTCCTTCTTCATACGTGCTCAGCCAGAAGTGAGTGACTCGCTACAGGGACCTTCCTCTCAGGGGGCTCCCAGTGCTTGGGGGAGGGAGGCCCTGGGAGCCTGCATGGCTGAGAACTGAAGCCTTCAGACTCCCCCGGGGGCTGCGACCCAGTCTGATCTCCGAGCTCCGTGCTGGGCTTTTGGGGAAAGGGGAGGAGGTGCTGAGTCAGGTGGGCCAGCGAGGCTTCCTCCAAGAGGGGAGCAGGGAGGAACTCTTGTGGGGTGACCGCAGAAACAGTTGGTGAGGATGAGAGCGTCGTAAAGGGTAGGAAGGTCTCCTGACTGTGGAGCAGCTGCAGGCGGAGGCGGAGGCTGTGTCCCGTGCCCACCCTGCTGGCTCGGCCTGTAGACCCAGCAGCGTCCCCTGGCCACTTGTGAGGGCTGGGCCAGAGGAGGGATTGCTCTAGAACCGCAGCTGGTTGTGGTGGGCTGGGTTTGCCCAGGCGGGTGGAGGAGCTGTTGTTCTTGTGTGTGTGCAGAAGGGTCTAGGATTCAGGCTCTGGGAGCCCCCTGCCTGCCACTGCATACTTCAGGATTGAGGTACTCCTTTCTCCCTTCGTTTCTAGAAGGCAGAAGATAGGAGGGTTCCTAGAACCTTCCACTGTCACCTTGGCGGAGCTGGGTGGGAAGGTCCGAGTGTGGGTGCAAGAACTGGAGGGAGCTCGGAGTTCAGCCGAGAGAACGGCAGGGAGAACCAGGGGAGCTGGGAGTCCCGGGCAGTCCCAGCTGCTGTCTTCATTCTCCATCTCTCCGGCCATCACTGTCCCTTCCTGACCCCACATGTTTCCCCAAAGCCTATCCTGCCACCTTGAACTGTAGCCCAGCTAGGAGGCCACCTGGCCACCCTGTGACACCCCACCTGGCTCTGGTTATACATTGAGGCCAGAGCTCCTCGGTGCCAGCCTGCGATGCCGACCAGCCCCGAATGCCTCCCTGGCTCCTGCAACGTGTCTCTCTTCTGTTCCAGGATGAGAACGACAACCCTCCCACCTTCAGCAAGCCTGCCTACTTCGTATCCGTGGTGGAGAACATCATGGCAGGTACGGCCTGGGCTGGGGAGGCACGAAGGCGGGAGGCCAGCAGGCATGGCGCCGACGGCATGAAAACCTGACCTTGCACACGATCGCCAGAGGCCCGTGCCCTCCCTGTGTTTCCCGATGACAGGTGGAACCTCTGGAGATGTCCAGTTGTCTGCCAGCCCACAGTTCTTTACAGAGCACCTACTGTGTGCAGTTGCTCGGCTAGGCACTTGGTCGCTGCTCCCCTGCAGCTACTTTTCCTGCAGGGGAGAGAATAATGACCAATGATTAATTCAGCAACCTTGGTTAAACAAGAGTATGCAAAGAGTTTTGAGTTTACGGGGCTATGAGGCCGGCCCCAGGGCCCATAGGGGCCGAAGGGGTCACCTTGGAGGATGGCATGTGTTCCTAGGTGAGGACGAGAATGGGAGGCTCCTCCCTGGGCTGTCTCGAGTGCCAGGGCCCAGCTTGCAGACTCAGGGCCACCAGCTCCACACTCAGGTTCCAGGGGACCTGCTGTGTCCTCAGGGCAGGCCGGAAGCTTCACCCTTACACCCAGAGTGGACGTTCTGTGGGGGAAACTCTCATGTCAGGAATTGCTGCAGCAGCTGGAGGAATCAGGGACAGTGAAATCAGAGGTAACTTTCCCTGGCATCACAGGGCCTTCTAAAGAGAACCTTCAGGTACCTTCCTGGTATCTGATGATTTGCTGGGCAGGTGCCAGACTGTGCCCAGCTCACCTTTACCCATCCCAGTCTCAGGCATCCCCTGGAGAATATCACTCTGAAGCAGCCCCCTGCACTCCCCATCACCCCCAGAGCCTCTGACAAGGAGAGACCTTCATCATGGCATTTAGTCCTCTTCCAAGTTGAGTATGCTGGGATAAAGGAGTGTGTCAGGGCAAAGGTACCTGTCCTGCTCAGGACAGGACTGAGAGTCAGATCAGAGGCCCCATGGCTACCTGGAGAGGCCCAGAATGACCTGACTGTCCACAGCCCCCTGCCTGGCCCCTCACGCCCCCTGGGACTATCGATCCATCAGCATAATAGTAACCATGGTCTGCAGTTCGGTGGGAGCTACCGTGGGCCAGGCCTGTGCCCCGCGTGTTTTATCCTTTGGGATCCTCGCCAACAACCCCACAAGTTGGGCTTTATAGTTAGACCCATTTAACAGAGGAAGAAGCTAAGGCTCAGACAAGTTAAGGCAGTTGCCAGAGGTGCTACCAGATTCCAGCCTGGCTGTGGTGACTCTAGAAGGCCACACACTGACCCTCCTCGCCACCCTGCCAGAGCTGGCAGCTGGGTGGCAGGCGGGGGCTGAGTGCCTTGGCAGGCACGGCTACAAGACACACTGCCCTCAGAGTCTGGCCAGGCAGCTGGCAAGGCTGGCCCCCTGACCCAGGATTTCACAGAGATGGAAATGAAGGTGAGGGCCTTAACCGGACATGAAGGAGAAAATAAAAACCCTGATAAATTCTCCTTGTGATCAAGGTAAAATAAGACTAAAATTGAATGCAATAAATGTAGAGTCATTTAATATGGAGCTTCATTTCTTTTTGAGTCAAAGTCAAAGCTGGTCCATCTGGGCATATTTAATATGGTGACCAGGCAGGGAGGGATGGGGTGGGGCGGTGGTGCACCCTCTGAGGCTGGGCCAGGACTGAGTCGTGGGGACGGAGGGGGAGGACCGGATCCATCCCAGGCTCCACCCCCTCCCATGGAGCCTTGTCCCCGCACAGCCCAGGAACCTGGGCCACGGGAACAGGCGGTTGAGCCCACTCTCATCCCTGGGTCTCCCCAGCGGCAGGCTTCCTACCTCCTGAGGGCTCCTTCCCCTTGGGCCTGTGCCCCCGTCCTGCCCCCAGAGCCTGGGGCTGTGAGCCCACGGTGAGCAGCACCCCACTCCTTTTGTCTCCCGCAAGGAGCCACGGTGCTCTTCCTGAACGCCACGGACCTGGACCGCTCCCGGGAGTACGGTCAGGAGTCCATCATCTACTCCTTGGAGGGCTCCTTCCAGTTTCGGATCAACGCCCGCTCAGGTGAGCCCCCTGTGGCCCTCGTCCTCTGCACCTCAGGCTGACGCTCCGTCCTCAGCCTGGGGACCGGCCTCTGGGCCAGCGTCTCCTCCCTTTCACAGGAGACCCGTGTTTCTGAGCAAGTCTGCTTTGAGCACCTGGTTTTATCCCTGAAATACGCATTTGTGTGAGATTACTGAGCTTACCCCACACACAAAAAATCACAACGTTCATCCATTCACCAGAGAATGTCTTTCAGTGATGAAGAGCCCTGTTATGTTTAAAATGTGTTCCATTTTACCAATATCTGGCTAACCCACTGCTCTTCAGGGACACCTTTCTGCAAGCCTAAGTGTCTCCCTTCTCACCTGCAGACCTCATTCTTGAATCCTGGCTCCTCTTCCTAACATGGTGTGTGCCTCAGGTCCCCACCTACAGAGGATGCGCAGATCGGGGCTGTTGTGTGAATTCAGTGGGTCATTATAGAGAACTCAGAGTAGTCCCTGGCATGTAGTAAGTGCTCACAAAGTTAGGTTATTACCATTATTTTCTTTGGTCTTTTCACCCTGGGGCCCCCATTCCCAGCTCCCTGCTCAGCCCATGTAACTCTCCTTTCTTCCTCATTTCTCCATACGCCTCCCTCTAGCTTTCTCTCCTCCTTGAGGCAGGGAGGGAAGAGGCGCAGAAAAATGCGATAAGAGAACCCAGCATTCTAAAAGAAGCTGGAAGGAATGGGAGGACCCCGATATTCATTCGTACCTTCATTCAGATATCAGTGGGGGCCTGTTCCCCTCCAGGTGCTATGCTGGGGAACAGGATGGAATAAGACGTGGTGTCACCCTCACAGGGTTCCAAGTCAGCTTAGTGGGCATGCAAGACTCCCCTCTTCCAAGTACCCACTTGTGTATTGGGTAAGGGAACTTGTAGATGCCAAACAGGCAAACCCTGAAACCTCAGTGGCTTAGCACAAATAGAAATTCTAACTTACACAGCAGTCCAGTGCTGTGTTCAGGGGACCATCTTCCACATGATGATTCTGGGACCCAGGCCCCTTCCATGTTGTGGCTCCCAGGTCACTGCAGAAAGGAAAAGGGAACATGGGGTCTTGTGCAAGGAGATGTTTATGGGTCAGGCCTGGAGGTAACATACATCACTTGTGCCCACATCCTGTTGGCCAGAACCAAGCTATGGCCCCACCTAGATGCAAGGAAGGCTTGGGGAACATCATAGTCCCTGGCCTGGCAGCCCCTCCCCAGCAATCATTCTGGCCTGGGAGGGGAGCAGGAATCTTTGACGAACACCGGCCATCCCTGCCACAGGTGATCGGTGGCCCAGCAGGGCATCGAGTCTTCCTGTTATTCATGCCTCCCTGCTCAAAGTCCGCCTGCAATCTCTCTTTCATCCCCCTTTCCTGGAAGCTTGGGGAGCAGGTGGCTGGTGCTGACGTGTACAAAGACTGAACACACCCAGGGCTATCCTGAGCCTCCCTTTCCACCTCTGACAAAACAGGTGCCTCCCTCCCTGCTCTCAGAAGCCTCCACCCTCAGCGAGCCAGCGTTTCTAGGGAGCTCAGAGGGATATCGTTAACGGATATTAACTGCGTGCTCAGCAATGTTCTAAGTACTCTGAGCAGCATCACCGCCACTCTGAGGCAGGTACTAGCCGCACAGCATCCCCATTTTCCATACAAGGAAACTGAAGCATAGGAGAGGTTAAAGTCACTTGACTGAGGACTCGCAGAGACTGAACTTCCAACTCCAGAGCCCACACTTTCAACACTCCATTCTATAAAGCCGTGGAGAGCCGCGTGCCACCCCCAGATACAATGGCGGGCACACTGACCTTTCAGCACCTACCCAGCCTTCCCAGTCAGGGACTTCATCTCCACCCCAGGGCCTTTAATAATGACATGGACATTTTCTTGCTGCCTTAACACGCACGGCTCCTTCAGCTCTAAAGGTGTAAGCGTTTTCCTCTGAGCACCTTGGTCAAATTAGCCAGGCCTGCTCCACAAAGGTGGCCTTAATTGGATCTAATTTCCCAGACAGGAGGAGCCATCTATCATGCCAACAAGTTCATGTTTAAAACTTTTTAGAGCTTAATTTCTTTCTTTATTTTTTTTTTTTTGCGGTACGCGGGCCTCTCACTGCTGTGGCCTCTCCCGTTGCGGAGCACAGGCTCCAGACGCGCAGGCTCAGCGGCCATGGCTCACGGGCCCAGCCGCTCCGCGGCATGTGGGATCCTCCTGGACCGGGACACGAACCCGTGTCCCCTGCATCGGCAGGCGGACTCTCAACCACTGTGCCACCAGGGAAGCCCTTAGAGCTTAACTTCTTCCTCACGCTGCCAATTAACTGACACCACCCCAGCAAGGAGCGTGGCTCTGTGGGCAGACCTTTGTCAGGCTTTTGTTCCTGGCTTTAGCACCACCCCCAGCTCCCTTCTCAACCCTGCACAGGCCAGAGACGGGCCAGCATGGCAGGAAGGGAAATTTGAGAGTGAAAGAGTCCTAGGGACCACTGGCCCCACTCCCTTATTTTATGGTAGAATAAATCAAGCACAAAGAATTTAAGTAACCTGCCCCAGGTCACACAGCTCAGGCAAGGGGGATAGCACACAGTCCCTGCCCTTGGAGAACCCTCACTGTCCTTTGGAAGGAAATGAGCATTTTCTGAGTGTTGGGAACTTCACCTAGAGTTATTTAATCCTTCCAAAGCTCTTACTTGAAAGCATACTGATCTCTCTTTTACACATGAGAAAACTGAGGCTCAAAGAAATTAAGTGACTTTTCCAAGGCCAAGTATCTGGAAAGGGCCATAATCAGAATTCAGATCTGGGCTTCACTGTCCTCAAAGCATCGGCTCTTTCCTGTGGCCCACGTGCAATGGTAGATGACCTGGCTACTGTACTGTACTGAAGCTGGCTTGTGCTGGCTCACACCTACTCACGAGAGCCAACTGTATACATCTCTTCCCAACTCCAGGTTCAATGCCATCAAGTGGGCAGCTTAAAATGGGCCCTGGGGGCTTCCCTGGTGGCACAGTGGTTGAGAGTCCGCCTGCCGATGCAGGGGAAATTTATAACTGTGGAAATCAGCAAATACCATTTTTTTTTCCTTTGGGGAGCCAGTTGTCAAACATTTACCATCACACCACTGCCAGATGACTTCCACACTTTAATTACACCAAAATACAAAGAAAAGCCCAAAACAGGCTGACGAAGATTATGGTCTATTTTAAATGTTTATATTTAATAGAATAACTTGTTTATACACTAAAGAAAATTCAAGGCATTATAATTATGTCACGTACAAGGTAATTAAGGAAATTATTTTATAACTGTTAAATCTCAGTGCTCTGTAGGTTGAGCTATCTAGAATGAGCCGCAAGTTGGAACATGCGTGAAGCACTTGGTGTGTTTCAGTCCTGTTGCTGTATTTCTTTGACCATGTGAATAAACAGTGCCAGGTGCTGCTCTAAGCTTTAGAACTAAATTAGGTGAATTAATCCCATAACAGCCCTATGAGGTAGGCCCTATTATTGTTCCTTTTTAACCAGATGAGGAAACTGAAGCACAGGGAATTTAGGTAATTAGTTCCAGTTGATAAAGCCAGTGAGGTAATGTCAGCAGTCTAAGTGAGAGGTCCTTTGTGACTGAGCTTGAGGCCAAATGTCCCTCCTGTCCTGTTTTCCAGCCCCTAACTCCATAATCAACCTAGATTCTCCCACATCTGAAAATACCTCCTCCCCACGGGGTTATACTGCCCAGCTCTGGGATTCAGGTTCCCAAGGCGTGGGTGCTATGCCCTCTCTCCTGTGAGCACCATCTCACCACCCCCCATGCACACCTGTACATTCACACATGTGCAGCGAGGTCACTGGATCTTGCAAGGGTCTCTCTTTTGCACACTTGCTCTTTCCCTCCTTCCCCAATCCCTCCCTGGCCCACCCAAACCCTCTCTCACGCGCCCCTCTCTCCTGCAGGTGAAATTACCACCACCTCCCTGCTGGACCGTGAAACCAAGTCTGAGTACATCCTCATCGTACGGGCAGTGGACGGGGGCGTGGGCCACAACCAGAAAACCGGCATCGCCACTGTGAGTGCCTGGCCCTCCCCTGCCCCCAGCTCCCCACTTGCCAGCCAGGCTGCTGCCCCCAGCTCATCTTCAGCTTGCACCACTTAGGCCCCTGGGTGCTTGTGTCCTGAGGCAGTGTGAGGCCTTGTGGGAGTGGAGGGAGGGTAGCAGGTACCAATTCATTGTCAGCCCTGGGGCCTCCACAGCTATGGGACGAAAGACATTCCCAGGAATTCCCTGGCGGTCCAGTAGTTAGGACGCTGTGCTTCCACTGCAGGGGGCATGGGTTTGATCCCTGGTGAGGAAAGATCCTGCAAGCCACACAGCGAGGCCAAAAAAAAAAAAAAAAAAATAAGGCATTCCCACCTGGGACATGGGGGCATTCTGGAGGAGCAAATACTCTCTCTCCTGCCCCCAAAGACCAGCTGGGAAGAAGGCATGAGCCCCATAGTTCCCTTCCTGCCTTGGCACCTGCCAAGAAGCCGGAACAGGTATTCCTCTCAGAAGAGTGGCTCAGAGCAGGAAGCAGGGCCCTGGAGGGTTTCTGGGAGCCTGTTACCACCCCACCCCTACATTTGCAGCCTAGGTTTGCAAGAGATGATGAGAAATGATGCCTAGGTTTCCCTGCCATGAGCAGTTAGGACCCAGGAAGGCCCAGAGCCCCATCCAAGACCTTGGTGCCTCCAGGAGTAGGAAGCTAGAGGAAAGCCATTTGAGGATCGTGACTGAGCTCTTAGCTGCAGAAGAGGGTGGGGGACTGAGACACTCCCTCTGTGGGAGAGCAAACAGGAAGAGTAGCTGACAGGTCCCCTCCTTATCCTCATTTGCTCTCCACCTGGAACCCTCTCCTGACCTCTCCTTTAGTCCTCATCTCCCCCACAGCAGCTACCCCCATCCTGACCCAGCCAGAGGAGCTGGGGTTGCTATCACTCGGCCAGGCGCTTGGCTGAAAAATCCCCAGGGCCCTATTCAGTCATGGGAGGCCCCTGCTAATAAGACTCAGAGCTCTATAAATAATTTACCTGGGTGGCAGGTGAGCAGGGAAATTTCTTGGCTTGTAGCTGAGACTGACGGGAGAAGCTCTAGGGATTCTATCAGGTTCCCCACCCCAAACCTCCCGCATGCTGTCGGTCACCTTCAGCCAAGACTAGGGGTGGACAGAACAAGTCCCAAGTCACAGGAACGATTTCAGGGGTCATCGCATCCATTCCTCTGCCTCCTAATGGGACAGCACCTAAACCCTCTGAAGGGTCTTGGCTCCCTCCTGTCCTTGAAAGCCCAGGCCCTGCCCCGAGGCCCCCAAAGCGGGTGGACCTGGTGGAGTTAATGCCAAGGCGCCCCATAGGCATCTGAGTGTGTCCCCCAGCGTGGGCACTGTCCTCGCACAACTCAGCTAGGCGCGTCCCACAGCGCCCCTTGTGGCTTTGCAGGTGAACATCACCCTCCTGGACATCAATGACAACCACCCCAGATGGAAGGACGCTCCCTACTACATCAACCTGGTGGAGATGACCCCTCCAGACTCTGACGTGACCACAGTAAGTGGCGGTGGGAGGCAGAGCTGCTAGGCGGCCCTTCGCGGGGGGTCTGCCATTCCCACGTGAGCCCTAAGGACCTGCCAGTGTGGTGCTGATGGACTTAATGTTTCCCTTGGAGCCAGCTCTAGGAGCAGAGTTCCAGAAGCTCTCTTGCATGGTGCAAGGTAGTCAGAGGTTGGGGGAAAGCCCTCACACAGTCCTCAGTGACAGTGGACTCTGGGCTTTGTCAAAAGGAGCACAGGCAGCCCAAGGACAGTGCCAGAGGAGCTAGGGCTGGTTCAGCTCGTAGCCACCCTTAGGACTGAGACCCTAGGACTCCAGCCACCCCCTCAGGAGAGCCCCCAACCTGCCATCCCCCGCTCAGATCGCGCAAGCTTCAGCTCTGCCCTCAGAGCCTTCCTTCACCACTTCCATCACTGCAGCCATCGGCCTGGGTCAGCTGGCCCAGAGCTGCCCCAGCAAGGGGTTCAGAGTTCAGGGACTTTCTGGCACGGGATGGTCCAGGTTTTCACAGGCTCCTGTGTGTGCTGCGTGCAGGGAATGTGACTCAGGGTAGGGGAGGGGAGACACAGCCAAAAACCTCAAGGCGTCCAGAAGGGAGAGCAGAGTCCTGAGGAAGCTGAGCAAAGCCAGGCTTGAGCACCCCACTCGATCCACTCTGCTCTGGGATTCACATTTGTGAGGCTTTCTTTTCCCCCTCATACTTGTGCCCCGTTTGGCCTCATTCAGGGAGGCTTCTCCCCAGATGTCCAGCCCCACAGACGCCAGCCAGCCCTGTGATAGACATGAACCTGACAGATTACGGCAACCCTGCTGGGACATGCCAGATGCTGTGCATGTGTGGTCCCACGTGGCAGATGGATTCCTTGCTTCCACTGTATGATGGAGAAAATGGAGAGTTAGCATTTGAGGGGTTTGCCCAAGGTCGCAGAGCTAGTAAGATAGTAAGAGATAGTGTCAGGACTGAAACCCAGGTCCCACCTGGCCTTTATCCCTCTGTTGGCTCAGCGGTGCTCTGACAGGTGGCCCAGGTCCCGAAAAACGGGAGAACTCAGGTGGGATGAGAGAAGAGATGGTAACTTTCATATCCAGCTCTCCAGGAAGGCTGCCCCACACTGAGTGCAAGCAACCTTGGGGTGGTGATGCCTAGCCTCCCTGCCCCACACCACATCAACCACAGCCGGTAGTGACAAGGTCCACCTGGTCTAGATGGGAGAGGATGTCAGCCTGGAAGGAAGGAAGGAAGGACAGAGAGAGAGAGAGAGAGAGAGAGAGAGAGGAGAGAGACAGAGACAGAGAGAGACAGAGAGAGAGATGGCCATCACATCTGTCCTGTCTTCCTTTGTACAAGTTCAAAATCCGAATGACTCTCGACTCGTGGGCGGGTCCTCCTTGCAAGGATTCCTGTAGGGCGG